>NC_072473.1:55969185-56303316 GCF_027574615.1 Eptesicus fuscus | reverse complement strand
ATCTTTTTCTTTCCTTTGGGGATTGCTTTTTTTGTCTTCCCATGTATTGCTGTGATGTTTTAATTGTAGACCCTATTGCCTTGCTACCCAGGTTCTTTTGGGGATGGTGCCACTGTTGTGATCTCTCAGGTATCCTGGGTTTGGTAAACTAGGGTAGCTCCTTACATGAGATATTTGACTTCTATTGATGTTGGCCTGCGAGCTGGAAAGGCGCAACTGTGGTGTCTAGAAGTCAGCTGCTGTGGAGGGGGTTGTCCCAATTTTTGCTGTCTTGCGTCCTTGGTTGAAATTGTGTATGCCCAGTGGGGACTCACAGTGGCACCTAGGATCTGTCTGTTCAGTGGTGGGGCTCAGGAGGCCTGTGCTCTGGAAAGGCGTGATTGTGGTGTCCTGAGGTCTGTAGTCGTGGGGTGGGAAGCCTCAGTTTTTGCTGCTGCCCCAGTGGTTGGATACACGTATCCCCAGTAGTGGTTCACAGGGGCACCTGCAGTATGTTTGCCAGCAGGGTGTACTGACGCATTCTGAAGGGCCCTGGCACTGAATCCACGCAATCACGGTGTCTGTGGGCAGGTATCCCATAAGAAGGAATTCAGAGTTTCTACAGTCCAGCAGTGTGCCCGTTTGTATATGTGCGCGCCCAGTGGGGGCTCACAGTGGAACCCAAGGGCTGCCTTTGGAGTGGTGGGCTTCGGATGCCTGCACGCTGGACAAGTGTGCAACTGTGGTGTCCAGAATTCTGCAGCTGTGGGGTGGGAAGACTCAGTTTTTGCTGCTGCACCTGTGGTTGGATACGTGAGTTTCCAGTGGCAACTCACAGGGGCTCCCGCGGTGTGTTTGCCAGTGCGGTGCACTGAAGCACTCTGAAGGGCCCTGGCACTGAAGTCGTGCAAATGAGGTGTCTATGGGCAGGTATCCAGGATGAGTGAATTCAGAATTTCTACTGCCGGGGAAGTGTGTCCCTGTTGTCCAAGTTGCACCCAGCGGGGTCTCACAGTGGCTCCCAAGAGCACTCAGTGGATTGATGGGCTCAGGGGACCTACTTGCTGGAAATGCATGACTGTGGCAGTGCGTTTGCTAGCGCAGAGCTCTGACACACACTGAGGGGCCCTGGCGCTGAAGTTGTACAGCTGGGGTGTCTGTGGGCAGTTATTCAGGAAGAGGGAATTCAGAATTTCTACTGCAGGGCAGTGCATCCTTGTCTGTACAAAATCTCACCCAGCAGGGGATCACAGTGGCTCCCAAGAGTGGCTTGTGGAGTGGTGTGCTCTGGAGGCCCACGTGCTGTGGTGTCCGGAGGTCTGCAGCTGGGGAGGGGGAAATCTCAGTTACTGCTGCGGGAGCAGTACACCTTTGGAGGTGGAGGTCCCAGGGTCCGCAGGTCTGTGGATGGGGCAGCAGGATTTTTGCTGGAGTGGGTGCAGATCTCGTGTAGTGTCCTAGGCCTGTCTGGGTGGTTGGGTCCACCCTATGTGTTTTGACTGAAGCATTAAATCCATTTACATTTAAGGTTATTATTATTTTTTTTTAAAAAATATTTTTATTGATTCAAAGAGGAAGGGAGAGGGAGAGAGATATAGAAACTTCAATGATATGAGAGGATTATTGATTGGTTGCCTCCTGCACACCCCCTACTGGGGATCAAGCCCACAACCCAGACATGCGCCCTTGGCTGGAATCGAACCTGGGACCCTTCTGTCCCCAGGCCAAAACATTATCTACTCAGCCAAACCAGCTAGGGTTAAGGTTATTATTGTAGGTATTTATTTGTTGCCATTTTCATTTTCTTTATGCCTATGATCCTCTCTCTCTCCTTTTCTTTTTCTTAAAGCAGTTCCTGTAACATTTCTTGCATTGGTGGTAATGTACTCCTTTAACCTTTTTCTTTTTTGGTCTGGAAAGCTTTTTATTTCACCTTCAATTTTAAATAATAACCTCACTGGCTACAGTAGTCTTGGATTTATGGCCTTGCTTTTCATTACTTTGCATACTTTATGATACTCCTTTCAGTCCTGAAGTATTTCTATTGAAAAATCAGCTGACATTTTAATGGGAATTCCTTTTTAGGTAATTTTCTGTCTCTCTCATGCTAAATTTAATATCCTTTCTTTGTATTTAATATTTGCCATTTTAATTATGATGTGTTTATTTGTGGGTCTCTTTGGGTTCATCTTGATTACAACTCTCTGTGCCTACTGAACTTGTGTTACATTTTACTTCACCAGGTTGGGAAAGTTTTCTGTCACTATTTCTTTAAATAGCTTCTCTGTTCCTTGCTCACCCTCTTCTCCTTCTGCTATTCCCACAATGCAGATGTCGTTACATTTCATGTTGTCCAAGCACTCCCTTAAACTATCTTCCTGCCTTCTAATTCTTTTTCCAATTTGCTGCTCTAATTGGGTATTTATTTCTACCTTGACTTCCAAATTGCTGATTTGATCCTCTGCTTATCCAGTCTACTTTTTATCCCTTACAGTGTGTTCTTTGGTGTCAGATATATCATTCTTCATTTCTGTCTGGCTCTTGTTCACGGCTTTGATTTCCCTTTTCAAGCTGCTGTAATTTATACTAAGTTCCTTAAACATCTATGTAACCATTGCTTTGAACTCTATGTCTGATAGGTTGCTTGTCTCCATCTCATTTAGTTATTTTTCTGGAAATTCCTTCTTTTTTCTCCTTTGGGTGTTGTTTCTTTGACTCCTTATTTTAGCTGTCTCTTTGTATTTCCTTCTATGTATTAAATAGAATTGTTATGCCTCCCAGTCTTTGTGGAATGGCCTTATGTAGAAAAGTGTCTTGAGGGGTCCAGTGGTGTTGTATCTTTGTCCAACTGAACTGGATGCTTTAGGAATGATCTTTATGTGCATTGTTTGTGCTCTGCTATTATAATTATTGATGTCCCATTTGTAGGATCTCCCCTCTGACTTGCTGCCAGTGAGATTCAATACTAATGTGGTCATGCCAGCTGTTATACAGGTGCTTTGGGTCTGCTATTTTTGGGGCTCACTGGATTTTGCACTAATATTGAATTTAGTCCCTTGGTGTGTCTATCCTGGGCCTCCTGGGAGCTTCTCTAATGCAGGTCAATGTGAGTCCCTTTCTCTTTCTGGCCCTGGGTGACCTGCTTGAGGTGTGAGGTCCCCTAGTAGTCCAGTTGTCAGGAAATGTCTTGTGTGTCATACCTTGATTAACACTGTTCTGAGTTATACTTTTTCCCCCCATAAAGCTGATCCTGCAGGTGTCAGCTGCAGGCACTTGGTGTCCCATTGGCTTTTGCCTCCCTGAGCAGTCCAGGATGGTTTCTGTGGTGGGGACCAAACTGCTGTTTCTGACTAATTAGCTCAGGCAAAGGCTCAAAGCCCCCAGAGACCTGCCTCGCTGCAGACTGATTGGATTCAGTCTGGAATAGCCTCAATCAGTCATCCACTGGTTGGGTGAGAGATTTTTCAACAGGTCGGGGCAATTGTTTCTGCCTGGACGCTAATTGTTATTCTCAGTCTCTTAATCTACCTCAGAAATTCCACAGGGTGGAGCAAGGGATTTTTCCAATAGTGTGGTCAACTGTCTTCCTCCCAGGCCAAAACTGCACAATAGCAAAGCTTTGCCTGAGACAGATGCCCTCGGTAGCATGAGGGAATGACTCAGCACAGGAAACTGGGGTGTCTGCCTTCCAAGTTCTAACCTCAGATCTCCCAGCCCTGGCTTATGCTTATGTAATTCCAGGTCACTTTGCCCTGCCAGAGCCCAAGGTGAGTGTTGTGCATTTACCCTTTAAGAGGGTGCTTGCACTTCCAGCCATTTCTTCCTGGCAGACAGCACTCCTGCTGGTTTTCACAGCCAGATGTTACATGGGCACCTTTTTCAGTTCTGGTGCTCTCTGCTGGGGGTGGGGAGGCAGCTTGGGGATTAGACCCCAGAGTTCTCAGTGGCAACCCTCTACAGCTGAGATATCTCTCCAGAATTTCAGCTGTTGTCTGAGGAAGCCTGGCCAGCCCTTTCACGCCTCCACCCTTCCTACCAGTCTCTATGTGGTCTCCACTTTCTGTCCTTGGTTGTCAGGGTTGTCTCCAGCTAGTCTTCAGTTGATTATTCAGGGTGGGGTTTTTTTGTTGTTTTTTTGTTTTGTTTTGTTTTAGTTATGATCACAAATTGGTCCTGGGAGCATGTCTGTGAGCTTGCACTTACTCTGCCTCCACTTTTAATTGCCATTATTTATTTTTCAATAATAAATGATATTTAGAAAATAGTCTCATCTTTACCCTTGCCTCCATTCATTTCATTCTTATTCTCCCATGGAAGTTATCACTTGTATTAGTTTCATGTGTATCCTTCTAGAATTACTTCTTATAATTCTTAATATGCTTATTTCTCCCCTTTATTATACACACTATACACAGTAATTTGAACTTGGCTTTTCTCAATTACAATATGAGAAAAATTAACACTAAAATAGCATATTAAAGCCCTTTTGAGAATGAAATGATTTTAAAGTATTACCAAAATCTATATTGAGAAATAGCATTATTCTAATAGTAAAATTAAACAGAATGATATTAAATGACAGGTTTCTACAAAAAGTTAACTTATTTTTAACCCTAAATCAACATTTTGGCTCCCAATTACTCAGTTCTTAACCATTTGGAAATTATTAAGTATTTTGTAATATAACAGCTTTCCTCTTCATTTACATTTCTCAAGTAACAAAAATGTGTAAATAACCTTCTGCCTTAGTCAGAGACTTACTCTTTGGGCTGAGAAATTAGCATTACTGCTGTAAGGAAGTCTCTGATTAATCCTCAATGTATTGTTTCACAGTATTAATTTAATGTCCATGTAACTCTAGATAAAGTTTTATATTGTTAACTTATCACTTACTATTCTCTTGGGAACTGAAATCTTTGATTTGACATTGCATTTGACTTTTAATGTAGTAATTGATATGCACCAATATTTATAGGTTTTTTTCCCCTCCTTCCCGACCTCATTCCAGAATCCATCAATGATGTATTGGAATCTACTCCAAATCCAACTATAATGAGTAAATTTTACTTATATACTTATCACTCCCCTATTCAACAAGAGTATCAGATTCATTTTGCCAAACTAATTCCAACGAGTTAAAGTACATGAACCTCAACTAATTTCAAAATTCTTTGTATTTCTACATGTATTGAATATTTTTTACAATTTAAGAAATGATTTGTTTTGAAGATTAAAAAGGCAAATATGTGAAGGAACCAAACTGTAAATAAGATATTTGGGAGGTGAAGATTGGAAGTTTTTTCACTCAGTCGCCAACCCTCTTCCCCTCTGACACCTGTCAGTCTGTTCTCTGTAGCTATGAATATGTTTCTATTTTGTTTGTTAGTTTATTTTGTTCACCAGATTTCATATATAAATGAAATCATAGTGGGATGGGTGAAAAAGGTGAAGGGATTAAGCAAAGGAAAAAAAAACTCATATACACAGATAACAGTATGGTGGTTACCAGAAGGAAAGGGAGGTAAGGGAAGGTAGAAGAGGGTAAAGGGGGGGGATAAATGGTAATAGAAGGAGACTTGAGTTGGTGAACACACAATACAATATACGGATGATGTGTTATAGAATGATACCCCTGAAACCTATATAATTTTATTAACCAATGTCACCCCAATAAAATCAATTAAAAAAAAAAGACTGAAAGCTTAGTTACATTAAATTAAAAAAATACTCTTTCTGTATTATATTCTTTCTGTACATATTTTTTTTAAAAAAAAAAACCAAAAAACTATGAATCAGAATAGCCACATTTGGAACACTTTCTTTTATTGGTAAATATTTTTATATAGTTAGAATATGATCCTTAATGTGAGCTTGATTCTGGAAAGTAAGTATTTTCACAACTGCCTAAATGCACAGAAACTCTTTTGAAAATAGACATTCTCTAAAGTCTTATTTTGCATGGTCACACACTGATACTTAGATGTTCCAGTATCTAATATGGCCACAGTAGTGTTGATAACCATAGTAATTTTTTTCCATCTTTGGAAACCTACTTAGCAACACCATACCCAAAGATCTCAAGCTGTCATGTGTGAATAAACATCCCCCTTTGTTTTAAACCTAAACTAGTGGCCCGGTGCACAAAATTCATGCACGGGGGTGGGGTGGGGTGGATGGTCCCTCAGCCTGGCCTGAATCCTCTCTAATATGGGACCCCTGTGGGATTGGGCCTAAACCTGCAGTTGGACAAACCCCTCACAATGTGGGACTACTGGCTCCTAAACCGCTCACCTGCCTGCCTGCTTGATCTCCCCTAACCACTCTGCCTGCTGGCCTGCTTGCCCCCAACTACACCCCCCCATCAGCCTGATCACCCCCAACTGCCCTCCCCTCCTGGCCTGATCACCCATAACCACTTCTGCCTCAGCCCCGCCAGCATGGCTTTGTCCAGAAGGACATCTGGAAGGTATCATGGTCTAATTAGCATATTACCCTTTTATTAATATAGATAGGATATGACATACTGCCATAACTATAACATATCTACCAGTATTACTCTATGAGAATACATACTTCATCCAATAGGTTGGCATCTAATACATTACATTGTATATGTTGTAAGTAGTAGGAAATAGTGTATTCGTAGCAATAATATATACCCTGTGACTTCCCTTCCTGATGTGGGAATGGTTCCCCAGTTGTTTTGACGTTTCCTGGCCCCTAATGTATTTTTTTTTTGTCATTCAGTGTAACTTCATTTACTGTTTATTGCATGATTTGAGGTCTTTAATTTCTAACCACCAAAGATTCAAAGGACTATTTTTTCCATGAAGTTTAACATTAACATTAGTGAATTCGTGTATTCATGTGTTTTTATTGTAAACATCTGAATTATTCACATTGTTATAGATCCTGAACTCATAAGCGTGGACCATGCACAGGCTGGCAACAAGCCAGGAAGCCACTCTGCAGGCAAACAGATACTTTGCATAAGGAGAAAAGTCATAGCATAACATTTAATGTCCAACCTGAGTCACCTCAGAATGTTATATATATTGACTTCTTAATTCATATAGTATTGGGAACTCAACTGCTTGGTTGGTGGCGGGGTTGACCTGGTTTTGGGAGGATTGTTCCTGAAATAATTAAGGAAAGGAGGGCTCAATCTTTCTTCTTGGTTGCTTGCTCCTCCCCAGCACCTTCATCTTTCTTCTCGTCCTCAGCTTCTTGGGCATCTTCTCCTTCACCTTCACCTCCTTTTTCCTCCTTTGCATCCTCAAATTCTTCCTTGGCACCTTCTTCCTCTCCTTCCTCTTCCTCAGTCTCTTCCTTCTCCTTTTCCTCCTCTTCAGCTTCTCTTTCAGAAGGGGGTTCATCCTTAGCTTCCTCGGCTTTTGCAGCCTCAATGGTCTCCTCCACCTCGATCTGCTCCCCCTGGACGTGGCTGGTGTATTAAGAAGGGAAGGAGTGAGCAGACATCAAGTAGGAGCTAGTCTGTAAACCACCATAGGCAGATCACCAAAGACCTGGGAACTCCGGTAGTAGACGCTGGCTACGCTTCCCACGCTGGTGAAACTGAGCTGGGTCTCCTCACCTTCCAAGAGTTTCCTGTAAGGTGCAATGTCAATATCCAAAACTATCTTCACATTGAAGAGGTCCTGGTATTCTTTTAAATATCCTGCCATTTCACTCTTTGTGGTTCTCAACTCATTTTCTAATTTGTCAATTGTGTCCTGCATAGCACTAACGTCGGAGTTCTGCTTATCCTCCAGCTCTTGCATCTGCTTTCCCAGCGCTTTGTTCATGCCCCAGCTTGCTTCAATCTCCAGGGTCTTGGCCTTGAGCAGTCGCTGGCCCGCACCACATAGGTGCTCTTGGCAGTGCTCTCTATCAGCATGGTGAAGCGACTCTTGTACCATTCTTCGGCATTCTGCATGTTCTTGGCAGCCAGCTTCTCATACTGGGTGCGGATGTCCTTGAGCATAGTGGAGAGGTTGGACTTGGAGAACACGTCCATCTCCACGGAGATCTGAGCATACTGGACATGCACTTTCTTCAGAAAAGCGATTTTGTCCATCAGGCTTTCGATGCACTTTTCCAGCTCAGTGCTGGCAAGAGCCGACTCATCTGCACCTTTGCTCACCTCCATCAGCCAGCCCTCTGCATCCTCATGGTTCAGCACCTCTTCCTGGTAGCTCGCC
The DNA here is from genome assembly GCF_027574615.1 of Eptesicus fuscus. NCBI lineage: Eukaryota > Metazoa > Chordata > Mammalia > Chiroptera > Vespertilionidae > Eptesicus > Eptesicus fuscus. Next base: position 56,295,136 of record NC_072473.1, on the reverse strand, counting down.
TGCAGGTTGTTCCCAGCCACTTCAGAGCCCTGGTGCCTCCTAACTGCCCACTTCCCTCTCCTTTCCAGGGACAGGGCGCGATGGGGCAGGGCACAGGCATCGCACTACCATTAAAATGTTCAACCCTGGCCTGCTCCACTGGTGGCCTCAGGTGGCCTGGGGGGAGACAGTGATCCTGGAGACCCTGGCCACCCCCGCCTATGGAGCCCGCAGGCAAAGTCAGGCACTGACCACTCTACCTGCCCAGTCCCGATTGCACCCTGGACCCCGCAGGTGACATCAGGTGCTATCCATGTCGCCTGCCCAGTCCCGATAGCTCCCTGGATCCCACAGACAGCATCAGGCGCTGCCTGCTAGAACTGCCCAGTCCCGATCACCACCTGCACCCTGCGGGTGATGTCAGGCGCTATCCATTCCGCCTGCCAGGTCCCAATTGTCCCCTGGACCCCACAGACAGTGTCAGGCGGTGTCCATTCCTCCAGCCAGGTCCCGATCGCTGCCTGGACCCCATGGGTAGCCTCAGGTGCTATCCATGCTGCCTGCCTGGTCCCGATAGCACCCTGGACCACACGGGTAGCGTCATGCGCTGTCCATGCCACTTTCCAGGTCCTGATCTCCCTCTGGACCCCGCGAGCAGCGTCAGGCAATGCCTGCTGGAACTGCCCGGTCACGATCGAAAACTGGACTCTGCAGGCGACGTCAGGCGCTATCTTCCAGGCCAGCCCAGTCCCGATCACCGCCTGGACCCTGCGGGTGACATCAGGCACTGCCCATGCTACCTGCCTGGTCCCAATGGCACCCTGGACCCCACGGGCAGCATCAGGCACTGTCCATGCTGCCTGCCCAGTCTCGATCGCCGCTTGGACCCCATGGGTAGTATCAGGTGCTGTCCATGCCGCCTGCCCAGTCCCGATTGCCCCCTGGACCCCATGGGCAGCATCAGGCGCTGTCCATGTCACTTGCCACGTCCCGATTGCCCCCTGGACCCCCTTAGCAGCATCAGGCGCTGCCTGCTGGAACTGCCCGGTCCCGATTGAAGCCTGGACTCCACCGGGCAATGTCAGGCGCTATTTTCCGGGCCAGCCCAGTCCTGATCGCTGCCTGGACCCCGCGGCTAGCATCAGGCACTGTCCATGCCACTTGCCAGGTTCTGATCGCAGCCTGGACCCCGCAGGCAGCATCAGGCGCTGTCCATGCTGCCTGCCAGGTCCTGATCGCCCCCTGGACCCCACAGGCAGTATCAGGCGCTGTCCATGCCTCTTGCCAGGTCCCGATTGCCGCCGGGACCCCAAGGGCAGTGTCAAGTGCTGTCCATGCCGCCTGCCCTGTCTCAATCGCCGCCGGGACCCCACAGGCAGAGTCAGGTGCTGCCCATGCCACTTGCCAGGTCCCGATTGCCCCCTGGACACTGTGAGCAGCGTCAGGCGCTGCCTGCTGAAACTGCCCAGTCCTGATTGAAGACTGGACTTTGCAGGTAAAGTCAGGCACTGTTCATGCCACCTGCCTGGTCCCAATTGCCGCCTGGACCCCGCGGGTGACATCAGCCGCTGTCCATGCTGCCTGCCCGTCCCGATCACCCCCTGGACCCCGCAGGCAGCGTCAGGTGCTGTCCATGCCGCCATGCTTGGTCCCTATGGCTTTCAGGTCCCACGGGTGACATCAGGCGCTGTCCGCTGGGCCTGCCCGGTCCCGATTACCGCCTGGACCTCATGGACAGAGTCAGGTGCTGCCTGCCGGTCACTATCATGGCCTGGACCTTGTGGGTGACATCAGGCACTGCCCACCAGGCCTGCCGGGTCCATGGCGGCCTGGACCGTGTGGGCTAAGTCAGGCAGTGCCAGCTTGCCTCCCTTCTCCACCAGCTCCGCCTGCTTGCCTCCCTTCTCCCTGCCTTGCCTGCTTGCTTCTCTGCAGCTTTGCTCCCTTCTGGAGTGCTTGGATTCTTTCTATGCTGTCTTGATATGCAAATTAACTGCCATCTTGGTTGGGTTAATTTGCATACTCATCCTGATTGGCTGGTGGGCATGGCTTGGGTGTAGCGAAGGTGTGGTCAGTTTGCATATTACTCTTTTATTACGTAGGATGCTGTACATCTATTTTTTATATATTGTTTGTGTATTTATGCTTTGATTCATAGTAACTTCTCATGTTATGGGATTGATTTGCATTGATATAAAATACCTATAAATAAAAAGAAGTGCCTGAAAGTGTCGTAGGCAGTTAGATAGACATGAGCAGAGCAAGGATGATGGGCTAGGTACAAGTCATCAGGGTGGAAAGCCCCAGGTGCCTAGCGAAGGACAATTGTAGGGTGGGACCTCACCCCCAGGGTGTTTTTTCCTTCCTTAGCATATCACTGGTCAAGTGGTTTGGACTCCCTGACCTTTCCTCCATAGAGATAACATTTAGACCTCAGTTGTGTTTCAGCTCCAGGCCCAGAAAAGCAACAAAACCAGACCAGTGACCCCATGGCTGACCTCAGGACAAGCTGCATTGGATAATGAACCCCTGCCCTGGCACTGACCAATCAATCAGTGGAGACTTAGACCCTGAAAGGACACACCTGGAAAGATGCTGAATATTCTATTAAGATCTTCCATAGGACCTCCCCCCAAATCTTCACCCTTAAAACCCTTAAGATGGAGGACCCAGCATGCTCTCCCTTCTTCCTTCCCCCCCTCCCAAAAGTACACCAGCACCCTTCCCTTTACCTTCTCCCTCCCTTCCCCTCACCTTCCCCACTACACATGTTCCATTTCCTTCTTTATTCCCAAGATCCAAGGGCCCTTGCTTTACCTCTATAACTTGTTCCTTATGCCCAGTTATTCTAGGAATTATTTTTTCTACCTCCACAATTTACCAAATAAATGTTCACTGACAATTTGAATCTTGGCTCTGAATTCTTTCCTAGCCAGAACTCAAGTACCAAGGTTGTTGAACCCAGGTCAGTTCTGACCCCACCAGACTAACACCCAGTATCATTCCTGCCGCCTACAACAAAAACAAACAAACAAACAAACAAACAAACAAAAAAACACATGGGAAATTACTGAACTAAATGAAAACAGTTATAGCTACCAGGGCTGAGGAAAACAGCAAAACTGTAAAAACTGAACAAATAAGTAAATGGTGGCTGGCATTAACGGACAATGAACAAAATAACTGGTCATAGGCATAGCCTTCAGTCACTAATGACACAGCCTCCAAGTACCCTGGCATCTTATTAGATTTCATTACAAGTGAGTCAAACATTTTTCGTAACACTAAATTCATCATAAAACAATGTTTTTAGAATTGAAAAGTTCAAAGCAAGCTCTCACTTACCTTCCCTGTTAGAACTGAGGGAAATTCAGTATCAAACTTGTTGCTCAAGCCAAACCTTAAAAACAAAGACAGAACAAAATATATTCTATCCAGCATATTTAACTCTCTCCCATTAAAAAAAAAAGCCATGCATTTTTCTTTTGATGTTGTGATTTTAAAACATGTTTTAAAAATAATTTTATATTTATAGAAAATATTTGACTATTAATAAAATAAACTAACTAGATCCATGATATGGGATTAAAAATAATGATTTAGAGAAACACTGATAAAGAGCTGGAAATATAATTTTTTACTGGAATGGTTCTGTTAAAACCCATTTTAGCCTAGCTGCTGTGGCTTAGTGGTTGAGCATCGACCTATGAACTGGGAGGTCACAGTTTGATTACCGGTCAGGGCACATGCCTGGGTTGCATGCACTATCCCCAGTAGGGGGGTTGCAGGAGGCAGCGGATTGATGATTCTCTCTTATCATTGATGCTTTTGTCTCTCCCTCTCCCGTCATCTCTGAAATCAATAAAAATATATTTAAAAAAACATTTTAGTTGATATCTGTTAGGATTGGCTGATGGATGTATGGGAGAGTGGATTTTACTATCCTGTGTATATATGAAAATTTTCCTAATAAAAACTAAGAAAACGTTTGGAACCATAGACTTAGACAACTTATAATCAGTTACTATTCAGAAACTCTAAAGTTGATCCTTATGAATGGCTTTTATGTATATGTTCAACCCGTTTAAAGAAAACAGATCCCAGCCCTGAAAGCTCTTGACTCTCTTCAAGTACACTCACTGAAATCTGTACGAGGAAGTCAAAAAGAATTTTATAAGCCTTGGTTCACCGACTTGTTGATTTCAGAAGGCATAAGAAAGATCACTTCCTGCATATTAGTGATAGATTATAGTGGCCACAATTTTTTGTTAGTGATTGATGCGTTGTAAGCAAAAAGGAAGAGATACTAACATTTATAGAGAACCCTTTATAAAGTAGGCAATAATAGAAAGTTACCGGTAACTATGGACTTACCATGAGCTAGATACTGTGCTAGGTAAACAGACTACTATTTCTAGACTTTACAACTCTTCAAGAGAGGTATTGTTATCCTGGCTTTATAGATAAGGAAGCTGACACTCAGAAATCTTTTTTCCCAAAATGTAATTAATTAAATGACTTGCCCAAAGTTATATAAATACTAAGGGGTGAGCCAAAATTGAAATGCCAATCTTTACATTCTTTTTGCTCCTGGAAAACAGAAACTACTGTTTATTTATATTGCTATCTTTCATTATGTTTAGTAGCATAATGTTATTTCGTAGGTGTTTAATAAAAGTTTTTTGAATAATAACCTACTATACTTTTTGATTTAACTGATTTATGGCACTCTGGTCTTAGGGTCACTTTAAAGACGTTAAGAATCCAATGTCCTTTTAAAACTCTATGTGAGAATATTATATTTTCCTCATGTTATTATGGTAATAGCTTATTTTCAAGGACACAAGCCAGTCTTAAACACAAGGACTCTACTTAGCATCTAGTAGCAAGGCACATATCTGTGCATAAATATACTATACCTGTATGTTTAAAATTATTTTATAACAACAAATTCTGTATTTTAAAAGAGTTGAGAAAATTAATTAGCAAGTGAAAACAGAATTTAAATTTATTTTAAAAATACTTCATTACTTTTACAGGTGTCAGTACAACCTATAATGAGAACATAATATTCTCATAATAACATTCCCTTTAAATCTATACATAGATATTGGACCATAGCCAAACTTAAAAACAGGATAGTATTCTCTGTACATGAGTTTTTATGGCAACTTTCAGATGCTGTTTGAGAAACTGACATTATAATGTTAAATGTATAATTGCAATTATCTACTAACTCAGAAATCAATAACATGACAAATACTTAGTAGAGAAAAAAACATTTCATTTAAATCATATGTAGCTAAATATTGACAAAGTCACTATGGAGAGCATTATGCTAAGTGAAATAAGCCAGGCAGAGAAAGAGAAATATCACATGATCTCACTCATTTGTGGAATATAATGAACAACATAAACTGATGAACAAAAATAGATCTAGAGACAGAGAAACATCAATCAGAACATCAAACCTCAGGGAAGGTAGGGGATGGTGGGGGTAAGGGGGAGAGAGCAACCAAAGGACTTACATGCATGCATATAAGCCTAATCAATGGACACAGACAACAGGGGGGTGGGGGCATGAATGGGAGGTGGGGGGTAATGAGGGAATAAGTACACATATGTAATACCTTAATCAATAAAGAAATTTTAAAAAATAAAAAATATTGACTTTATCACTAGTCAAAAATATAATTTAACTTTTTATTCCACAAAGAGTAAATTTATATTGTGGAATATATACAGGTTTCATTTTAGAAAGTAGACATGATACATTTTAAAATAGAGCTCTATTTCCATATCTTGTCTAAATGCCTTTTATTGTTTAAAAAAATCTTTATTGTTAAGCTAAATGCCTTTTAGAGGCAATGTCAATAACATGTTCCTACCTCCATTAGATTGCTGCCATTTTAATTTTTTCCAGCAGCCATTCTTTTACTAGATATCAAGTATGTAGAGGATATAGACATAGATAACCCCCAAAATGTGTGGATCATTTCTATTATTTAAAAAATTCTTAGTTTTGTTATTCTCTCTTCGCATTTATCACAAGACAAATGAACTTTCCTTTCCAGTTTCCAAGTTCATCTTGTCTTCTTTATTGCCAAATTCAGTGTCCTTTTCTCAGAACTTTCCCCTTTGACTTTGCAGCTTGTGACATTGTTGATCACACCCTTCCTAACACTCTTCCATTCTTTCACTTTCTTCTAACACTCTTGCTTTTCCCAAAAATTTAGCTTTTAATCATCTGCTTTTCTTTCTAAGGAAAGTATACCAATTTATCTGTATTTAATAGCTTTGACAATTACTTCTATGCTGATAACCATCAAATCTATATAGCTAGTTTCATATTTTCCAACATGCTTTAGTCCCTCATCTCTAATTGAACACTGAAAATTTCCATTTGGATATCTTGCTGCAAAATAATAATACCACAAGTCATACGTGTCTAAAATTAAATGTTATCTTTTATTGGAAACTAGCTGCCCTTTTCAAATTCCTCATCTCTATCAATGGCACATTGACTCTCTTTAACCTAGACTTTGGTATAGGTTTAACACCTTCCTTGTACTTTGTTTTTTTGCATGTTACTTTTATTCAGGTGGCTTCAAGTCCTGTTATTTGTTCCTTTGAAATCATTCTCATAATGATTCCTCCATTTCCAGTGCCACTGCTAAATTGGCTCTTGTCTTGCTCATGTGGTTCTTCTTGCTTCTTCTCCCTAGTTTAAATCCTATTAAGATTTCAAGGCTCAAGTCAAGTGCCAATGCCTTGAATGCTCAAGTTTTTATGGATTCCCCCTTTTTCTGAACACTCAAAGTCATTTATGTGTACTATACAATTCAACAGTTAATTAATTTCTTTTTATTCCTTATAAATACCTTAAAGGCAATTTTTCTGTTAGCTTTTTTTTGTTAATCCTCACCAGAGGATATTTTTCTATTGATTTTTAGAGAGAGTGGATGGAAGGAAGGGAGAGAGGGAAATATCAATGTGAGAGAGACACCTCAACTGGTTGCCTCCTGCACACGCCCCAACTGGGGCCAAGGATTGAGCATGCAACTGAGGTATGTGCCCTTGATGGGAATTGAACCTGGTACCCTTTAGTCTGCGGGCCGATGCTCTATCCACTGGCAAAACCGGCTAAGGCTCCTGTTAGCTTTGTAAAACAAGGCCTGTACTTTGTTTTTCTGTATTCTTCACAGTGCTAAGCTCCGTGCTCAAGTTCGCAAGAAATACTTGCTATATTCAAATTACTATGTTTCTATTCTAATATACAAAGGAATTTATTTTTTTAAAATATGAAAAGTATATTAGAAATAGTAAGGAAAGCAGCATTTTGCTTCTTAAGACACGGTTTTATGGTCTACATACATCTACTTCAAAATGGTATAAATATAGGCAAACTAGGCCCAATATACTTTCATAATTTTAGCTAAAAGGTAGTAGCAGTCCTGTTCTTGCCTATTAGAGATTTCTTCTTTAACTTTCTCTATTAGAGACTAAGCACTAAAAAAGACTACTTAACTGAAATAACCTTAAGCACAACATTTCACTTAGCAGCTATTAAAAAATGTTGAAATGGCTGCTGCTGAATAAAAACCTCAGCTATTTCAGAAACAAACCATTAGAAACTGTGAGTCCATAGAGGTTACGGAAGCTCATCTACCCATTAATGATCAGTGATAGGGTTCTGTAGTATTAGACAAATAGGTACTTGGGAACTGCTCATGCTGTCATTTTATTGGCTTCATTAACTATAGAGCCTACTATGTGTTTGAGGTGGACCCAGCTGGTGGTTCCTAATGACTGCATTTTGTTGTCAAATGTCTTCAATGCTTCAAAATTTTAAAAAATACATTTTTATTGATTTCGGAGAGGAAGGGAGAGGGCGAGAGAGATAGAAATATCAATGATGAGAGAGAATCATTGATCAGCTGCCTCCTGCACACCCAAACTGGGGATTGAGCCCACAACCTGGGCTTGTGCCCTGACCAAGAATTGAACTGTGACCTCCTGGTTCATAGGTCCATGTTCAACCACAGAGCCATGGTGGCTGGGCTCAAATTTTAATTTCTTGGACAATTCTTTAGAGTAAGGCAAAGAAGGATGGGTCCTCTTAGATGCTCTTTCCTCTTCTCTCCTTCCCCATATACCTCACTGTTTATAATCTTTTTGAATATGGCTACACATCAGCCTTTGAAACCTTGCACAAATTGAAGTTCATGTGCTCAGGTTGTTTAAGAAAACAAATGAAAGTGCAGTAAAATTCTGCTAACAAGAAATATGATTTACAGATGGACTTAATTGACATCTTCAGAACATTTCACCCCAAAGCCACAGAATATACATTCTTCTCAAGTGCACATGGGACATTTTCAAAAATAGACCACATATTGGGTCACAAAGTCTCCCCAAATTCAAGAAGATTGTAATCATACCAAGCATTTTCTCAGATCACAATGGAAAATATTAGAAATAAACTACAATAAAAACAGTCCCAAAATTCAAATACTTGGAGGCTGAATAGCATGCTATTAAACAGTGATTGGGTTACCAAAGAGATCAAAGAAGAAATTAAAAACATCCTGAAAACTAATGACAATAAAAACACAACAATCTAAAATATATGGGACACAAAGAAAGCAGTCCTGTGAGGGAAGTTTATAGCTCTACAGGCCTATCTCAAAAAAAAAAAAACAAAAAAAAACAACAAGAAAAAATGGTAATAAATCATCTAACTCTACAACTCAAAGAATTAGAAAGAGAAGAACAAGAAAAGCTCAGAGTGAGTAGAAGGAAGGAGATAATAGAGATCAGAGTAGAAATAAATGACATAGAGACAAAAAAACACAATACAAAAGATCAATGAAACAAAGAGTAGGTTCTTTGAAAGGTTAAACAAGATTGATGAACCTCTAGCCAGGCTCACCAAGAAGCAAAGAGAGAGGACCCAAATAAACAAAATCAGAAATGATAGAGGCGAAATAACAACAGACACCACAGAAATATAAAAGATTGTTAAAAAATACTATGAACAACTCTATTCCAAAAACTAGACAACCTGGAGTAAATGGACATATTCCTAGAAAAATACAACATTCCAAAACTCAATCAGGAAGATTCTAAAAATATCAATAGGCCAATAACTATGGAAGAAATTGAAGCAGTCATCAAAAAGCTTCCAGGAAATAAAGCCCAGGGTCAGACAGCTTCACAGGGGAGTTTTACCAAACATTCATGGAAGAACTAAAACCTATCCTCCTCAGACTATTCCAAACAATTCAAGAGGAAGGAACACTTCCAAGCTCCTTCTATGAAGCCATCATCACCCTAATACCAACACCAGATAAAGATAACACAATGAAAGAGAATTACAGGCCAATATCCCTCATGAAGATAGATACCAAAATCCTCAACAAAATTCTAGCAAATCGGCAACAGCAGTACATCAGAAAGATCATACACCATGACCAAGAAGGATTTATCCCAGGGATGCAAGTATGGTACAATATCCGCAAATCAATAAACGTGACACATCACATAAACAAACTGACAGATAAAAATCACACAGTCATATCAATTGATGCAGAAAAAGCATTTGACAAAATCAACACCCTTTCTTGATAAAAAACTCTCAGCAAGGTGGGAATAGAAGGATCATATCTCAACATAATAAAAGCCATATATGACAAACCCACAGCCAACATCATACTCAATGGGCAAAAACTAAAACCATTTCTCCTAAGAACAGGAACAAGACAGGGATACTTACTCTCACCACTCCTGTTCAACATAGTACTAAAAGTAGTAGCCACTGCGATCAGACAAGAAGAAGAAATAAAAGGCATCCAAATTGAAAAAGAAGAATTAAAACTGTCCTTATTCGCAGATGACATGATACTGTACATAGAAAACCCTAAAGACTCCATAAAAAATTATTAGACTTAATAAGTGAATTCGGCAATGTAGCAGGATACAAATTAAACACCAAGAAATCTATGGCATCTCTATACACCAATAGTGAACTTACAGAAAGCGAGACTAGAAAAGCAATCCCATTTACCATTGCACCAAAAAAAATTAAGATATTTAGAAATAAACTTAACTGAAGAGGTAAAAGACCTATAAGTGGAAAACTACAGGACACTGAAAAAAGATATAGAGGAAGACATAAACAGATGGACGAACATACCGTGTTCATGGATTGGTAGAATCAACATCATTAAAATGTCCATACTACCAAAAGCAATCTATAGAGTCAATGCACTCGCCATTAAAATACCAACGCATATTTCACAGACCTAGAAAGAACACTCCAAAAATTCATCTGGAATAAAAAAAGACCCCGAATAGCCACAGCAATCCTGAGAAAGAAGAACAAAGTAGGTGGGATCTCAATACCAGATATCAAGCTGTATTACGAAGCCACTGTTCTCAAAACAGCCTGGTACTGGCACAAGAACAGACATATAGATCAATGGAATAGAATAGAGAACCCAGAAATCGACCCAAGCTGCAATGCTCAATTAATATTTGACAAAGGAGGCATGAACATACAATGGAGTCAAGACAGTCTCTTCAATAAATGGTGTTGGGAAAATTGGACAGATATATTCAAAAAAATGAAACTAGCCGAAACCGGTTTGGCTCAGTGGACAGAGCGTCGGCCTGCGGACTCAAGGGTCCCAGGTTCGATTCCGGTCAAGGGCATGTACCTTGGTTGCGGGCACATCCCCAGTAGGGGGTGTGCAAGAGGCAGCTGATCGATGTTTCTCTCTCATCGATGTTTCTAACTCTCTATCCCTCTCTCTTCCTCTCTGTAAAAAATCAATAAAATATATTTTTAAAAAATGAAACTAGACCACCAACTTACACCATACACAAAAATAAACTCAAAATGGATAAAGGACTTAAACATAAGACGGGAAACCATAAAAATACTAGAGAAATCCATAGGCCGCAAAATCTCAGACATATGCCAAAGCAATTTCTTCACTGATACTGCTCCTAGGGCAATGGAAAATAAAGAGAAAATAAACAAATGGGACTACATCAAAATAAAAAGCTTTTGCACAGCAAAAGAAACCATCAACAAAACAACAAGGAAGTCCACTGCATGGGAGAACATATTTGCCAATGTTATTACCGATAAGGGCTTAATCTCCAACATTTACAGGGAACTCATACAACTTAACAAAAGGAATATAAACAACCCAATCAAAAAATGGGCAATGGACCTAAATTGATACTTTTCGAAAGAAGACAGAAGGAAGGCCAAGAGGCATATGAAAACATGCTCAAAGTCACTAATCATCTGAGAGATGCAAATCAAAACCACAATGCAGTATCATCTCACACCTGTCAGAAAGGCTATCATCACCAAATCAACAAATGACAAGTGCTGGTGAGGATGCGGAGAAAAAGGAACACTTGTGCACTGCTGGTGGGAATGCAGACTGGTGCAGCCATTGTGGAGAACAGTATGGAGTTTACTCAAAAAAACTGAAAATGGAATTCCCATTTGACCCAGTGATCCCACTCCTAGGAATATATCCCAAGAAACTAGAAACACCAATCAGAAAGGACATATGTACCACTATGTTCATAGCAGCACAATTTACAATAGCTATGATTTGGAAACAGCCTAAGTGCCCATCAGTAGATGAGTGGATTAAAAAACTGTGGTACATCTACACAATGGAATACTATGCTGCAGTACAAAAGAAGGAGTTCTTACCATTTGCAACCTCATGGATGGAACTGGAGAGCATTATGCTAAGTGAAATAAGCCAGGCAGAGAAAGAGAAATATCACATGATCTCACTCATTTATGGAATATAATGAACAACATAAACTGATGAACAAAAATAGATTCAGAGACAGAGAAACATCTATCAGACCATTAAACCTCGGAGGGAAGGTAGGGGAGGGTGGGGATATGGGGGAGAGATCAATCAAAGGACTTGTATGCATGCATATAAGCCTAACCAATGTACACAGACAACAGGTGGGTGAGGGCATGAGAGGGGGTAGGGAGGGTAATTGGGGAATAAAAACACATATGTAACACCGTAATCAATAAAGAAATTAAAAAAAAGAAACATGATTTAACTAGAAAACTATGCACTTATAGTAACCTTGATTTTAGAGCATGTGCACTGAACTTTATTTACTGTACCAAGGAAAAGTAAAATTTATGCCACATGATTCAAAAAGATTTTAAAAATATATTGTTAAATTTCTTTAATCTTTTAGATGGAAACAATCATGTCTTGCCACACTGTAAAATGGCAAGTGTTACCATAGCTTCCATATTCTCAAAGCCTAAAATTTTATAAAATATTTACCTTATACAAACACAAATTAACAACGCATCACTGTAATTTCTCAAAGATACCTGTTAACAGAAAAGGCATTCCATTCACTGATTTGAGAATTACTAATATTTGTAGTGCTCTCTAATTTTTGCAGAAATGCACTGTGTGGCAAATTTGGCTTATTTCAATTCTATATGTAATAACTTCAGCTCTTTTAGATTAATTTTAATGAGAAAAGTTTATAAATACCTGAGAATTGGTGACATATCATCTCTACTAACCTCTATACAGGGGTACTATCAATGGTAAATATTTACATATATTAAGTAATATAAAGAATGTGGTAATGTTTACAAATAGGAAAGAAAACCTCATGATTTAGAGTTTTCCTTGTATTTTAATATATTGGATCCAAATAGTTACTCTAAAAATGTCAAGAAGAAAAGTAATAGATACTAAATTATACCACTCAGATGTAGAGTATTTCTGGAACACTTAATACTTTCAAGAAACACTTCATTATTTCTGTTTCTAGAACTTCAAATCAGTGAGAGCTAATTTAGCCATATCTTTTTGGAAATGTTGAAAAAGATCCCCAAATATCAATTTATGATCATCAGAATTGGAGTTACAATTAGATGGGTATTCTGACAAATGGGCTTGCTTAATAAAGCTTTCAGAGGTAAAGCCATTCCATACTCCCATCCCCATCACTGATGATATTATTGTATACATATATACTTATGCTCAGAATCACAGGTACTCTCCATAGCATGATTCAACTAACTAGTATTTGTGAGGGCCTATAATATAGTATGCACTATGATATTACTAAAGTGAACCAATATTGAGTGCTATTGAAGTGAACCAATATTCATTCAACTCATTTTTATTGAGTGTCTACTCTAGGGCACACACTGAGGATTCAAGGCGGAACCAAAAATTGTTCCTGCCATTGCAGCTTATAATGTAGTGGAGGTAGAAAAGACTTGCAGGAGTTGGTGACATATGGAGAGCTAAAGTGAGAATACCAGATGAAGGCCCCTTCTTAGAGACAAAGAGATAAGAAACAGCATGCTATTAACAGGGACATATAAGCAGTAAGGGGAAATGTCAGGAGATGAGGCTGATAGATAGGTAGGTTCCAGTTCTATAGTCACATTATGGAGTTTAGATTCTATCCTGTAGGTAAACAACATAATAGTCTTAAGCAGGAAAGTGGTGTCTTAATCTAGCAACAGGTTGGGATGGATGTGAAGGTGACAAAGATGAAGGCAAGACAACTAGTTAGTGTGATAAAAAAGGCCTGAATCAGGGAAGTGGTGGTAGGGAGGAAAATAATAAAAGTTTGGGTCATATATTGTTAATACTTGCTGATTGCTTAGTTGTGAAAATTGTGAAAGGGAAAGAGGAACCAAGGATGAATAACAAAATCAGTAGAAGTACATTGAACTGACAAGGAGAATACAGAAATAGGTGAGATTTTTTGAGGGGCTGGGATAGGGGTGTGAGTGTGTGTGGGGGTGGAATGAGTTCTGTATTGAGTATGTTGAATTTAAGATAACAATGGGTCATAAGGTGAGGAAAACCAAGTAAGAGTCTGAGCAGAGTCTGGTACAGAGATACATATTTGGGAGACATCAGGTAATTGAAACCATGAAGAATCAAGATGAGATCATCTAGGGCAGTGGTCGGCAAACTCATTAGTCAACAGAGCCAAATATCAACAGTACAACGATTGAAATTTCTTTTGAGAGCCAAATATTTTAAACTTAAACTTCTTCTAAAGCCACTTCTTCAAAATAGACTCGCCCAGGCCGTGGTATTTTGTGGAAGAGCCACATTCAAGGGGCCGAAGAGCCACATGTGGCTTGCGAGCCGCAGTTTGCCGACCACGGATCTAGGGAGAGCAAGGAATGAGAAAAATAGTAGGCCGAGAACAAAACCCTGGGTAGTACTGGTATTCAAGGGGCAAGAGAGGAAGAGAAGCCTATGAATGAGACAGTTAAGATTTAGCCACAAAAATACAAGGAGAACAAGGAGAGTGAAGTGGCCAAGGAATTTCTGGGGGGGTTTTGTGGCTGGAAAAAAAATTTAAAACAGGATTTAAACACTTTAGGCAAAATATATACTTTCCAGTTCAAGTAAGGCCCCATCACTACTCATGCTCATCACTGTCTGTGACCTGTCTTGCCTCTGAAGGCCTGTGTGCTTGTGACTCCCAGAGTAGAAGCCTCCAAGAAAGGGAGTCATTATAATTATCATATGCAGCCATGAGGAACAGAAAGGGAATAAAAGATGCCCACTAATTTAGCAACAAGAGGGTCATGGTGATCATAAGGTCAGTTCATCTGTGGTCATGGTGGCAGAATCCAGATTACAGAGGGGTGAAGAGAAAATAGATATGGAGAATGTAGCAACACTTGAGAAATTTGGAAAAGGAAGGAAGAGAGACTAGACAGTAGCTATAGGGGAAATATAGGTCTAGGAAGGCTTTGGTTTTATTTTGTGTTTAAAGAATTATTCTCTTAATATATTTACAAGCTGAACCAATAGAGAAGCAGAGGAGTATTAGAAAGACAGGGGCTGCCTGATGGAGCACAATCTGAGAGAAGGCTAGGGAAGGTACAAGTAGAGGGGTGAGCTTTGGGCAAGTAGAGAGACTCCCTGACCTCAGAGGTTGGAGGGAGAGAGCACAGGAATTCAGACCTAATTAAGATCCAATGCAGGTTTTTTTGTTTTTTTTTCTGCAGGGGAAAAAAAAGTGACATAATTAAACTGTGTTTTAAGAAAATTAGTTTGGCAGAAGTATGCAGGATATAATAGAGTGGGGAGAGGTGGCCATCTGTGCCAATAATTCAAGCAGGAGATGATGGCAACCCAAAATAAAGTGGTGCCCGTAGAAATAGATAAAATTTAAAAAATCTAATAGACATATCAAAATGCATGATGACATAATTTTGGGATAGACAGACATTCAGAGAGAATGAAGAGGTAAAATGACTTAAGAATTTGAAATATTAACCCAGGAAATGAGAATGGTGGTATCAGGGTCAGAAAGGGGGCAACTGGAATGCACAGCCAATGTGGGGAGGGGAAATGCTGGGTTTAAAGTATACTGAGATTGAAGTGATGGTTCTCAAAATTTAAATTTTGAAAAAAATAAAAACAACTAAGTCCTCTACAGAACAGATTACTGCACAGAGAATGGAAAAAAGAAGAGGTGAGACAGAATAAGAAATATTTCATTCATATAAGGCAACTCCAACACTCCTATGCCAGAAAAAAAATTAAACAGAACCTGATATTTTAGATGTCTCAGAATTAAATTAACTATTTCCTAAGGATCTTACTTTACCTACTAAAAAAAAAAAGTTTTCCTATCATTGACAGACCAGAGTCTCAGATCAAGTACATTTGATGTCAAATGTTGAGAGAATGTGTACAATACAAAATAGTTTTCCAAACTACATGCATTGGTTAGCAATTCAATATTGGTTTGCTGTTTTTCAGGTTTTGGTTTCAATTAATAGCAACAGTTGCTACCAACACCACTATTTCACACTCCTAATTCCAGAGTCTTTAAACTGGGAGGAATATTATACCTATCACAAGGACCTGCACATGGCAAGTGTCAGTGCTTTGCTTTTAATTATAAATAGCTTGGTAAGTACTTCACCATGATTGTGTAAATGGAACCACAAATGAGTTTCAGGAAACTTAAATTCTGTTTTCTTGCTCCCTGTCTGTTCTCTGAACTTTAGAAAATAATAGGGTGAGGAGTTCTGGAATATATAATATAGCCTGGAATAAAAACCCTTTTTCTGTTCAGTCATGTTAAATAATCTACATTACAGTAACCTTTTGTACCATAATTAGTTGGGGTTAAAAAAAAAGTCTCCCTAGTGATAAAAGGGATGAAAGTAAAACAGTGCAGAAAGCTGGCATCTGGTCATTGTAGTTTATTGATAACATTCTTAGACCAAGAAAAACTATTAAAATTGCCTAAGCAAGAAGCAGGTGTTAAAATATCCCCAAATTCATCCTGTAAATGATCTTTCTTAATACATTTTAAAATTTTAAATCTTTCTTAATACATTTCATGCAAAGACCACAAAAATATATTACAAAGAAAACACTCAACATGTTAAAATCAAAAGCTAACGTGATGGGCCCTGGCCAGTTGGTTGGAGTGTCGTCCTGTGCACCGAAAGGTTGTATGTTTGGTTGTTTGATTCCCGGTCGGGGCACAGGCCTGGGTTTCAGGTTCTGTCCTAGTTGAGGCCTGTGGAAGAGGCAATAGATTGATGTTTCTCACACATCTATGTCTGTCTGTCTGTCTGTCTCTCAAAACAGTAAAACATATCATTGAGTGAGGATTAAGAAAAAATTAACATGATGGAGGGAGGTGGTATAATATGTATATTATAACATATGATTTCAGATAATACAAACTCAGTTGAAAATCAAAAGGGGTAGGGGAGCCATCATCAAAATTATAGGCAGCATGACTTGATAGTAAAACAACAACAATAGCTCTATTTGAAAATGCAGTATAAGATAGCATAGTTAAGAGGATGAACATGACACAGTACTCAAACTTTCAAGTATTTACAACCCAAGCACATAAAAATGAGAATGCAGTCTTCAAAGCCCAGAGAACCATTAACATTTCCTTTTGCTTTGCAGTTATTATGCTATGAGGTTCCCCTTTTTATTTTCTCAAATAATACCCAAAATTTCATTTTTTTCTTTAAAAAAAGTCATTCTGCATAAGTTTTCACAATATCATCCTCAGCTTCTGGGGTACTAATTTTCATATATATTAATGTTTGCATATTTAACATTTCAGCATACAAAATCTCTTGCAAGTATGTATCTTAAATTATCTCAGAGTTGAAAGTTTTTAGAAACCATCTGTCCAAAAACCCTCATTTTACAGACAGAGAAATAAAAGCCTAGAAATGGTAAGTAACCTGACCAAGGTCACAGGGTTAGAAAGAAGCAAAGCTGGGACTAACAACCAAGAGCCATCACTTTCAATCCATTACTCTTTCTACTTTTATAGCTGCCTTTCAACCTGAACCTCTTTTATAGCTGTCTTTCAACCTGAACCTCTAATTGTGGGAAAGTGAGAGTGAGAGTGATCAAGACATGGAAAGAATAACTGTATTTATTCATTTAAGGACTGGATAGGAAGAATGGCTGGATGATTATGTAGGTGGATGGGAATTCTATATCATATTTCTGTTTTGAAGAAACAAAGTCTAGGTCTTGTCAAATGTCACAGCAGTCACTGTATTCCACCAGACACCAATCTTATCAGCAAATAATCTGATACATCCTGCAGTTGAAAGAGTATTCACTTGCCAGCATACAGAGAAGCAAGGACACTCACCTTCTGGCTCCCAAACTCCTCACTCCCCTGTCCTATGCTCACTATTTACCTGGCTTTGGTGCATCACATTTGCATTCTCACTTCCTTATACACCTCCCTCTCTCAGATTTCTCCATTTACATTAGGTGTCATTTCCTAAATGTATGCTTCAGTAAGCCCCCCACCCCCCACTCCACTGGCCCCTTGATCACCTCATTTGTCTGTCGCCAAATCTCAGCCCTAAAAAACCCCATAACCCCCTCTTGCTTACACTGTGATGTGGCCGGCGCCCCGCACCAGTACAGGGTCGGGGGCATATCTCCGCAGGTGCTCCTCGCTCACTACCCGAGGCGGTGGCGGCGTCTCCTCCTCTTGCTCCTTCTCTTCCTCCTCCTCTTCTTCCTCCTCCTCATCTTCCTCGTCATCCTCGAGCCCCGATACCGACGATGACGACGATGGCGACGACGAGGACGAGGACGTAGCTGCTTCTTCCTCCTCCTCCTCCAGTTCCGAGATGGTGTCGAATTCCGCCATGTTGGGCAGCAAGATGCTCATCACGTGACCTCTCGATCGCCGCCACCCTCACGCAGAAGAGTTTGAACTTGCTGAGATGCTGGAAGTTCAGGGGGAACGAAATGAAGAGAGAGAAGTGTATGGGAGGGAACGGGTTTGAGGAGATGCGCCTGCGTATTATGGTAGACAGGATGGGGTTTGGAGGCGGGGGCACGATGGCGAAAAGAGCAAATCAGTGTACGCTTGCGCAGCTCTAAGCAAAGAGGGGCGTCGATGGTGAACGCCTGGGAATTATGGAGGTCCGGTCTTCGAGTGCTGATCTTAATACTGTTCTTTGGTCTTCTGCTGCTTGTATCCGGAGGGCTTACTAGTATCTTCTAGTTTTACTTTCTACTAATTAATAGTGAATATTATTACCCACTCCCACCCCCCACTGTAGGGAAAGTATATTCTATAAAAGTGGGGTTCGAGCTTTGCCCCAAATATCTCAAGGTACAAACCAATTTACATTTGTAAATTGTTCAGCATTACAGTTTAAAAGAATTTAGCATAAGAACTTTGCCACACTCTAGAGGTATTTTTATTCACATTTCACTGAAAAGAGAACTTTCTATTACTACTTCTATTCATACTGTGTAATACTTATAGAGGACTTTCTAAGCTAGGTACTCGAATGTACATATCTCATTTAAAACTTCATAACCTTATGAAAAGTGTACCATGATTATCTCATTTTACAGATGGAAAATCTAGATGCAGAGAGAATACATAAGTTTTTCAAGGTCATGGAGTTACTAATTAATGGCAGTTCTGACTTTAAACTTGTGGATCTCTTCTGATTCCAAAGCCCAGTACTATTAACCAAAGGACTGAAATCGTTTGAATAGGCTTTGTAGAGTGGTGCCTTTTGGGCTGCTTCTTGAAAGATATTTGAATTTTGGAGACTTTTTTGGGGTGGTGGTGGAGGGGAGTGTGTGTCTGTGTGTGTGGGGGGGAGCCTTCCAACCTAAGGAAACATTAATTAACATCATCCATTTTCCAGAGACTGAGCTATACTTTTTCACATACAGTATTTCAATAAATCCTTAAACAATCCTGTGAGGTAAGCATCATTGTATCTATTTTACAGATACCACAACAGAGTCTCAAGAAGTTTAAGTAATTTACTAAGGTCTATGGTGACCTTTGTCCAACATTTTTTTATTTCAAATATTCTATCTTCACAGCCACTAAAATGGTGTAGAGATCACATATTTTGAGTTTCTAATCCACGTCCCAAACTATTTCATACTTCCATGTCATAATTCAGGGATCATTAAGACACTAAAGGCACACATCTGCTAAGTTATAAAACAAATACTATAATCCAAGTATTTGATAATAGCTTCACTGCTCTTTCTGCTGCACTACAGTTGCATCCCAATTAGACTGGAGAAACAGATATAGCCATGCAGTATAGCAGTATAAACAAAGCATTTAGGATGTATGAAGGTGAAAGAAATTAGTTGTATAAGAGGCATTGATCAAACCATTATCATTACTGAGGAGTTTGTGTTATTAAAATGAAAAAAAAAAAGTTGTGCTGTACTCAAAAGCTTGATTATTTAAGAGCTTTAAAACCAAGTTGTAAGCCCGGCTGGTGTGATTAGGTGGGGTGTTGTCCTGTGCACCGAAAGGTTGCCACTTCGATTCCCATTTAGGGAACATACCCAGGTTGTCAGTTCAAGCCCATGTCAGGGTGTGTGTGGGAGGCAGCCAATTTATTTCTCTCTCACATCAATGTTTCACTCTTTCTCTCCCCCTTCCCGTCTCTCTAAAAATCAATAAAAATATTTTTAAAAAATATTCAAGTTGTAACATTTTATTAACCAACATTACCCCAATAAATTCAATTAAAAATGTGCTGGTTTATCCTCCAGGAAAAAAAATAACAAAAAAAATTTATTGTAACACTATCACTAAGAAAAAAAAAATTACTTTTTTATAGTATAGAGAATTTATCTACTAACCAGAAATTATAATTAAAGTTGGAACCTTAAAATATTTTATAATAGCCTTCTGGTAAGACATACATGATATAATTGCCTTTCTTAGGTATTAATAAATAACATATCATATTTTGTTTATGGGACTGGCAATGCTCAATCCACTTTGTTGTTCATAATTTTTTATCTTTACTTTTTCTTCTTCTTCTCCTTAGAGAATACTCTTCAGCATTTCATACAATACAAGGCAGTTTTTCATTCTTTTTGGTACATGATATCTGCTAAAAGTTCCAGGTTCTTCACAGCAACTGCATTATCATGAGTAAATTTTATTTTCTTAGCATTTCAATAAGTTCCAACACAAAGTTGATTCTGATTGACTCTATCTAGGTCATGTGCTTATTCCTTTCATTTTAAAAATGTATATATATATGAGTAGCCTGGTGCATGAAATTCGTGCATGGGGGTGGGGAGCGGGGAATTCCCTCAGCCCAGCCTGCACCCTCTCCATTCAGGGACACCTTGGGGGATATCTGACTGCCAGTTTAGCAGGTGGACATCCCTCTAAACTGGCAGGTGGACATCCCTCTCATAATCTGGGACTGCTGGCTCCTAACTGCTCACCTGTCTGCCTGCCTGATTGCCCCCAACTTCCCTCCCCTGCTGGCCTGATCTCATCCCCACTGCCCTCCTCTGCTGGCCTGATCTCGCCCCGAACTGCCCTCCCCTGCAGGCTAGGTTCCCCCCAACTGCCCCCCGCTGCAGGCTAGGTTCCCCCCAACTGTCCTCCCCTACAGGCCTGATCTCCCCAACCGCCCTCACCTGCTGGCCCGGTTCCCCCCAAATGCCCTTCCCTGCTGGCCTGGTCCCCCCCAACTGCCCTCCCCTGCCAGCCATCTTGTGGTGGCCATCTTTGATCACATGGGGGCGGCCTTCTTGTGTGAGGGTGTGAGGGTCAATTTGCATATTACCACTTTATTATATAGGTTTCAGAGAGGAAGGGAGAGGGAGAGAGAGATAGAAACATCCATGATGAGAGAGAATCATCAATCAGCTGCCTCCTACACACCTCACACTGGGGATTGAGCCTGCAAATGGGGCATATGCCCTGACCGGGAATCAAACCATGATCTCCTGGTTCATAGGTCAATACTCAACCACTGAATAACACTAGCAGGGCCTTTTTAAAAAAATATTCTCACCAAGGATATTAGAGAGAGAGGAAGGGAAAGGAAGTGAGGGTGGGAGGAAGAAAGAAAGAGAGGGAAACATTGATGTGAGAGAGAAACATGGATCCGTTGCCTGCCATAGGCGCCCCAAATGGGGTTTGAACCCGCAACCCAGGTATGTGCCCTGACTGGGAATTAAACCTGTAAGCTTTTTGTGTACAAGACAACCCATCCAACCAAGTGTGCCACCAGTCTAGGACACGTGCTTATTCTAGAAATTTTCTTTAGTGAGGCAGGAAATGCTATGGTCTTATTAATATGCCTGGGATATGTGCACACCCTGGTACATGGGGATAGTGTCAATTCCATAAAAAACAATACACTAAGAGAGGAAAAAGGTACTTATCCAACGAATATTGGGAATTGCTTCTTGGAAAGGGGAGAATGTATGCTGCTTAGGAATAAGAATCAATTGCCACCAGATCATCTAAATGTATAATTTTAAAAGTAAATGTTATCCATTTGAAAGCAAAATTATAATCAAATTAACATTGCAAAATAAATTTCTGCTGGAAAACAAAAAGAACACTTAAATTTTCCTGATGTTCCATTTCTTCATTTGTTATGTGTTACCCTGTACTTGTCACATAGCATTTTTTAATATCTGTCCATTTCAATAAATATAGATCTACATTGTCTACTTTTATGTCTACACTAGAGGCCCAGTGCACAAAATTTGTGCATGGGAAGGGGGTCCCCTCAGCTCGGCCTGCACTCTCTCCAATCTGGGACCCCTCAGGACCTCTGGCTCCTAACTGCTCATCTGCCTGCCAGCCTGATCCCCCTAACTGCTATCCCCTGACAGCCTGATTGCCTCTAACCTTCTCTGCCTTGGCCCCGCCAACATGGCTTTGTCGAGAAGGACATCCGGAAGGACATCTGGAAGGTCGTCTGGAAGATGTTCAGTCTAATTAGCATATTACTCTTTTATTAGTATAGATGCTACCTTGTCCTAAAAATGCAGGTTGTTCCCAGGTGGTTTTTCTATAGTGGAAGGGGAGCCCGCAGTAGCATCCTGGGTTCTGACCAGGGCTTATGCTCTTGTGCTTTATCTCAGTAGATGCGATTCCTAGAAGAAGACTCTTGGATGTACCTTGAACATTTCTATCAAATTTGCCAAATCATTCTCCAAAAATGTTGAACCACTTTAAACTCCCACCAGCAACCATGTGTGTGCCCTCCGTCCCACTTTGATGCCAATATCATTGATTTCTCCCTAGAAGCTTCCTTCCTGTCAGCCAAGACTGCTTGGCATTTGAGCCAACCTCATTGTTCAGCGAGGGACTTGATTTCCCAGGATAGAATTATGGAGGAGGAAAAATAGTTTTCCTGTACCTTTCTGAGTTTTTAGTGGAGACCCTTGTAATGAAAGACATATCACCAAGAGAAAAACAAAAGTTCATTAACATGTGCACCTTATGTACATGTGGGAGATCCCAGGGAAAAATGAGTAACTCCCCGAGGTGGCTTAGAATGCAGATTTAAATACCTTCTTCCTAGGGAAAGAGGACAGGAGATGTAGGCCTCTTAGAGGAGAGTAAATGATTTTTAGTAAAGATCAATGAGGGTGGGGGAAATAGTTTGTAACCAAGTTTGGGTGTGATGTCAACTTCTACTCTCCTGTCCTGTGACAGAAGTCAGTCTTCTCTGCCTGATGACACTTCTCCCGTCAAGGGGACCTATGACATTTAAGCTCATTTTGGGGGGTCTGATTTTAGGAAGATCAGGAGACTTCAGTGAAAGCCTCTGCATGCATTTGCTATTTTTCAAGCATCTGCAGCTCAAGATCATCAATATAACAACACAGCATATGTTGTGGTGGCATGTTCTCTGACCTTCGGAATAAACCCAACAAAAGCTTGTTTCCTCTCTTAGATGATTTGCCACAGTAGTGTTATTCCCTGGAGACGGTATTCTGACCAGACCTTCCTGGGAGTGGTCATAACATACCCTGTATTTGTAGAAAGGTGTGGGCCACATCACTAAATAAACCAGGGGCAGTTTTCTCATCTTTTGGAAAGGGAGATAAAGTTATGATACTTTATCTCCCTTTCCACAGGTTTCTTGTGAGTTTGTGTCTCAGCTGCCTCCCCGCTCCCCCAGCAGCCCCAGCGCCTCGACCAAGTAACTTGGGGCTGCTGGGTGCCAGTACTGTGAGTTTGTGTGTTCAATCTGGCCCCCAGCAGCCCCAGGTCCGCCGTGGCTGGGCTTGGGGCTGCTGGGTGCCAGCCTCCCTGTGGGTTTGTGGGGTTTGTGTCTCCAATCTGGCCCCCCACAGCCCCAGCGTGGCCATGGCAGGGCTTGGGGCTGCTGGGTGCCAGCCTCCCTGTGGGTTTGTGTCTCCCATCCACCCCAGCAGCCCCAGCGCTACCTGTCCACTATGGGCCTCGTCATCTTGGTTGGGTTAATTTGCATACTTGTTCCTGATGGGCTGGTGGGTGTGGCTTGGCCTAGCAGAGTGATGGTTAATTTGCATGTTTCTCTTTTATTAGTGTAGATATTTGCTGTCATATGGTTACAACAATAATTTTGCCAATCTCTTATTGTCAGATATTTAAGCTGTTGCCAGTTTTTTATTACCAACAAGACCCTTGAATATACCTCTTGACTTACACTTTAATTATTCTCTTAAGATAAATTTCAAGAAGGAGGACTGTTAGATGTTTATTTTTTTTTATTTTTATCCGTCCCCCATTGACCTCTTCTAACCCACCTCTCTCTCCCACCCCAGGCCTTCACCACCTGTATCCACGGTCGTGAATATATCCATACAAGTTCATTGGTTGATCTCTTCCCACCCACACTCCCCTGCCTTCCCTATGAGGTTCAACAGTCTGTTCATGCTTCTATGATTGTGGGTCTATTTTTGATCATCTGTTTATTTGGTTCATTAGATTCCACACATGAGTGAGATCATGTGATACTTATCTTTCTCTGACTGGCTTATTTCACTCAGTATAATATTCTCCAGGTTCATCCATGCTGTTGCAAATGGTAGGAGTTCTTTCTTTTTTTATTGCCGCATAGTATTCCATTGTGTAAATGTAACATAGTTTGTTTTTTAATTTAAATTCTTTATTGTTTAAAGTATGACATATGCCTCCTTTTCCCCCATTGACCTCCCAGACCACTCCCACCTGACAGCACATGCCCTCATCCCACTACTGTCTGTGTCCATTGGTTATGATTATATGCATGCATACAAGTCCTTTGGTTAATCTCTTACCACCACCCCCTTCCACTCTCCCCTACCTTCCCTCTGAGGTGTCCGGTCTGTTCAATGCTTCTGTGTTTCTGGATCAACTTTTGTTCATCAGTTTATGTTGTTCATTATATTCCACACATGAGTGCGATCATGTGATATTTATCTTTCTATGACTGGCTTATTTCGCTTAGCATAATGCTTTCCAGGTCCATCCATGCTATTGTGAATGGTAAGAGTTCTTTCACTTTTCCAGCAGCTTAAGTATCCCATTGTGTAGATGTACCACAGTTTTTTAATTCATTCATCTCCTGATGGGCACTGAGGCTGTTTCCAAATCTTAGCTATTGTAAATTGTGCTGCTATAAAAATAGGGGTATATATATCCTTTCTGACTGGTGTTTCTGATTTCTTGGGACATATTCCTAGAAGTGAGATTACTGGGTCAAATGGGAGTTCCATTTTTAATTTTTTGAGGAAACTCCGTACTGTTCTCCACAGTGGCTGTACCAGTCTGCATTCCTACCAGCAGTGTACTAGGGCCCCTTTTCTCCACAACCTTGCCAACACTTGTCATTTGTTGATTTGTTGATGATAGCCATTCTGACAGGTATGAGGTGATATCTCATTGTCATTTTGATTTGCATTTCTCGGATGATTAGTGACTTTGAGCATTTCTTCATATGCCTTTTGGCTATCTGCATGTCCAGTTTGGAGAACTGTCTATATAGGGTCTTTGCCCATTTTTTTAAATTAGATTGTTTGTCTTTCTTTAGTTAAGTCGTACGAGTTCCCTATATATGTTTGGATATTAACCCCTTATCAGATATATCGTTGGCAAATATGTTCTCCCATGCAGTGTGCTCTCTTTTCATTTTGTTGATGGTTTCTTTTGCTGTGCAGAAGCTTTTTGTTTTGATGTAGTCAATTTGTTTATTTTCTCCTTGGTTTCCTGTGCCCTAGGAGATGTTTCCATAAACGTATTGCTATGAGAGTTGTCTGAGATTTTGTTGCCTATGATTTCTTCTAAAATTTTTATGGTTTCATGACTTATATTTAAGTCTTTTATCCATTTTGAGTTTATTCTTGTATATGGCGTAAGTTGATGGTCTAGTTTCATTTTTAAAAAAATCTTTATTGTTGCAAGTATTACATACTTCCCCTTTTCCCCTCATTGAGTCTCCCAGCCCGCCTCCATCTCCCAGGCCTTCACCACCCTATTGTCTGTGTTCCTGGGTTATGCATATATGCATACAAGTTAATTGATGGACATCTTCTCACCCACCCACCCACTCTCCCCTGCCTTTCCTCTGAGGTTTGACAGTCTGTTCCATGCTTCTATGTCTCTGGATCGATTTTTCATCAGATTATGTTCTTCATTAGATTCAATATATGAGTGAGATCATATGATACTTATATTTCTCTAAATGACTTATTTCACTTATCATAATGCTCTCCAAGTCCAACCATGCTATTGCAAATAGTAAGAGTTCTTTATTTCTTACAACTGCATAGTATTCCATTGTGTAGATGTACCACTATTTTGTTTTGGCTTTATGTTTTTATTTTATTTATTTATTTATTTTTAAAATATTTATTGTTGAAAGTATTACATATGTCCTCCTTTTCTCCTATTGGCCTCTCCCATCCTGCCCACGCCCCCCACCCCAGACCTTCACCACCCTGTTATCTGTGTCCATGGGTTATGTATATATCCATATGAGTTCGTTGATGGATATCTTCCCTCCACACACACTCTCCCCTATCTTCCCTCTGAGGTTTGAAAGTCTGTTTGATATTTCTATGTCTCTGATTCTATTTTTATTCATCAGTTTATGTTGTTCATTAGATTCAACATATGAGTAAGATCATGTGATACTTATCTTTCTCTGACTGGCTTATTTTGCTTAGTATAATTCTCTCTAGGTCCATCCATGCCATTGCAAATGGTGAGAGTTCTTTTTTTTTACAGCTGCATAGTATTCCATTGTATAGATGTACCACAATTTTTTAATCTGCTTATCTTCTCATAGATACTTGAGCTGTTTCCAAATCTTAGCTATTGTAAATTGCTCTACTATGAACATATGGCTGCATATATTCTTCCTGGTGAGTGTTTCTGATTTCTTAGGATATATTCCTAGAAGTGAGATCACTGGGTCAAATGGGAGTTCCATTTTTAATTTTTTGAGGAAACTCCATACTATTTTCCACAGAGGCTGCACCAGTCTGCATTCCCACAAGAAGTGTACGAAGGTTCCCTTTTCTCCACACCCTTGCCAAGACTTGTCATTGGTTGATTTGTTGGTGATAGCCATTCTGACAGTTGTGAGGTGGCTTCTTGCTGTTTTTTTATTTGCATCTCTCAGATGATTAGTGACTTTGAAGTTTTTCATATGCCTTTTGGCCTTCTGCATGTTCACTTCGGAGAAGTGTCTATTTAGGTCCTTTGCCCATTTTTTAATTGGATGGTTTATCTTCCTTCTGTTAAGTTGTATGAGTTCCCTATAAATTTTGGAGATTACTGGGATTAAAAATGGTGGCGGAGTAAGTGGATGCTGCAGGGACAAACTGGAATTACAACTGAAACACAGAAAAAACTTCCTGAATAATCAACAGAAGACTCCCTGGAGAGAACCCTGATACCCAAGGACCAAAAGTGGAGACCGCATAGAGACTGGTAGGAGGAGCATAGGCACAAAAGGGCTGTCCAGGTGCCCACAGACAGCAGTTGAAGATCTGGAGAGACATCTGAGCCGTGGTGCTTGCCACTGAGAATTCAGGAATCTAATCCCCAAGCTGCCCGTCCACCCCCCAGCAGAGAGCACCAGAACTGAGGAGGGTACCCACACAATATATGGCTGTGAAAAGCAGCATGGTTGCTGTCTGCCAGAGAATGACTGCTAGAAATTCAGGCATTCTCTAAAAGGGGAAGTACACAAAATTCCCTGTTGAGCCACACACGTTGTGCTCCGACAGAGGGAAGGCAGAGGGGACTGTAGCTGTGTGAGCAGAAGCCAAGATTGGGGACTCAGGATAGAGCTCAGAAGTCAGAGACCCCCAGTTTCCAATGCTGAGTCATTCCCTCAGGCAGTGGAGGCATCTTTCCCACATAGACATTTGCCTTAACTGTGGGGAAGACAGTTGCTCTACCCTATTCGAAAACCCCTTGCCCTGAGGCCAGGTAAGAGACAAAAAATAACAATTAGCCTCCAGGCAGTCATGACTGCCCCACCCTGTTGAAAAATAACTCTCCACCAACCTGAGGACTATTGCCATGGGCAATTCAAGTTAGAATCCTATCGATCTGTAGACAAAAGTGATCTCTGGAGGCTTTGAGTCTTTGCTGTATCTAATTAATCAGAAACAGTGTCTGACACTGTCCTGCACTAGAGATAGAGAGGTGTAGAGGACCTACCTAATATACAGTCACAAACCCAAATAGACAGCCAAAATGAGGAGACAAAGAAACAACACCCAAATGAAAGAACAAGAGAATTCTCTAGTGGAAGAGATAAATGAAGCAGAGATAAGAAATTTATCTGAAACAGAGTTCAAAGTAATGATGGTAAAGATGCTCAACAGCATGAGAAAATATATAGTAACTATGAAAAAAATAAGAGTCATAAATAAAGAATGATATAGCACAGATAAAGAACACATGGGAAGGAATACACAGCAGATTAGGGGAAGCTAAGGATCAAATAAGTGAATTAGAAGACAGGGTTAAAAAAAAATCACTCAATCAGAGAACCAAAAAGAAAAAACAATTAAAAATCAGGAGGACAGCTTAAGGAAGCTGTGGAACAACATGAAACATATCAATATTAGAATACCAGGTATGCCAGAAGGGGCAAAAATAGAAAAAGGGATAGAGAAGGTGTTTGAAGAAATAATGGCAGAAAAATTCCTTAACCTGCTAAAGGAAAAAGTCACACAAGTTCAGGAGGCAAAGAGAACCCCAAGCAAGAATAACCCAAACAAGCTCATTGGCTGACACATCACAATTAAAATGCCAAAAATTACAGACAAAGAGAGAATCTTAAAGGCAGCAAGAGAAAAGCAAAGTTACCTAAAAAGAGCTTCAATAAGGCTGACACTTATTTCTCATCAGAAACTTTACAGGCCAGAAAGGAATGGCATGAAGTACTCAAGGTAATGGAAAGCAAGGCTTGGAAACAAAGATTACTATATTCAGCAAGGCTATCATTCAAAATAGATGGTCAAATAAAGAGCACAGACCAAAAAAAAAGGCTAAAGGAGTGCATCACCAACAATCCAACATTATAAGAAATGCTAAAGGGACTGCTGTAATGAGAAGAA
Organism: Eptesicus fuscus; assembly: GCF_027574615.1. Taxonomy (NCBI): domain Eukaryota; kingdom Metazoa; phylum Chordata; class Mammalia; order Chiroptera; family Vespertilionidae; genus Eptesicus; species Eptesicus fuscus. The sequence goes on along the minus strand of NC_072473.1, from coordinate 56,266,208 downwards.
GAAATAGAGAAACAAAGGCACACAGAATTAAAATGGCATTAAATAAGTACCTATCAATATTAACATAAAATGTAAATGAATTAAATGCTCCAATCAAAAGACCTAGGGAAGCTGAATAGATACAAAAGCATGACCTAACTGCATGATACACCTCAGAACAAAAGACACACACAGGATGAGAGTGAAGGGATGGAAAGAAATTTTTCATGCAAATGGAAACGAAAAGAAAAGACTGGAATAGCAATACTCATATCCAACAAAATAGATTTCAAAATGAAGGCCATCACAAGAGACAACAAAAGTCACTACATAATACTAAAGGGGAGAAACCAAGATGGCGGCATAGGTAAACACCTGAAATTGCTGCCTCACACAACCACTTCAAAACTACTACTAAAAAACAAAACGCACATCATCCAGACCACAGAAAGGCTGACTGAGTGGAAATTCTACAACTAGAAGGAAAGAGAAAAGCACACTGAGACTCAGAGGAGCTGCGGAAGTAAAGTGCAGAAGCATGGAGGTGTACACGTGTGGAAAGGGCTGGCAACAGAGTACGCAGTTGTCTTTCTCAATCGGGAGGGAGACACAAGCTCCCAACTGCTCTGAACTCCAGTTCAGGTGAGACTCTGGGGACCCAGACTCATAAGGGGAGAAACTGGACTGTACAGCATCAGTCAGAACTCGAGGATGGCTTTCTCTCAGAGATGCATGAAGTGATTACTGTGGGACACTGAGACCCCAGGGCCTCTTAGGGCACAGCTGAAGATCAGCCATAGCTGTTTGCTCCACCCTGTTAATTCCCTGAGACCCCATCCCACCCAAACTGTGCACAGAGGCTTTTGCATATGAATGGCCTGGCCCTTTGCAATCTAAAATTACCTAACAAACTGAAGCTGGTTCAGAGAGACCCAGAACATCCAAAAGAAGGGCTAAGGCCCCACAGCAGCTTGCATTGCTTCACAGCTGGGCCTCATCTGGGCACCTCCAAAACCCAAACAAAGAAGAGGAATCTGCATATCTCTCCATATCTCCTGCTGGGTGGCCTCAGGCAGAGGATAAATTAGCACCTCCTTAGAGATCCAAGAGCCAGTGTACTCAGTGGTCAGAGTGGGACCATCCAGATTACAACTCATATCAATAAGGAACACACTCAGGGGGAAGACTCAGTGAGCACCAAAGCCCTACTGAAGCAAGTCTTGCCCCATAAGGGTGTCTCCAGCACAGAAGTTCTCCCATCCTAGACACAGCTGATTCTCACAGCCAGTTGGCCTGGAGGCCAATTCCTCCCAGTGATTCCAACAACAATCAAGGCTTAACTACAACAAGACTGCGCACACAGCCCACAAAGGGGTGCATCAAGAGTGTCCACTTCAGGTAACTGGGGAGGCTGAGCCATTGGGCCCTATAGGACACCTAGCACACAAAGCTACTCTATCAACACAGGGAAGCAGCCAAAATGCGGAGACAAAGAAACAAGTCACAAATGAAAGAAATGGATTGAAGGAAAATACTGGATATAGAGTTCAAAACCACGGTTATAAGGTTTTTCAAGAATTTTCTAGAAACCACTGATAAATTTAGTGAGACCCTCAAGGATATGAAAAAGGATCAACTAGAAATTAAGCATACAGTGACTGAAATAAAGAATAATATACAGAGTTCCAACAGCAGACTAGAGGATCGCAAGAATCAAATCAAAGATTTGAAATACAAAGAAGCAAAAACCACCCAACCAGAAAAGAAAAAATAATCCAAAAATATGAAGACAGTGTAAAGAGCCTCTGGGACAACCTCAAGCATACCAACATCAGAATTATGGGGGTTCCAGAGGAAGAGAGAGAGCAAGATGTTGAAAACCTATTTGAAGAAATAATGACCGAAAACTTCCCCTACCTGGTGGAAGAAATAGACTTACAAGTCCAGGAAGTGTAGAGAACCCCAAACAAAAGGAATCCAAAGAGGACCACACCAAGACACATCATAATTAAAATGCCAAGAGCAAAAGACAAAGAGAGAATATTAAAAGCAGCAAGAGAAAAACAGTTAGTTACCTACAAGGGAGTACCCATATGATTGTCAGCTGATTTCTCAACAGAAACTATGCAGGCCAGAAGGGAGTGGCAATAAATATTCAAAGTTATGAATAGCAAGAACCTACAACCAAGATTACTTTACCCAGCAAAGCTATCATTCAGAATTAAAGGTCAGATAAAGAGCTTCACAGATAAGAAAAAGCTAAAGGAGTTCATCACCGCCAAACCAGTATGATATGAAATGCTGAAAGGTATACTTTAAGAAGAAGAAAAAAGTAAAGATAAAAATTATGAACAACAAGTACATATCTATCAACAAGTGAATCTAAAAAACAAGTGAATAAAAAATCTGATGAACAGAATAAACTGGTGAATATGATAGAATCAGGGGCATAGAAAGGGAGTGGACTGACAGTTCTTGGGGGAAAGGGGTGTGGGGGTTCGGGAAGAGACTGGACAAAAATCGTACACCTATGGATGAGGAGAATGGGGGGGGGTAAGGGCAGAGGGTGGGGTGGGAACCGGTTGGAGGGGAGCTTTGGGGGAAAAAATAGGAACAACTGTAATAATCTGAACAATAAAGATTTATTTTAAAAAATCTTTTATGGCATCTTATTACTGAGATGCCCCACTGAAAAAACAAATACTAAAGGGATCCATCCATCAAGTGAATATAACCCTGGTAAACTTATATGCACCCAATATATGAGCACCTAAACATATAAAAAATCTTCCATAGGACTTTATCGGAGAGATTGACAACAACACAGTCATAGCAGGGGACTTTTAGACCCCGCTGACTTCACTGGATACATATTCCAGACAAAATCTTAACAAGAAAACAGTGACTCTAAAGGACACAATGGATCAGATGGATTTTATTGACATTTATAGAACATTTCATCCCAAAGCAGCAGAATATACATTCTTCTCAAGTGTACATGAATCATTCAAAAAGGTAGACCACATGTTAGGACACAAAACAAGTCTCTACAAGTTCAAGAAGATTGAAATCATATCAAGCATCTTCTCATATCACAGTGGAATGAAAGTAGAAATCAACAACAGTAAAAATACCCCCAAACATTCAAACACATGGAGGATAACTTGCATGGTATTAAGCAATGAATGGGTTACCAAGGAGATCAAGAAATAAATAAAAAACTTCCTAGAAACAAATGAAAATGAGCACACAACAAACAAAATTCTCTGGGACACAACAAAAGCAGTCGTGAGAGAGAAGTTCATAGCACTATAGGAATACCTCAAAACACACACACACACACACACACACACACACACACACACACACACACACACAACAACAACAACAACAACAACAAGAAAAATCAGCAATAAACTATATAACCCTATAACTTAAAGAACTATAAACAGAACAAAGAAATGCCCAGAGTAAGTAGAAGGAAGAAATAATAAATACCAGAGCAGAAATAAATGATATAGAGGTTAAAAAATTCAATGAAACCAAGAACTGGTTCTTTGAAAGGATAAACAAAATTGATAAACTGTTAGCCAGACTAATCAAGAAACAAAGAGAGAGGGCCCAAATAAATAAAATCAGAAATGAAAGTGGAGAGGTAACCTCTGACACCAAAGAAATACAAAGAATTGTAAGAATATATTATGAACAAATATATGGCAACAAGCTGGACAATATTGATGAAATGGACAAATTGCTAGAAAAATACAATCTCCCAAAACTGAATCAGGAAGAAACAGAAAACCTGAATAGGACAATAACAACTGATGTAATAGAAGCAGTAATAAAAAAAACTCCCAGCAAACAAAGCCCAGGTCTGGACGACTTCACAGGGGAATATTACCAAACATTCAAAGAAGAATTGACACCTATACTCCTCAAACTATTTCAAAATATCGAAAAGGAAGGTGCACTTCCAAACTCTTTATGAGGCCAGAATTATCCTCATTTCAAAAGATACAAAGAAAGAGAATTAGCGGCCAATAACCCAATGAACATAGATGCTAAAATCCTCAACAAAATTCTAGCAAATCGGATCCAGCAATATATTAAAAAGGTCATACACCATGACCAAGAGGGATTTATTCCAGGGATAAAAGGCTGATACAATTTTTGCAAATCAATAAATGTGATACATTGCATAAACAAATTGAAAGACAAAAATTACATGATCATATCAATTAACGCATAGAAAGCATTTGACAAAATCCAAATCCATTTTTTATAAAAGCTGTCAACAAAGTGGGAAGAAAGGGAGCAAATCTTAATATGATAAAGGCACTATATGACAAATCCTCAGTGAAGATCATACTCAATGGGCAAAAAATTAAACCATTTCCCCTAAGAACAGGAACATGACAGGGATGTCTGCTTTCACCGCTCTTATTAAATACAATATTGGAGATCCTAGCAACAAATATCAGACAAAAGAAAAAATAAAAGGTATCCAAATTGTAAAGGAGGAAGTAAAACTCTCATTATTCTCAGATGACACAAAATTGTACATAGAAAACCCTATAGACTCCACCAAAAAACTTCTAGATTTAATAAGTGAATTTTGCAATGTAGCAGAATAGAAAATCAACACCCCAAAATAGATGGCTTTTTTATATGGCAATAATGAATTATCTGAAAGAGGAACTAAACAATCTCATTTACTATTGCAACAAAAAAAATTAATATACATAGAGATAAACTTAAAGGAGGCAAAGACCTTTACTGGGAAAACTACAGGATGTTGGAAAAAAGATAGAAGTATAAACAAGTGAAAGAATATACCGTGTTCATGGATTGGTACACTTAACATCATTAAAATGTCCATACTACCCAAGGCAATCTACAGATTTAATGCAATCCCTATTAAAATAGCAATGGCATATTTCAAAGATCTAGAACAAATACTCCAATAATTTATATGAAATCAAAGTATACTCTGAATAGCTGCAGCAATTTTGAGAAAGAAAAAACAGTTGGAGGAATCACAATACCAGATTTCAAGTTATACTACAAAGTCACAAATCAAAACAGCCTGGTACTGGCACAAGAGCAGGCATATAGATCAATGGAACAGAACAGAGAACCCAGAAATCGACACAAGCTATTATGCTCAATTAATATTTGACAAAGGAGGCAAGAGCATACAATGGAGTCAAGATAGTCTCTTCAGTAAATGGTGTTGGGAAAATTGGACAGATACATGCAAAAAGATGAAACTAGACCACTGACTTACACCATACTCAAGAATAAGCTCAAAATGGATACAAGACTTAAATATAAGTTGTGAAACCATAAAAATCCTAGAAGAAACCATAGGCAGCAAAATTTCAGACATCTCTTGCAGCAATATGTTTACAGATACATCTCCTAAGGCAAAGGAAACTAAGGAGAAAATAATCAAATGGGACTACATCAAAATAAAAAAGCTACTGCACAGCAAAAGAAACCATCAACAAAACGAAAAGAGAGCCCACTGTATGGGAGAACATATTTGGCAATGATACATCTGATCAAGGGTTAATATCCAAAATATGTAGGGAACTCATACAACTTAACAAAAGAAAGACAAACAATCCAATTAAAAAATGGGCAGAGGATCTAAATAGACCCTTATCAAAAGTGGACATACAGATGGCCCAGAGAGAGATGAAAAAATGTTTAAAGTCACTGATCAACTGAGGAATGCAATTAAAACAATAATGAAGTATCACCTCACACCTGTCAGAACGGCTACCATCAACAAATGACAAGTGCTGGTGAGGATGTGGAGAAAAGGGAACACTAGTACACTGTTGCTGGGAATTCAGACTGGTAAAACCATTATGAAAAACAGTATGGAGTTTCCTCAAAAAATAAAAAAAAATGGAACTGCCATTTGACCCAGTGAACCCACTTCTAGGAATATATCCTAAAAAATGAGAAGCACTAATAAGAAAGAATGATTGCATCCCTATGTTCATAGCAGCACAATTTACAAGAGCTAAGATCTGGAAACAGCCCAAGTGCCCACCAGTAGATCCTATATAAAAAGAGCCTAATATACAAATTGCCCCCTCAGGCAGTCGTTCAACCAGGAGTTCAACAGGGACACCAGGAGACAGGGAATTCGACCGCTCGCTATGACGTGCGCTGACCACCAGGGAGTGGCACAGAATATGGTGGGCACTGGAGACATGGCACTGGCAGCGGGCGGCAGTGGAGGGGCTGCCAGCCCCAATGGGCCCTGATGAGAGCGGGACTGCAGTGGGATTTTGGAGCACGTGAGTGGGCAGCGCCAGGCTAAGGCGGTTATGAGCGGGGCTGATCACTCTGCGGAAAGCCCTGCAGACAGTGACCAGCGGCAACAGTGGGGGGCGGGGCATCCGCCCAGGTCCCAGGTGCTGAGGGAGCCCGGCAGGGGGCCCAGCCCCGATTGATCATCCTGCAGGTGAGATGGTGGAGCAGGTGATGGGGCGGCGCTAGGCCAAGGCATGGTGCCAGGCAGGTTTGTGGGGCTGTGAGGCTGTGGGCACGAGCTAGGGCTGCGAGGCGGGGGGTTGAGCTGGGTCCCGATCTCTTCAGGACACCACAAGGGACCCCACGTGTGCACGAATTTCTGCACTAGGCCTCTAGTGAATGGATAAAAAAGCCGTGTTACATTTATACCATGGAATACTATGCAGCAGTAAAAAAGAAGAATCTCTTACCCTTTGAGACAGCATGGAGGGACTTGGAGAGTATCATGCTAAGTGAAATAAGTCAGTTTCAGGAAGACAAGTATCACATGATCCCACTCATACTTGGAGTCTAAGTAACAAAATAAATTGATGAATGGAGTGGTTCCAGAGACATGGAAGCCTGGAACCGAATGTGTAATCTCAGAGGGAAGTCATGGGAGGGTGAGTGGGTGAGAGTTAATAAACCAAAAATCTTGTATGCCTATATGCATAATCCATGGACACAGATAATAGGGTGCTGAATGCCTGGAGCAGGGGAGTGGCGGGATGGGCTGGAGGGGGTCAATGGGGAACAAAAGAGAACGTATGTGATACTTTTAACAATGAAGAATTTAAAAATTTTTGGAGATTACTCCTTATTGTATGTATCATTGGCAAATATGTTCTCCCATGCAGTGGGCTCTCTTGTTTTTTTTTAGCTGTGCAAAAGCTTTCTTTTTGATGTAATCACATTTGTTTATTTTGTCCTTAGTTTCCATTGTCTTAGGAGATGTGTCGGTAAAGGTATTGCTACAAGAGATGTCTGAGATTTTGCTGCCTATGGTTTCTTCTAAGATTTTTATGGTTTAACATCTTACATTTAATTCTCTTATCCAATTTGAGTTTATTCTTGTGTATGGTACAAGTTGGTGATCTAGTTTCATTTTTTTGCATGTGTCTGTCCAATTTTCCCAACATCATTTATTGAAGAGACTGTCTTGATTCCATTGTATGGTCTTGCCTACTTTGTGAAATATAAATTGAGCGTAATGGCTTGGGTGTCTTTCTGAGCTCTCTGATCCTTTCCATTGATCTATATGCCTTTTCTTGTGCCACTACCAAGATATTTTGAATACAGTGGCTTCGTAGTGTAACTTAAAATCTGATATTATGATTCCTCCAACTTTGTTCTGCTTTTTCAAGATTGCTGTGGCTGTTGGGGTCTTTTTTTTATTCCATATGAATTTCTGGAGATATGGTTCTAGGTCTTTGAAATATACCATTGGTATTTTAATGGGGATTGCATTGAATGTATAGAATGCTTTGGGTAGTTTGGACATTTTGTTTATGTCTTCCTCTATCTCTTTTTTCAGCGTCCTGTAATTTTCTGAGTACAGGTCCTTTACTTCCTTGGTTAAGTTTATTCCTAGGTATCTGAATTTTTTTTTTCTTTTTAAATTTCTTTATTGATTAAGATGTCACATATTTGTCCTCATCCCCCCATTCCCATCCCCCCCTCCCCACGCATGCCCCAACTCCCTGTTGAACTTAACCATTGGATAGGATCATATGCATGCATACAAGTCCTTTGGTTGAACTCTCCCCCTCCCCCCACCCTCCCCTATCCTCCCTCTGAGGGCCGATAGTCCGATCGATGCCTCCTTGCTTCTGGTTCTGTTCTTGTTCCTCAGTCTATGTTGTTCATCATTTCCCCTAGATGAGCGAGATCATATGTCACTAGATATATACTTATGAGAACTGAATGTGAGACGAGCAATAATAGTTATGCTGACAGGCAAATGAATCAGTCTGTAGTGAGTTTCTTTCTGGACCAACAGTTCTTTTGAGACCAATTTCAATGTCCACCAGTTCCTTATGTGTACATGTCAGCAATGACCCCTCAGCTCTGGATGGTGGACAAATGGTGGTAATGGAGGTCCGACTCCCTCTGGTTTGGTCTCGGCCGGACCCAGGGGCACGGCTTCACCCCGACTAAGGGGCACGTGGCCTCACCCGGATCTAGGGACACATGGTCTCACCCGGACCCAGGGACGCTTGGCCTCTCCCAGACCCAGGGGCACGTGGCCTCACCCGGGCCTTGGTGCACGAGGCCTCACCCGGATCCAGGGACACATGGTCTCACCCGGACCCAGGGACACTTGGCCTCTCCCAGACCCAGGGGCACGTGGCCTCACCTGGGCCTAGGTGCACGAGGCCTCACCCGGATCCAGGGACACATGGTTTCGCCCGGACCCAGGGGTGCGTGGCCTCTCTCAGAGCCAGGGGCACGTGGCCTCACCCGGGCCTAGGTGCACGAGGCCTCACCCGGATCCAGGGACACATGGTCTCACCCGGACCCAGGGACGCTTGTGCTCTCCCAGACCCAGGGGCACATGGCCTCACCCGGACCTAGGTGCACGAGGCCTCACCCGGATCCAGGGACACATGGTCTCACCCGGACCCAGGTGCGCTTGGCCTCCTCCAGACCCAGGGGCACGTGACCTCACCCAGGCCTAGGTGCATGAGGCCTCACCCAGATCCAGGGACACATGGTCTCACCCAGACCCAGGGACGCTTGGCCTCTCCCAGACCCAGGGGCATGTGGCCTCACCCGGGCCTAGGTGCATGAGGCCTCACCCAGATCCAGGGACACATGGTCTCACCCGGACCCAGGGACGCTTGGCCTCTCCCAGCCCCAGGGGCACGTGGCCTCACCCGGGCCTAGGTGCACGAGGCCTCACCCGGATCCAGGGACACATGGTCTCACCCGGACCCAGGGACGCTTGGCCTATCCCAGACCCAGGGGCACGTGGCCTCACCCGGGCCTGGGTGTACGAGGCCTCACCCGGATCCAGGGACACATGGTCTCACCCGGACCCAGGGACGCTTGGCCTCTCCCAGACCCAGGGGCACGTGGCCTCACCCGGGCCTGGGTGTACGAGGCCTCACCCGGATCCAGGGACACATGGTCTCACCCGGACCCAGGGACGCTTGGCCTCTCCCAGACCCAGGGGCACGTGGCCTCACCCGGGCCTAGGTGCACGAGGCCTCACCCAGATCCAGGGACACATGGTTTCGCCCGGACCTAGGGGTGCGTGGCCTCTCTCAGACCCAGGGGCACGTGGCCTCACCTGGACCTAGGTGCACGAAGCCACCCGGACCCAGGGGCACGTTACCTCTCTCAGACCCCTGGTCGCGTGGTCTCACCCAGATCCAGGGGCGCACGGCCTCACCCGGACTCAGGACCCAGCCTTACCCGGATCCAGGGGCCCACGGCCTCACCCGGACCCAGGGTTCAGCTTCACCCGGACCCAGGGGGACGTTACCTCTCTCAGACCCCTGGTCGCATGGTCTCACCCAGATCCAGGGGCGCACGGCCTCACCCGGACTCGGGACCCAGCCTTACCCGGATCCAGGGGCCCACGGCCTCACCCGGACCCAGGGTTCAGATTCGCCCGGACCCAGGGGCACATGGCCTCACCCGAACCCGGAATCCAGCTTCACCTGGACCCAGGGGCGCGTGGCCTCACCCAAACCCAGGGGCGTGAGGCCTCACCTAGACCCAGAGGCGTGTGACCACATCTGAGCCCAGAGGCTCGCAGGCTCGCCTGGACTCGGGTCTCAGCGGGGTTTCGTCTTCTTGATCCCAATTCCTGTTGGTCAATTCCCTCTCAGCAATTCCTTCGGTCATTTTCTCAGAGCTCCAGGGCGGCTGCCGCAGAACTCGTTGGGCGGCAGGCTCGGTAAGGCTCCGGTGTGCCCGGTGCACGGCGGTGGGCTGGTCCGGTGTCGCTGCGTCGGCCCTTGGGTCTGCAACGGTGGCCGGTCGCTGAGCGTGCGCACCTGGCCACTTCGGGGCATTGAGATTCTTGAAGGACTCGGAGGTCAGCAAGCACGGAGTCTCCCACCCCATGTCTCCCAGGGGCTCGTCTGTCCGTGCTCGGCAGCGAGTGGAGCCGTCCCCTCAGCCGGAGACCGCCGGGGGAACTGCGCCGAGCACGTTCCAGGCTGCCATTGTGTCGCCTGAGCCATAGTTTTTAAAGTGTGGACTTTGGGTCACCGGCATCAGCATCATCCTGCGTACCCCTCTCTTTTATTCTAGTTGTAGAGCATCTGCTCAGCCAGCCCCCCGGTCTTTCTGGCTGGTGTCTGCTCTGCTCTCCCGTCGTAGTCTCAATATTGTTGTGGTAGGCAACGATCAGGGTGCCGCCCTATGTCTCCATCTTGGTCCTCCTTTGTACAGTTAAGTCTTGATTGTTGTTGGTGTCACTGGGAGGAATTGTCCTCCAGGCCAATTGGCCGTGAGGACCCTCTTTGTCTATATAGGAAGAGTTGCTGTGCAGGAGACATGTTTGTGGGCCGGGTCTTGATGCAGCAATGCCTTGGCGCTCACTGAGTCTGCCTCTAGAATGCCTCCCTTATGCAAGTGATTGAAATCTGGTGTCATCTCACACCAACCACTAGATGCCCTCGTTTCTGGGTCTCCAATGTAGTGTAGGTCAGCCACTACCTGAGGCACTCAGCAGGAAAAAGCTTCTGCTCAGCTTGGCTGGGGCGGAGCTACAGGGTGGAGCCTACAACCTTGGCTTCCTGTCAGCCTCGCCCTATGAGGCTCCTGTGTCTGTGTCCCTCTGTATTCCTTGCAAACACCTCTGAGAGAAACGCGCCCTGGAGTTTCGCCCACTGCCAAACAGTCCAGTCCCTCCCCTAATGAATCTGGACTCCCAGATTCTCGCCTGGAACTGGGTTTCAGTGTAGTTGGAACTGGGTCTCAGCGCAGTCTGGCGTCCCTGTCTCCTTCCCAGCAGGGCCACCCAGTGGCGCAGGCAAAAGTCCGTCCTCTGCGCACCTTCCAGTGCGCGCGTCTGGAGCCGCTGCTTCTCTGTGCCTCCGCCACCACAGCCCAAATTCATTCCCCCAGCGTGCGCCTGGCTTCCCAGGGTTTCGCCCGGAACTGGGGTTCAGTGCAGTCGGAACTGGGGTTCAGCACGGTCCTGAGCTTATGTCTCCTTCCCGCTAGGGCAGTTCAGTGGAGCAGGCAACAGTCCGTCCTTTGCGCCCCTTCCTGTGCGCGCCTCTGGAACTCTGCCTTCCCCCGCTCCTCTGTGCCTGCGCCCCACAGCCCAGATTCATTCCCCCAGCCTGCGCCTGGCTTCCCAGGGTTTCGCCTGGAACTGGTGCTCAGTGCAGTCGGAGCCGGCGCTTAGCGCACTCGGGAGCCTTTATCTCCTTCCTGCCAGTGAACGCTGGCCAGGTCGTCAGCCGCCCCTTCCTCTCCGGCTCCATCCTCCCCGCAGGCGCGCGTGCTCGTGTCTCCGCCAGTTTCTCCATACCTCAGGCTTTTACGGCTCCCCCGATTGTCCCCGTGGCCTTCTCCTTCCCCCCAGCTGTGGGCATTTCAGTCCGCCAGCTCTCCTGTGGTTCTGGACGATGTCCGTTCTGACCTCTAGTTGTGCCTTTGAAATTGTTGTTCCCGGCTGCAGGTTAGGTGTTTAACCTATGCCGCCATCTTGGTTTCTCCTGAATTTTTTTGTTGTTGCAATGATAAATGGGGTTGTTATTTAGTTTCTCTTTCTGTGAGTTCATTATTGGTGTATAAAAAGGCCATAGATTTCTGGGTGTTAATTTTGTATCCTGCTACATAGCTGAATTCATTTACTCAGTTTATTAGTTTTTTGGTGGAGTCTTTAGGGTTTTCGATGTACAATATCATGTCATCTGTGAATAATGACATTTTTACTTCTTTTTCTTTTTTTTTTTTTTTTCCAATTTGGATGCCTTTTATTTCTGCTTCTTGTCTGATCGCTGTGGCTAGCACTTCCAGTACTATGTCGAACAGGAGTGGTGAAAGTGGGCATCCCATTGTCTTGTTACTGTTTTAAGGGGAAATGGTTTTAGTTTTTGTCCATTGAGTATGGTGTTGGCTGTAGCTTTGTCATATAAAGCTATTATTATGTTGAGGTATGATCCCTCTATTTCCACTTAGCTAAGAATTTTTATAAAGAAAGGGTGTTGGGTTTTGTCAAATGCCTTTTCTGCACCAATTGATATGATTATGTGATTTTTGTATCTCAATTTGTTTATGTGATATATCACGTTTATTGATTTGTGGATATTGTACCAGCCTTGCCATCCCTGGAATAAATCCCACTTGGTCATGGTGTATGATCTTTTTAATGTAATGCTGGATCCAGTTTGCTAGAATTTTTGTTGAGGATTTTAGCATCTATGTTCATCAGGGATATTGGCTTGTAGTTCTCTTTCTTTGTAGTGTCTTTATCTGGTTTTGGGATTAGGGTAATGATGGCTTCATAGATAGAGCTTGGAAGTGTGCCTTCCTCTTGAATATTTTGGAATATTCAAAAGAGAAGCATAGGGGTTAGGTCTTCTCTGAATGTTTTGTAAAATTTCCCTGTAAAGCTGTCCGGTCCAGTGCTTTTGTTTGCTGGAAGTGTTTTGATTACTGTTTCAATTTCATCAGTAGTTATTGGCTTCTTCAGGTTTTTTTGAGTCTTCCTGATTGAATTTTGGAAGCTTGTATTTTTCTAGAAATATGTCCATTTCATCAAAGTTGTCCAGTTTGTTGGAGTAGAGTTATTTGTAGTTTTTTGTTTGTTTGTTTGTTTTTTACAATCCTTTGTATGTCTGTGGGGTCGGTTGTTACTTCACTTCTTTTATTTCTGGTTTTGTTTATTTGGGTTCTCTCTCTTTGTTTTTTGGTGAGCCTGGCTAGAGGTTCATCAATTTTGTTTATCCTTTCAAAGAGCCAACTCTTGGTTTTATTGATCTTTTGTATTTTTTTTTATCTCTATGTCATTTATTTCTGCTCTGTTCTTTATTATTTCTTTCCTTCTGCTTACTCTGGGTTTTTCTTGTTCTTTTTATAATTATTTAAGTTTCAGGATTAGATATTTATTGCCATTTTTTGTTATTTTTATTTATTTATGATTATTATTTTTCATGTTCAGGCATTTTATTTTAAATTTTTTTTTTACATATGTGTCCTTATTCCCCCATTACTCCCCACCCCCCACTAATGCCCCACCCCCCTGTTGTCTGTGTCCATTGATTAGGCTCATATGCATGCTGTTTTTTGTTGTTGTTTTTTAGATAGGCCTGTAGAGCTATGAAATTCCTTCTCTGTTCTGCATTCTCGGTATCCCATAGATTTGGGGTCATTGTGTGTTCATTTTCATTTGTTTCCAGAATTTTAAAAAATTTATTTATTGATGTAGTTGCTAACCCATTCCTTGTTTAATACCATGCTATTTAGCCTACATGTGTTTGAATGTTTTTGAGTATTTTTATTGTAGATTTGTAATTTCATTCCATTGTGATCTGAGAACATGTTTGATATGATTTAAATCTTCTTGATTTTGTGAAGACTTAATTTGTAATCTAACATGTGATCTATCTTTGTAAATGTCCCATGTGTACTTTAGAAGAATTCATCTATGTGGTGAAATGTTCTGGAGATGTCAGTTATTTCCATCTGATCTACTGTGTCATTTAGGATCATTGTTTCCTTGTTAATTTTGTGTCTAGAAGATCTATCCGGTGATATCAGGGTGTTGTTAAGGTCCCCTACTATGATTGTATTGCTGTTGATCTCTCCCTTAAAATCTTGCAGATGTTTTTTTCATATATTTGGATGCTCCTGTATTGGGTTAATATATGTTTACCAGAGTTTTATCTTCTTGTTGTATCGATCCCTTTAGTATTATGAAGTGGACTACATTATTTATTGTTATGGTCTTCATGGTGAAATCTATTTTGTCAGATATGAGTATTGCTACCCCAGCTTTTTCTCATTTCCATTTGCCTGGAAAATTTTTTCCATCCCTTCATTTTCATTCTGTGTGAGTCCTTTGTTCTGAGGTGTGTCTCTTGTTGACAGCATATATATAGGTCATGTTTTCTGATCCATTCAGCTACCCTGTGTGTTTTGACTAGAGCATTTAAGACATTTACAATTAAGATTATTATTGATAGGTACTTTATTGCCATTCTTATTATTTATGCCTGTGTTCTCTATTTCTTCTTCTTACAACAGTCCTTTTAGCATTTCTTGCAATGCTGATTTGGTAGTAATAATATCTTTTAGTCATTTTTTTTTTTTTTTTTGGTATGTGAAGCTCATTCTTTCACCATCTATTTTGAATGATAGCCTTGCTAGATAGAGTTGTGTTGGGTTCAGTTCCTTGTTTTCATTACCTTGTACACTTATGTCATTCACTTCTGGCCTAAACTGTTTCTATTGAGAAGTCAGCTGACAGTCTAATGGGAGCTCCCTTGTAGGTAACTTTCTGTGTCTCTTCTAGCCTTTAAGATTCTCTGTTTGTATTTCATGTTTGCTTTTTTAATTAATAGGTGCCCAGGTGTGGGTTTTTGGGTTCATCTTGATTGGGATTCTCTGTGTTTCCTGAACTTGAGTGAATTTTTCCTCACCAATTTAGGGAAAATTTCTGCCTTTTATTTCTTCAAACAGGTTCTCTATTCTTTTCTCAGATTCTGCTCCTTCTGGTACCTCTACAATGTGAATATTGTTACGTTTCATGTTGTCCCAAAGCTCAGACTCTCCTCATTTTTAATTATTTTCCATTTTTTTGCTCTGAATGGGTGTTTTTTTCTACCTTGCCTTCTAATTGGCTGATTTAGTTCTCAGCTTCTTCTAGTCTACTATTGAATTCTTACAAGGGTGTTCTTTATTTGAGCTATGTCAATCCTCATTTCCAAATTGATTCTTGTTTATTGTTTCAACCTCTCTTTTCATGTTAGTGTAGCTCTGATTAAGACATTTCTATTTCTCTCTTTTTTCTTTTTTAAAATATAATAAATCTTTATTGTTCAGATTATTACAATTGTTTCTCCTTTTTCCCCCCCATAGCTCACCTCCACCTGGTTCCCACTCCACCCTCTGCCCTTACCTCCCCCCGCACACTGTCCTCATCCATAGGTGTATGATTGTTGTCCAGTCTCTTCCCGCACCCCCCGCACCTCTTTCACCCTGAGAATTATCAATCCACTCACATTCTATGCCCCTGATTCTATTATATTCACCAGTTTATTCTGTTCCTTAGATTTTTAATTCACTTGCTTTTTAGAATCACTTGTTGATAGACATGTATTTGTTATTTATAATTTTTATCTTTACTTTTTTCTTCTTCTTCCTCTTCTTAAAGAATAACTTTCAGCACTTCATATAATACTGGTTTGGTGGTGATGAACTCCTTTAGCTTTTTCTTATCTGTGAAGCTCATTATCTGCCCTTCAATTCTGAATGATAACTTTGCTGGGTAGAGTAATCTTGGTTGTAGGTTCTTGCTATTCATCACTTTGAATATTTCTTGCCATTCCTGTCTGGCTTGCATAGTTTCTGTTGAGAAATCAGCTGACAGTCTTATGGGTGTTCCCTTGTAGGTAATTAACTGTTTTTCTCTTGCTGCTTTTAATATTCTCTTTGTCTTTTGCTCTTGGCATTTTAATTATGATGTGTCTTGGTATGGTCCTCTTTGGATTCCTTTTGTTTGGGGTTCTGTGCGCTTCCCGGACTTGTAAGTCTATTTCTTTCACCAGGTAGGGGAAGTTTTTGGTCATTATTTCTTCAAATAGGTTTTCAGTATCTTGCTCTCTCTCTTCTTCTGGCACCCCCATAATTCAGATGTTGGTACGCTTGAAGTTGTCCCAGAGGCTTCTTACACTATCTTCAACTTTTTGGATTCTTTTTTCTTTTTGCTTTTCTGGTTGAGTGTTTTTTGCTTCTTTGTATTTCAAATCTTTCACTTGATTCTTGCATTCCTCTAGTCTGCTGTTGGGTCCCTGTATAATATTTTTTTTATTTCAGTCAGTGTATGTTTAATTTCTAATTGCTCCTTTTTCATATCCTCGAGGGTCTCATTAAATTTATTGGCCTTTTTTAGGAAATTCTTGAAAAACCTTATAACTGTGGTTTTGAACTCTATATCCAGTCATTTGTTCTCCTCCATTTCTTTCGTTTGTGATCTTTTTTCTTGTCTCCTCATTTTCACTGCTTCCCTGAGTTGGTAGGGTGGCTTTGTGTGCTAGGTGTCCTATATGGTTCAATGGGTCAGCCTCCAAGTTACCTGAGGTGGACACTTTTGGTGCACCCCTTTGTGGATTGTGTGTACAGCCTTGTTGTAGTTAAGTCTTGAATGTTGTTGGTGTCACTGGGAGGAATTGACCTCCAGGCCAATTGGCTGTGAGGGCCTGTTGTGTCTATAATGGAAGAATTGCTGTGCTGGAGACACGTTTATGGGGCAGAACTTGTTTCAGTGGGGCTTTGGTGCTCACTGAGTCTGCCTCTTGAATGTGTCCCTTATGAGAGTGGTTGAAATCTGGTGTTGTCTCACACCGACCACTAGATACACTAGATTCTAGATCTCCAATGGGAGCAGGTCAGCTACTGTCTGAGGCCACTCAGCAGGAGCTACAGAGAGAACTACAGTTTTCTCCTCTTTGCTTGGGATTTGGAGGTTTTGGAGCAGTCTGACTGGAGATGCAGTTTATTTGGTTAAACTGCTACAGGACAGGCCATTTATATGCAAAAGCTTTTGCATGGAGCTTGGGGTTGTTTGTAGATTGTGCGGGACGGGGTCTCAGGGCATCACTAGGCTAGGGCATGGCAAACAGAAATGGCTACTAGTCAGCCTTCTCTGCTTTTCGGCATTTCCAAGTTCCTGCGTCCACGCCCCAGTGCAGTAAACAATGATTGGCGGGTGCACCTCTCCAAGAAAGTCACCCTCACTTTCTGACCCGATGGCCGACAGTCTAGTTTCTTCCCATAGGAGTTTGGGGCCCCTGTGTCTCCCCAGAAACTGGTTTTCAGAGTAATCGGAAGCTTGTCTCCCTTTGGGTTGAAAAAAAAAAGCAGCGCACTTAGTCGTCCACCACCAGCCCGATTCTCCGTACCTCAGCTTTTCAGTGCTCATGCTCTTTTCTCTTTCCTTCTAGTTGTGGAACTTCCATTCAGCCAGCTTTCCTGTGGTTCTGGGTGATCGACGTTTTGTCTTTTAGTTGTAGTTTTGAAATTGTTGTGCGAGGCAGTAGTTTAGGTGATTATCTTTCTATGACTGGCTTATTTTGCTTACCATAATGCTCTCTAGTTTGATCCATGCTGTTGCAAATAGAAAGAATTTCTTCTTTTACAACAGCATAGAATTCCATTGTGTAGATGTACCACAGTTTTCTAATCCACTCGAATGCTGATGATCACTTAGGCTGTTTCCAAATCTTAGCTGTTGTAAATTGTGCTGCTATGAACATAGGGAGGCATATATCCTTGGTGTTTCTGTTTTCTTGGGATACATTCCTAGAAGTTGGATTACTGGGTCAAATGGGAGTCCATTTTTAATTTTTTGAGGAAACGCCAAAATGTTCTCCATAGGGGCTGCACCAGTCTGCATTCCCACCAGCAGTGCAAGAGGGTTCATTTTTCTCCACATCCTCTCCAGCACTTGTCATTTGTTGATTTATTGATGATACCCATTCTGAAGGGTGTGAGATGATACCTCATTGTTGTTTTGACTTGCATCTTTCAGATGATTAGTGACTTTGAACATGTTTTCATGTCTCTTGGCCTTCTGTATGTCCTCTTTTGAAAAAGTGTCTAATTAGGTTCTTTGCCCATTTTCTGATTGGATTGTTTATCTTCCTTTTGTTAAGTTATGTGAGTTCCCTATAAATTTTGGAGATTCAACCCTTATTGGAGATACAGTGGCAATTATGTTCTTGCATGCAGCGGGCTTCCTTCTTGTTTTGTTGAAATTTTCTTTTTCTGTGCAGAAGCTTTTTATTTTGATGTAGTCCCATTTGTTTATTTCTCCTTAGTCTCCATTGCCCTAGGAGCTGTATTGGTAAAGATATTGCTATGACATATGTCTGATATTTTGCTGCCTATGGAGACTTCTAAGATTTTTATGGTTTCCTGTCTTACATTTAAGTCCTTTACCCATTTTGAATTTATTTTTGTGTATGGTGTAAGTTGGTGTTTTAGTTTCTTGACTCCATTGTATGCTCTTACCTTCTTTGTCAAATATTAATTGAGCATAATGGCTTGGGTTGATCTCTGGGTTCTCCGTTCTGTTCCATTGGTCTAAATGTCTGTTTTTGTGCCAGTACCAGGCAGTTTTGAAAATAGTGGCTTTGTAATATAGCTTGATATGTTGTATTGAGATCCCTCCAACTTTGTTCATCTTTCTCAGGATTGCTGCAGCTATTCGCAGTCTTTAAATTCCAGATGAATTTTTGGAGAGTTTGTTGTAGATCTTTGAAATGCGCCATTGGTATTTTAATAGGTATTGCATTGAATCTATAGATTGCTTTAGGTAGTATGGACATTTTAGTGATGTTGATTATACCAATCCATGAACATGGTATGATCTTCCATTTGTTTATGTCTTCCGTTATCTCTTCTTTCAATGTTCTGAAGTTTTCTGACTATAGGTCTTTTACGTCCTTAGTTAAGTTTATTCTTAGGTATCTTAATTTTTTTGGTGCAATGGTAAATGGGATTGTTTTTTTCATTTCTCTTTCTGTGAGTTCATAATTGGTGTATAAAAAGGCCATATATTTCTGGGTGTTAATTTTGTATTCTGCTACATTGCCAAATTCATTTATTAGGTCTAGTAGTTTTTTGATGGAGTCTTTGAGGTTTTCTATGTATAGTATCATGTCATCTGCAAATAACGACAGTTTTACTTCTTTTCCAATTTGGATGCCTTTTATTTCTTCTTGTCTGATCGCTATGGCTAGTACTTCTAGTACAATGTCAAACAGGAGTGGTGAAAGTGGGCATCCTTGTCTTGTTCCTGTTCTTAGGGGAAATGAATTTATTTTTTGCCCATTGAGTATGATGTTGGTTGTATGTTTGTCATATAGGGCTTTTATTGTGTTAAGGTATTATCCCTCTAGTCCCACTTTGCTGAGAGTTTTTATCAAGAAAGTTTGTTGGATTTTGTCAAATGCTTTTTCTGCATCAATTAATATGATTACGTGATTGTTGTCTCTCAGTTTGTGTGATGTGTCACATTTATTGATTTGAGGATATTGTACCATCCTTCCATCCCTGGAATAAATCTGACTTGATTATGGTGTATTATCTTTCTAATGTATTGCTGAATCTGATTTGCTAGAATTTTCTTGAGGATTTCAGAATCTATATTCATCAAGGATATTGGCCTGTAGTTCTCTTTTTTTGTGGTGTCTTTAACGGCTTTCGGGATTAGGGTAATGCTGGCTTCATAGATAGAGCTTGGAAGTGTGCTTTCCTTTTGAATCTTTTGGAATAGTCTGACGAGAATAGGTTTTAGTTCTTCTTTCAATGCTTGGTAAAACTCTTCTGTAAAGCCATCCGGACCAGGGCTTTTGTTGGCTCGAAAATTTTTTATCGTTGTTTCAATTTCTTTAGTAGTTATTGGCCTATTCAAGTTTTTTAATTCTTCTTGGTTGAGCTGTGGGAGATTGTATTTTTCTAAGAATATGTCCATTTCATCTAGGTTGTCCATTTTGTTGGAATAGAATTTTTCATAGTATTTTTTCATAATCATTTGTATTTATGTGAGATCAGTTGTTACTTGACCTCTTTCATTTCTGATTTTGTTTATTTGGGTCCTCTCTCTTTGCTTTTTGGTGAGCCTGTTTATCCTTTCAAAGAACCAGCTCTTGGTTTCATTGATCTTTTGTATTGTTTATTTTGGTCTCTATGTCATTTATTTCTACTCTGATCTTTATTATTTCCTTCCTTCTGCTTACCTTGGGCTTTTCTTAAAAATTACTTTATTGATTAAGGTATCACATATTTGTCCTCATCCCCCCCATTCCCATCCCAAACCCCTCCCCACGCATGCCTCCACCCCCCTGTTGTCCGTGACCACTGGTTAGGCTCATATGCGTGCACACAAGTCCTTTGGTTGATCTCTCTCCCTTATCCCCACCCTCCCCTACCTTCCCTCTGAGGTCCGACAGTCTGATCGATGCTGTTCTTGTTCATCAGTCTATGTTGTTCATCATTTCTCCTAGATGAGTGAGCTCATGTGATACTAGAAATATACTTATAAGAACCAAAAATGAGACAAGCAATAATGGTTATGCTGAGAGGCAAATGAATCAGTCTATACTGAGTTTCTTTCTGAGCCAACAGTTCTTTTGAGTCCCAATTTCTATGTCCAACAGTTGTTTATGTGTACATAACAGCAATGATATTTTAGTTCTGGATGGTGGACAAATGGTGGTAATGCAGGTCCGACCCTCTCTGGTTTGGTCCTGGGCAACCTGCAGTGACGTACAGCTGCTGACTGCTAGTATGGCAAGGCATGGTCAGCGTCTTCCATCTCTGGACTGTTTCTCTTCTGTTTTCATTGCTGGAGCACTCCTGTCAATTCCTCTCTGTTGCCGGAATCCACATGGTCTGGGAGTTGTTTTCTGAAAATATACAAACATATTCTTGACCAAAAGTTAATAAAGGAATATTTTCTATAAATTTGACTTGCGATCCTTTTTCATTTTTGCCCAAACGATTTTTCTTTGGCTTGTTTTGACACCTTGTATGTTTTACATGTGTGTCTTGCTGTTAGTATTACAAATGAAAGTTAATTTTCTAAAGTAAAAATTTTCTAGATGTAATTTACTTACAGGATATTTTTCCTTACATGATATTCTTCTACTATCCCCCCTTTTTTATTTAAATATTAGGAGGCTTTTGGAAATTTTATAATGTAATCTTGATAGCTTTTAAGTTTTAATTTTTTGCACTAAAATGTGACTGCTTTAGGTTCATTACATGTTACCCAATTTTACCATGAGATGAACTACCAATAAAATTTTTAGTTAACACTTTAGGAACTGCTTTTTTTGTCTAGTATAATTGATTTTTCTAGAATATTCACTTATTTCAATTAGCCAATTTAAGTTAGCCTGAAAACTTGACTACTATTTTATTGTCAAATTTAATACTCTAACAACCATCTTATTTTACCCCGTAAATATTAATGGAAAGGATTATTTGCCTTCTTGTGTAGGCCCTGAGCATTCCTGGTGCTAGGTTGGGTTTAGATATCAAAAACCCCAATTCCCCATATCATGGGTACATGACATCTCAAACAAGTCTTGTTGCAGTGAGAGGGCAGCTGCTGTCGGCCAAGTCTCTGTCTGTTACCTGGGTCCCAATTTGAGCTGGGCATGGGAAGCTAAGCAGCCATGGGGGCAGGAGATCTCCCTCAGCATGGGTGAGGTTTCAGGCCCCTGAAAAGTTGGAAGGGTGAAGGTCTATGCCCCACCTCTGTTGACTCCCAAGTTCTCTCCTGATGGCCCCTCTGCAACTGTGCCTGTCTTAGGTTGTTCCTTCCCTGAGGAATCTTACCCGTCTCTGTCTAACCAGCCATCTTCCGGGGCCAAGCAGGGTGATGTGAGGTTCAGTTCTGTCTCCTTGGTAGCCTATGCCCCCGTGGCCTCCACGACCCTGGGCTTTTCTTGTTGCTTTCTAACTCATTGAGGTGTATGGTAAGATAACTTATTACCAATTTTTTGTTTTTTTGAGGTATGCCTGTAGAGGTATGAACTTCCCTCTCAAGACTGCTTTCACTGTGTCCCATAGATTTTGGATTGTTGTGTTTTCATTGTTATTTGTTGCCATGATGCTTTTTATTTCTTCTTTTATCTCTTTGGTAACCCAATCAGTGTTTAATACCATGCTGTTAAGCCTCCAGTTTTTTTTTATTATTATTTTTTTTCATTGTTTTTATTGTAGTTGATTTCTAATTTTATTCCATTGTGATCTGAGAAGATGTTTGATATGATTTCTATCTTCTTGAATTTGAAGAGACTTTGCCTGTGTCCCAATATATGGTCTATCTTTGAAAATGTCCAGTGTGCACTTGGGAAGAATGTAATTCTGTGGATTTGGGGTGAAATGTTCTGAAGATGTCAATTAATTCCATCTGATCTAGTGAGTCATTTAGGATTGCTGTTTCTTTGCAGATTTTTTGATTAGAGGATTTATCCAGTGGTGTTAGTGGGGTATTAAAGTTCCCTACTATGACTATATTGCTATCAATCTCTCCCTTGATATCCTCCAAAAGTGGTTGGTTTTTTTTATGTATTTGGGTGTTCCTGTATTGGGTACATATATGTTTACCAGAGTTATGTCCTCTTGTTGAATTGCTCTCTTTAGTATTATGAAATGGCCTTCCTTATCACTTGTTATGGCCTTTACTTGATGTCTAATTTGTCAGATATAAGTATTGCTACCCCAGCTCCTTTTTCATTTCCATTCGCCAAAAAACCTTTTTTTTCATCCCTTCACCATCAGTCTGCGTGAGTCCTTTGTTCTGAGATGGGTCTCCTGTAGTTCGCAGATATATGGGTCATTTTTTTCTTATCCATTCAGCTACCCTATATATTTTGATTGGGGCATTTATTCCATTAGTAGTACAGCTAACGTTATTATTGATAAGTATTTGTTTGTCGCCATTTTTATTCATTATGTCTGTGTTCCTTCTTCCCTTCCTATTTGTTCTTTTTACAGCAGACTCTTTAGCATTTCTTGAATTGCTGGTTTGGTTGTAATAAACTCCCTTAGTCCTTTCTTGTCTGTGAAGCTCCTGATTTCACCCTCAACTTTGATTGATAGCCTTGCTGGGTACAGTATTCTTGGATTCAGACCTTTGCGTTGCATGACTTTATATATTTCATACCATTCCCTTCTGGCCTGACGTGTTTCTTTTGAGAAATCAGTCAATAGTCTAATGGAATATCCCTTGTAGTTAACTTTTTGTCTCTCTCTGACAGTCTTTAAGATTCTCATTCTGTCATTGGTGTTTTACAATCCTATATAATAAGTGAGGAATATGCTAATTATACGATAAACTGTGAAGAGTAACGACCAACCGCATATCGACCAGATCACAAATCTGCAGGAGGGTGGGGAAGCGAACTACAAGTGGGAGGTGGAGAGCTACAGGAGGGGGTAGGGCAGCAAGCTATGAGGGGGTGGGGGGAGGTACAGGAGGTTGTGGCAGTGGGCAGAAAGCTACAGGAGGGCTGCAGCGAGCTACTGGATACAAGTGGGTGGCAGAGACCTACAGGAGGGGACCGGGCAGCAAGAATGCAGGAGGCAAAGAGCTTCAGGAAGGAGCAGGGCAGCAAGTTATGAGGGGGATTGGGGGGAGCTACAGTAGGGCGGGGCAGCAGGTTGAGAGAGCTACAGGAGGGTGTCAGCAAGCTCCTGGCGCACGGATTTGTGCACAGGGCGACTAGTTTAATTACAATGTGTCTTGGTGTTGGTCTTTTGGGGTTCATCTTGTTTGGGACTCTGTGCACTTCTTGGACTTGTGGAGTTTTTTCTTCTTCCCAATATCAGCAAAGTTTTTTGTCATTATTTCTTCAAACAGGTTTTCTATTCCTTGGTCAGTTTCCTGTCCTTCTGGCACCCCTATTATGTGGATGTTGTTTTGTTTCATGTTGTCCCAAAGTAACCTTAGGCTCTCCTGTTTTTTAAGGTTTTTCTTTCCAGTTCTTGCTCTCCTTGGTTATTTTTTCCTACCTTGTCTTCTACCTTACTGATGCAGTCCTCTGCTTCTTCTATTCTACTGTTGCTGCTTTCTATTGTGTCATTTATTGCAGCAATGTAATTTTTTATTTCTTCTTGGTTCTCTTCATTTCCTCTTGGTACTTACACATATTGTTGAATATGTCTTCCATCCTTTTCAGAGTCCTTATAACCATTGCTCTGAATTTCTTCTCTGACATAATGCTTGCCTCATTTCATTTAATTCCTTTTCCAGTGATTCCTCCTTTCTTTTGTATGGGGGCTGTTTCTTTGTCTTCACATGTTTGCTCCTTTCAGGGTGTCTGGTTATATAGCTCTCTCTCTCCTGCATTGACTTAAAGGCACAAAATATAGCACTTCAAGACACAACACACAGGGAACCCAACACAAATGCATTCACGATTCCAATAAACCCAAATAAATGTGACCACCTGAGAAAACAGAATTAGGGGAGAGAAAAGGGTGCAAAAATGATGTTGAGAAAAGTATAAAATGTAAGAGAAAAGAAAGAGAAGAAAAAGAAGGGGGAAAATATATGTATATGGGGAGAAAACTCCAAAAAACTAACAACAAATCCAAAAAATGCAAACAGCAACACCCAGAGATGAATTCAAACAACAACAACTAATCAAAAAAGTGCAAAAAATCAAACACCCATGCAGCAAACACCCAGATGAATCTGAGGAGGCAAAGCTTATTTCCAGAAGGTAAGGTCAAAGAATTGAATGAATGGGAAAATGGCCACAATTCAGTATAGAGGTGGTAGAAAGAAAATGAGTGTATAAGAAAAAAAGTAAAAAATGAAATACAAAAAAGAGAAAAAGTATATATATATATATGTGTGTGTGTATATATATATATATATATATATATATATATATATATATATATTTAAAATATATATAAAAGAAAATTTTTATCTATGTATTTATCTATTATTGGAAAAGGAGAATAGAGTGTAGATAGGCCTGAGTTAGTGATTGGAATTAATTAAGCTATTAGTAGAAGAAGAGAGCAAGCTAGGAGAGGAAAAACAGAAGCAAAAAAAAGAAGGAACCAAACAAACAATCAAACAAACATCAACAACAAGACAGAAAGAAAGAAAAGGAAAAAAATTGGCTAGTGAAGAAAGAGGATAGAGAAGTGTGCATGGACTTGGAGCAGGGGAGAGGAAATTAGATATATGAGTAAGATCAAATTTTAACAGGGAGTAAAAAGAAAGGATGGAGAAAAACTAAAGCAGGAACAGGGTAAGAGAAACAGGATGAAAAAGGGGAAAAGTGAGGAAAATAGTGTTGGCATAAAGGAAAAATTGAGATAGAGTAAAATAATGCTATAAGAAAAATCAAAATACAATGTAGAACACTAATCCCAAGATAAAATGAAATAAAAATAAAATAAAACTTTAAAGAAGGTAAAATAATAGTAATAATAATAATAATGAATAAAAAATAATAATAAAAATAATATCAAATGAGAAAGAAAATTTTAGTTTCTTAAGTAAAAGATAAAAAATAAAAAAGTGAAGTAGTGAAGGTCGTTCACTTCCTCTACTGTCTGCCTGGCACATCTGTTTCCTGTCAGGTAGTCAGCACAGTGTTGAAGTTCCCTGTGATCCATCGCTCCTCTGTGTCATAAGCCACAACCTTGTTTTCAAGCAGGCGGGATCTCTCTGCTCCCTTTGTTTCTCTGCCTGCCTTCAGTTGTATTTACACAAGCATCAATTTCTGACACAACCCCTGGGTGGCGGTCTTGCTGTATTAATTTTTGGGACTAAATGTTTAGAATCTTCTTTTCCTGCTGCAGTTAATACTGGGTTGGAGGGATGGACTCACACAGAGATGTTTTCCCGCTTATCTCTCCTTATTCTGATCCCTAGTTTCCACAAAAACAACTTTCCTCTGCAGTCTGGGTGATCCTATGTATTGGACTTACTAAGCAAAAGCAAAGAGGCTAAAAAAAAAAAAAAAAAAAAAAAAAAAAGGAACCACACCGAGAAACGTCTTTTCCCCCTGGAACAGCGTGGCCAGTATAGAATTCCAGGCTGCCTTTCTGGGCACAGTCTCCCATGGCTGTGGGCTTAGATCTAGAGTCCCCCTCTGCCAGCAGCCCCATGGACTCCCTTCTACATTCAAGGGCTACACTGACCCCAAGCACCATGGGTTTGGTGGAGCACAGTCTCCCTCTGAGACTCTAGTCCCCACTGTGGGCATTTCTCCCTTCAGCCTGGATCCCAGATCTCAGCTCTCTCTAGGTGATCTCTGACCTTTCCATCCATGGGTTGCCTCACCAGCTGTGTTTAATTCACCAATTATTGATGGATGTTATTTGATTCAGCTGTTCCTTCTATCTGCTCAGTGAGAAGGCGCAGGACCAGTATGCATACTTGGCCGCCACTTTGTCTCCCCCTGGACAAAATTTTTAGGTGCCTGCGGCCGCAGAGGCTGGAATTTAAGTGTTCACAGGTTCACAGCTGAGACAGCTGGTCCCTGATGTTGTGGTTGTAGAGCCCTGGGAGGTATCTGGGGGCTCCCTGGTTGAAGGTAAGGCTGGGATTCTGATCACAGCTGCTCTCCCCTTCAAGGTGGCACAGTCTCTGTGACAGAGATTTCAGCAGTAGTAGAGGCTGCCTGGCCATGGGAGTCTGGTCCGCCAGTCCTCAACAGTCCTGTGGAATATAGCTGTCCCTCACTCACAAATACAGACACTCCCCACATGTCCACGCACTCTCCTTTCACTCTCTCACTTTCACACTACCTTGCAGCCTGCAGTCCTGCAGCCCACAACATTGCCCGAGGATATTTTTCCATTGATATTTTTAGGGAGAGTGTAAGAGAGAGCGAAAGATAGAGAGAAACATTGATGTGAGAGAAACACATCGATTGGTTGTCTACTGCACGAGCCCAACCATGGCCCGAACCAGGGAGGGGCCTGCAACCAAGGTATGTGCCCTCAACCAGAATTGAACCCAGGACCCTTCAGTTCGCAGTCTGATTCTCTATTGACTGAGCCAAACCGGCTAGGCCCAGGCTGTTTAGATTACAATGGCTTTTTAGTATAGCTTGATATTATGTAGTGATGACTACAATACAAATGTATTCATGTGTGATACCTCCAACTTTGCTCTTCTTAAGATTGCTGAGGCTATTCTGGTCTTTTTTGGTTCCATATAAATTTTTGGCATATTTGTTTTAAATCTGTGAAATATGCCTTTGGTATTTTAATAGGAATTGTGTTGTTCTGGGTAGTATGGACATTTTAATGATGTTAATTCTTCCAATCCATGAACATGTTATATGCTTCCACTTATTTTTATCTTCTTCAATTTCTTCAGTATCCTATAATTTTTTAGCATAGGTCTTTTACTTCCTTGATTAAATTTATTCTTTGGTGCCTTATTTTTTGGTTGCAATAGTAAATAGGATTGTTTTTTTTTTAATTATTTATTTCTGACAGTTCTTTTTTTGTGTGTGTGTGTTGGTTTTTTTTTTATTGATATATTATATGTGTACATATCTTACCATTACCCCCCCAACCCACACCCATACATGCCCTCACCCCCCAGAGTTTTGCGTCCATTGTTTATGCTTATATGCATGCATACAAGTCCTTCGTTTGATTTCATATCTCCCCCACCTCTCCCTAACTTTCCCCCTGTAATTTGAAAGTCTGTTTGATGCTTTACTGTCTCTGTATCCATCTTTTTGTTCATCAGTTGATAATGTTCTTTACTATCCATAAATGAGTGAGATCATGTGGTATTTTTCTTTCATTGACTGGCTTATTTCACTTAGCATAATGTTCTCCAATTCCATCCAGGTTGCTGCAAATGATGAGAATTCCTTCTTTTTTATGGCAGCATAGTATTCCATTGTGTAGATGTACCACAGTTTTCTGATCCAGTCATCTGCTGATGGGCACCTAGGCTGTTTCCAAATCTTAGCTATTGTAAATTGTGCTGCTATGAACATAGTGGTGCATATATCCTTTCTTATTGGTGTTTCTAGTTTCTTTGGATATATTCCCAGGAGTGGGATTACTGGGTCAAATGGGAGTTCCATTTTCAGTTTTTTGAGGAAACTCCATACTGTTCTCCACAGTGGCTGCACCAGTCTACATTCCCAACAGCAGTGTACGAGGGTTCCTTTTTCTCCGCATCCTCGCCAACACTTGTCATTTGTTGATTTGTTGATGATAGCCATTCTGACAGGTGTGAGATGGTACCTCATTGTGGTTTTGATTTGCATCTCTTGGATAATAAGTGACTTTGAACATGTTTTCATGTGTCTCTTGGCCTTCATTCTGTCTTCTTTTGAAAATATTCTGTTTAGGTCTGTTGCCCATTTGTTTATTGGATCATTTATCTTCCTTTTATTAAGTTGCATAAGCTGCCTGTAGATGTTGGAGATTAAACATTTATCAGTGATAGCATTTGCAAATATGTTCTCCCATGCAGTGGGCTTTCTTGTTGTTTTGTTGATAGTTTCTTTTGCTGTAAAAAAGCTTTTTATTTTGATGTAGTCCCATTTGTTAATTTTCTCTTTAGCTTCCATTGCCCTAGGGGCAGTGTCAGTGAAGAAGTTCTTTTGGCATATGTCTGAGATTTTGCTGCCTGTGGATTCCTCTAGTATTTTTATGGTTTCCCATCTTATGTTTAAGTCCTGTATCCATTTTGAGTTTATTTTTGTGTATGGTGTAAGTTGGTGATCTAGTTTCATTTTTTTGCATGTATCTGTCCAATTTTCCCAACACCATTTATTGAAGAGACTGTCTTGACTCCATTGTATGTTCATGCCTCCTTTGTCAAATATTAATTGAGCATAGTGGTTTGGGTCGATATCTGGTTTCTCTATTCTCTTCCATTGATCAATATGTCTGTTCTTGTGCCAGTACCAGGCTGTTTTGAGAACAGTGGCTTTGTAATAAAGCTTGAAATCTGGTATTGAGATCCCTCCTACTTTATTCTTCTTTCTCAGGATTGCTCTGGCTATTCGGGGTCTTTTTTTATTCCAGATGAATTTTTGGAGAGTTCTTTCTAGGTCTGTGAAATATGCTGTTGGTTTTTTGATGGGGAGTGCAATGAATTTGTAGATTGCTTTGGGTAGTATGGACATTTTAATGATGTTGATTCTACCAATCCATGAACATGGTATGTTCTTCCATCTGTTTACGTCTTCCTTTATCTCTTTTTTCAGTGTCCTGTAGTTTTCTGCGTATAGGTCTTTTACCTCCTTAGTTAAGTTTATTCCTAGGTATCTTAATTTTTTTGGTGCGATGGTAAATGGGATTGCTTTTTTAGTCTCTCTTTCTGTAAGTTCATTATTGGTGTATAGAAATGCCATAGATTTCTTGGCATTAATTTTGTATCCCGCTACAATGCTGAATTCATTTATTAAGTCTATTAGTTTTTTTATGGAATCTTTTGGGTTTTTTATGTACAATATCATGTCATCTGCAAATAAGGACAGCTTCACTTCTTCTTTTCCAATTTGGATGCCTCTTATTTCTTCTTCTTGCCTATTTGCGATAGCTAATACTTCCAGTACTATGTCAAACAGGAGTGGTGAGAGTTGGCATCCCTGTCTTCTTCCTGTTCTTAGGGGAAATGGTTTTCGTTTTTGCCCATTGAGTATGATGTTTGCTGTGGGTTTATCATATATAGCTTTTATTATGTTGAGGTATGATCCTTCTATTCCCACCTTGTTGAGAGTTTTTATCAAGAAAGGGTGTTGGATTTTGTCAAATGCTTTTTCTGCATCTATTGATATGACTATGTGATTTTTATCTCTCAATTTGTTTATGTGATATATCACGTTTATTGATTTGCGGATATTGTACCATCCTTGCATTCCCGGGATAAATCCTACTTGGTCATGGTGTATGATCTTTCTGATGTACTGCTGGAGCCGATTTGCTAGAATTTTGTTGAGGATTTTGGCATCTATGTTCATGAGGGATATTGGCCTGTAATTCTCTTTCATTGTGTTGTCTTTATCTGGTTTTGGTATTAGGGTGATGCTGGCTTCATAGAAGGAGCCTGGAAGTGTTCCTTCCTCTTGAAGTTTTTGGAATAGTCTGAGGAGGATAGGTTTTAGTTCTTCCTTGAAAGTTTGGTAAAACTCTCCTGTGAAGCCGTCTGGCCCCGGGCATTTGTTTGCCGGAAGCTTTTTGATGACTGCTTCAATTGCTTCCATAGTTACTGGCATGTTGAGCTGTTTCAATTCTTCCTGATTGAGTTTTGGAAGGTTGTATTTTTCTAGGAATATGTCGATTTCCTCCAGGTTTTCCAGTTTGTTGGAATAGAGTTGTTCGTAGTATTTTGTAACAATCCTTTGTATTTCGTCGAGGTCTGTTGTTATTTCACCTCTTTCATTTCTGATTTTTTTTATTTGAGTCCTCTCTCTATGCTTCTTGGTGAGCCTGGCTATAGGTTCATCAATCTTGTTTATCCTTTCAAAGAACCAGCTCTTGGTTTTGTTGATCTTTTGTATTGTTTCTTTGGTCTCTATGTCGTTTATCTCCGCTCTGATCTTTATTATTTCTTTCCTTCTGCTTACACTGGGCTTATCTTGTTGCTCTCTCTCTAACTCTTTGAGTTGTTGGGTTAGGTAATTTATTACCATTGTTTCTAGTTTTTTGCAGTAGGCTTGTAGAGCTATGAACTTCCCTCTCAGGACTGCTTTCGCTGTGTCCCATAGATTTTGGATTGTTGTGTTTTCATTGTCATTTGTTGCCATGATGTTTTTTATTTCTTCCTTGATGTCTTTGGTGACCCAGTCATGGTTTAATAGCATGCTGTTTAGTCTCCAAGTGTTTGATTTCTTTGGGTTGTTTTTATTGTAGTTGATTTCCAGTTTTATGCCACTGTGATCTGAGAAGATACTTGATATGATTTCTATCTTCTTGAATTTGGAGATACTTTGCCTATGTCCTAACATATGGTCTATCTTTGAAAATGACCCATGTGCACTTGAGAAGAATGTATATTCTGTGGCTTTGGGGTGAAATGTTCTGAAGATGTCGATTAATTCCATCTGTTCTGGTTAGTCATTTAGGATTGATGTTTCTTTGCTGATTTTTTCTTTAGAGGATTTGTCCAATGGTGATGGTGGGGTATTGCAGTCTCCTACTATGATTGTATTGCTGTCAATCTCTCCTTTGATATCTTCCAGGAGTTTTTTAATGTATCCTGGTGCTCCTGTATCGGGTGCATATATGTTTACCAGAGTTATTTCTTCTTGTTGGATTTCTCCCTTTAGTATTATGAAGTGGCCTTCATTATCACTTGTTATGTCCTTCACTTTGAGAACTAATTTGTCAGATATAAGTATTGCTACCCCAGCTTTTTTTTCATTTCCATTCGCCTGGAAAACCTTTTTCCAGCCCTTTAGTCTCAGTCTGTATGCGTCCTTTTTTTTGAGGTGGTTTTCCTGTAGACAGCAGATATATGGGTTTTGTTTTCTTATCCAATCTGTTACCCTGTGTCTTTTGATTGGGGCATTCAATCCATTTACATATAAAGTTATTATTGATAGGTACTTATTTGATTCCATTTTTATTTTATACCCCTGTGTTCCTTCTTTGCTTCCTATTTCTTTCTTTCTTTTTTTTACAGCAGACCCTTTAGCATTTCTTTCATTGCTGGTTTGGTGGTGATAAACTCCCTTAGTCCTTTTTTGTCTGTGAAGCTCCTGATTTCACCTTCAATTTTGATTGATGGCCTTGTTGGGTACAGTATTCTTGGATTTAGACCCTTCCTTTGCATGACTTTGTATATTTCATTCCATTCCCTTCTGGCCTGATGAGTTTCTGTTGAGAAATCAGTTGCTAGTCTGATGGGGGTTCCTTTGTATGTAACTGTCTGTCTCTCTCTGGCCGCTTTTAAGATTCTTACTTTGTCGTTGGTGTTTGCCAACTTAATTATAATGTACCTTGGCATCGGTCTTTTGGGGTTCATTTTGCTTGGAACTCTGTGAGCTTCTTGGATTTGTGTGGGTTTTTTCTTCCCTATATCAGGGAAGTTTTCTGTTATTATTTCTTCGAACAGGTTTTCTATTCCTTGCTCAGTTTCCTTTCCTTCTGGTACCCCTATTATCCTGATGTTGTTTTGTTTTGTGTTGTCCCAAAGTTCCCTTAGGCTCTCCTCAATCTTTCTAATTTTTGTTTCTAGAAGGTGTTGTAATTGGGTATTTTTTTCCATCTTATCTTCTAGCTCACTTATGTGGTCCTCTGCTTCTTCTAGTCTACTCTTGATGCTTTCTATTGAGTTCTTTACAGCAGCGATGTCATTTTTCATTTCTTTTTGGTTCTTCTTAATTTCTTCTTGGTTCTTACTCATATTGCCGAATTTGTCTTCCATCCTTTTCAGCCACCTTATGACCATTTCTCTGAATTCTTTCTCTGATAGGTTGTTTGCCTCTAAATCGTTTACTTCCTTTTCTGGTGATGCCTGCTTTTCTTTCCTGTGGGGGCTATTTCTTTGTCTCCTCATGGTCTCTCTTCTCCGGATGTCTGGTTATATAGATCTCTCTCTCTGGCGTTGATTTAAAGGTACAAAATACAACACAAGCAGGCACAACAGACAAGGCACTGAACAGAATTGTATTCACGATATTAATAACCTCCAATAAAGGTAACCACTAGAGAAAGACAAATTAGGGAATAGGAGTGGAAGAGGGAGAGTAAAAAGAAAGAACAACAACAACAACAAAAGAGTGGGAATCTGAACTTGGGAAAAGAGCAGAAAGAAAGAATAAAAAAGAAAAGAAAAAGAAAAGAAAAAAAAGTAAGAGAGACAAGAACGATACTAAGAGAGAAAAGGGGAACAAACTATATATATGGGGAGTAAAGTCCACTAGAACAACCACTATTCCCAGCAAATTCCAGCAACACGAGCCTTGAGATTAATACAAACTGCAACACCAGCTAATATCAAGTGAGGCAAGGGAAAACAAAAGTAAAAAACAAACAAAAACAAAGCAAACAAAAGAACCAACCAAACAAACAAAAAGAATAATCAAAACACTCTCATAAAAAAGCATAAAAATTCAATCTAACCAACATTCAAGCAAACAACAACAAAAGGCCAGAGAGAAAAATAAGTTTTTTAAGGTAGTGTAGAGAGAGGTTTGTATGGATTTGGAGCAGGGGGTTGGGAATTAGATATATAAGTAGGGTGAACTTTTAGCTGAGAGTAAACTGAAAAAGTAGGGAAAATCTAAAGCCAGAAAGGGTTAAGATAAACAGGAGACCAAAAGGGGAAAGTTAGGAGGAGAGTGATGGCATAATGTTAGCTTTGAGATAGGGTAAAACGATTGTAAGGAAAGATGTACATCGAATGTAGGACACTAATCCAAAAATAAAAGAAAGAGAAAATCAAATGACATTAAAAAAAAAAAATAATAGTAATAATAATACTGATTGAAAATAAAAATGTAATAATTAAAAAGGTGAAAATCGAGTGAGGAAAAAGAAAAAAGTTTAGTTTCTTAAGTAAAAGATGCAAAAAATGAAAAAAAAAAAGTGAGAATAAAAAATTTAAAAAATTGAAAAAAGAATTTAAAATTAAAAAATAGGAAGACTAAAATATGCAGTAGCGGCTGTCATTCACTTCCTCTATTATTCTGTTTGGTACGCCTGTTTCCCAGTCTGGGCGGTATTTCAGTTCAGCTTCATTCCACGGCTCCTCAGTGTTGTAAGCCAGTCCTGCTTTTTAAGTCGGCCGTGTCTTAATTTCTCTTATTTATTTTTTATTACACCAGAGACAATTAGCGTTTCAGCCCCTGGGTGGCAGTGTTTCTGAATTGACTTCCGGGCCTCTCTAGCTTTTTTTTTTTTCCCCCTCTATGGCACTCACTACCAGTTTGTGGAGGTGTGTGCCTCAGAGCTGCCTCTCCGATGGTCACACCCAGCTCTGCTGCCCAGGTTCCGAAAAAACAACTCCCCCCTGCAGTCTTTCAGGGCCTTTCCACCTGGGTTTTCCTATGTATTGGGCTTAGCAATCAGAGTCGGAAAGAGCCCAAGTGTGCGGACCCTGGGTCTGTGCGCCAGACTAAGGATCCTGCACTCCTTTGAAAATTCTTAGTCTGACCCTCCTCGTCAGATTAAAATGAGTTGCTTTCAAGAGGTCACTTCTGTTAGCAGCTCAGAAGACCCCCCTCCACATTCACGGATCACGGCAGTTCCAACTGCCGCCAATTTTTCTAGGCACAGACCTCCCGGTTCCTGCCGGTCCTGTGGCTGCCACGCTTCCCTCACCCAGCCCTTCCCTAACCCACCGCGGGGATTAGAAACCACACCTTATTTCAGGCAAAATCTGACCTTTCCGTGGTGCAGTGAAGAGTTCCTTTGAATCCGAATGTTTGCGTCGATAGGGGACCGGTGTTCTGGTGCTCACAGCCGTTCAGTGTTTGCAGTTGTCGCGGAAAGTCAGGTTTCCAATAAAATCCTCCTTTCCTTGCAAGATGGCGAGGTGCCCGGTTAGCCCGCAGCTCCGGGAGGGGACCCAGCCCCTGTGGGTGCTGCCCGGTCAGTGGAACACTGCCCAGCACTCCCCCACCTTCTCCTGGAGTTTAACTGTCCCTTGGCTTACCCACATACATTCCCTCTGTGAGCCTCTGCTGCTCCTACTCTCCGCCCCAGGACCAGCCTCCAAACACGACTCTATTCCATCGCCATTTTTTTCCTGACAGTTCTTTATTGGTGTATAAGTATACCACTGATTTCTGAATATTAATTTTGTATTCTGCTACTTTTCCAAATTCATTTATTATATCTAGTAGTTTTTTGGTGGAATTTTCAGGGTTTTCTATATAGAATGTCTTGTCACCTGTGAAGAGTGACAGTTTTACTTCCTCCTTTCCAATTAGTATGCCTTTTATTTTTTCTTCTTGTGTGATTGCTCTGGATAGAACTTCCTAGTACTATGTTGAATAAGAGTATTGAAAGAGGACATCCCTGTCTTGTTCCTGATCTTACAGGCACTGCTCTCAAGAAGACATACAAATGGCCTACATTTATATGAAAAGATACTCAACTTCACTAGCTGTTAAGGAAATGCAAATCAAAACTACTGTGAGATACTATCTCACAGCTATTAGAATGGCTATTATCAACAAAAAAAGTAATAACAACTGGGGAGAGGTTGTGGAGAAAAGGCAACCCTCATTGACTGCTGGTAGGAATGTAGACTGGTACAGCCACTATGGAAAACAGTCTGGCAGTTCCTCAAAAATTTAAGAATAGTATTACTTGATGACCTAGAAACCCCTCTCCTGGGTTCCTAAACAAGAAATTCTAAAGCATTTATTCACAAAGATATATGCACTCCCTATGTTCATTGTAGCATTTTTCACGGTGGCATTGACATGGAGACCACCTAAATAACCTTCAATAGAGGATTGGATAAAGAAAAAATGGTACATATATAAAATGGAGAACTACTCAGCCATAAGAAAAGATGAAGTATTGCAAATGGCGACAGCATGGGTGAACTTCAAAATATTATGTTATGCAAAATTAGTCAGAAAAAAATAAGAAACATATGATTTTACTCATATGTGGGATATAAAACTGAAAAATCAAAGACATAGACAACAGACAGAGGGGTGTGGGAGGGGGATAGGGGTAAAGCGGCCCAAATATTTGGTGAACACAATGCAATGTTCAGATCATGTATCATAGAAATGTACAATGAAAACCTGTTATTCCATTAACAAAGGTCACCCCAATAAATTTAATTAAAAATAAAATGAAATTAAAGGAGTTATATAGAGCTTCCCAGAGAAGCAAAAGCTATAGGCGTTTATCACCATCAAACCAGTATTATAAAAAAATGTGTGTTTAAGAAGAAGGAAAGATAAATATGGGAATATATGTATATATAATAACTTGCCAATAAATATGACTTTATTTATAATCACTTTAAGTGAAAGTGGATTAAATGCTAAAAAATATTAGGTAGCTGAATGGATAAGAAAACAAAACTCATATATTGTACTCTACAGGAGACCTATCTCAGAACTAAAGACATACACAGACAATTTAATGGGAATCCGCAAAAAGAAGGTGGGTAGCAATAATTTGATCAAATAAAACTAGATGCCCGGTGCATGAAATATGCACATGGGGGGACAGAAAGGGTGTCCCTCAGCCTAGCCTGCACCCTCTCCAATCTGGGACCCCTTGAAAGATTGGACCTAAACAGGCGGTCAGATATCCCTGTCACAATCCAGGACTGCTGGCTCCCAACCGCACAACTGCCTCTGCCTGATTTCCCCTAACCACTTCTGCCTGCCAGCCTGATCACCCCTTAAACCACTCCCCTGCCAGCCTGATCGATGCCTAACTGCTCCCCAGCCAGCCCAACTGCCCTCCCCTGCAGGCCTGGTCACCCCTAACTGCCCTCCCCTGCAGGCTTGGTCCCCCCACAACTGTCCTCCCCTGCAGGCCTAGTCCCCCTCCAACTGCCCTCCCCTGCAGGCCTGGTCCCCCCCCCCAACTGTCCTCCCCTGCAGGCCTGGTCCTTCTCCAACTGCCCTCCCCTGGAGGCCTGGTCCCACCAACTGTCCTCCCCTGCTGACCTGGTGCCCCCCAATTTCCCTCCCCTCCAGGCCGGGGTTCCCCCCAACTGTCTTCCCCTGTAGTCCTGGTCTCCCCCTATTGTCCTCCCCTGAAGGCCTGGTTCCTCTCCAACTGCCTTCCCCTGCTGGCCTGGTTCTCTCCAACCTCCCTCCCCTGCAGGCCTGGGTCCCCCTCAACTGTCCTCCCCTGCAGGCCTGGTCCCCCCCAACTGTCTTCCCCTGCTGACCTGGTATCCCCCAACTGCCCTCCTCTGCCAGCCTGGTCACCCCTAACTGCCCTCCCTCCTTGCATGATCGCCCACAACTACCCTCCTCTGCTGGTCTGGTCACCCATAACTGGCCACAACTGTCTTCCCCTGCAGGCCATCTTATGGAATCTATCTTGTGTCCAAATGGGGGCAGCCATTTTTGATCACATGGGGGCTGCCATCTTGTGTCCTCATGTGATGGTCAATTTCCATATTACTCTTTTATTAGATAGGATGGACACTGAAACAAAAGCTATAAGAGAGACAAAGTAGGACATTACATAATGATAAAGGGATCAATTCAAGAAAAGAATATAACTTTTGAATCCATTTATGCAACCAACACCTAAATATATAAATCAACTATTCATAGACATAAAAAAGATCAACATTAATACAGGCATAATAGGGGAATTTAACACCTCATTGACATCAATGGATAGATCTTCCAGACAGAAAATCAGCAAGGAAACAGTGGCCTTAAATGACACACTAGATCAGATGGATTTAACTGATATCTTCAGAGCATTTCACTCCAAAGCAGCAGAATATATATCCTTTTCCAGTGCACATTGAACCTTTTTCAGGATATACCACATAATCTCAATAAACTTAGGAAGATTGAAATCATACAAAGCATTTTCTCTGACCATGAAACTAGAACTCAATCATAAGAAGAAAACTGAAAAACACACAAAGACATGGAGGCTACATAACATGATACTAAACAATGAATCAGCTAATAATGAGATCAAGGAAATATATGAAAAGAAACCTTGAAAGAAATGAAAATGACACAACAACCCAAAATCTATAGTCACAGTGAAAGGAGTCCTAAAAGGGAAGTTCATCAATGAAACCAAGTGTTGGGTTCTTTGAAATGATAAAAACGACTGATGAACCTTTAGCCAGACTCACCAGGAAACAAGGAGAGAGGACCAATATAAATAAAAATCAGAAATGAAAGAGGTGAAGTAACAACGGACAAGACAGAAATACAAAGAATTGTAAGAAAATATTACAAACAACAATATGCCAACAAATAGGACAACCTGGGCAAAATGGACAAATTCCTAGAAACATACTCTCTTCTAAAACTCAACCAGGATTAATCAGAATACTTGAATAGACTGATAACAACTAATATTGAAGCAGTAATTT
Organism: Eptesicus fuscus; assembly: GCF_027574615.1. Taxonomy (NCBI): domain Eukaryota; kingdom Metazoa; phylum Chordata; class Mammalia; order Chiroptera; family Vespertilionidae; genus Eptesicus; species Eptesicus fuscus. The sequence continues at coordinate 56,228,206 of NC_072473.1, read as the reverse complement.
AAAAACTTCCAACAAACAAAAGTCCTGGACCAGACAGCTTCACAGGGGAGTTTTACCAACACTCAAATAAGATCTAACACCTATCCTCCTCAAATTATCCTAAAGAATCCCAGGCGAAGGAAGACTTCTAAACTCTTTTTACAAGGCCAGCAGTATCCTTATTCCTAAACCAGATAAAAGCACTACACAGAAAGAAAATTATAGGCCATCACCACAATTACCTGATGAGCACAGATGCTAAAATCTTCAATAAAATATTAGGAAATACGATCCAACAATACATTAAAAGATCATACACCATGACCAAATAGAATTTATTCCAGGGATGCAAGGTGGGTACAATATTCACAAATCAATAAATGTGATACATCACATAAACAAAATGTAAAAATCACATAATAATGTCAATCTATACAGAAAAAGCATCTGACAACTGACAAAACCCAGCACCAATTTTGATAAAAACTCTCAGTAAGATGGGAATAGAGGGATCAGACTTCAACGCAATAAAAGCCATATATGAAAAACCTACAGCCAACATCATACTTAATGGGCAAAAACTAAATGCTTTCCCCTTAAGATCAGGAACAAGACAGGGATGTTTGCTTTCACCACTCTTATTCAACACTGTGCCAGAAGTCCTAGCCACAGTGATCAGACAAGAAGAAATAACAGGCATCCAGGTTGGAAAGGAGGAAGTAAAACTGTCATTATTCACAGATGAAATAATAATGTACACAGAAATCCCTAAAGAATCCATAAAAAAACTACTACATTAAAAAATGAATTTGGCAACATAGTGGGATACAAAATTATTATCCATAAATTGTTGGCATTTTTTATACACTAATAATGAACTCTCAGAAAGAGAAACCAAGAAAACAATCCCATTTACCATTGCAACTCAAAAATAAGGTACCTAGGAATAAACTTAACCAAGGAGGTAAAGAGCTATACTTAGAAAACTATAGGCCACTGAGAAAAGAAATAGAAGATGATATGAACAAGTGGAAGAATATTCCGTGTTCATGGATTAGAAGAATTAACTTACTAAAATAAGTCCATACTACCCAAAGCAATCTATAAATTCAATGCAATCTCTATTAAAATACAAATGGCATATTTTACAGATTTAGAATAAATATTCCAAAAACTTATACGGAACCAAAAAAGACCCCAAATAGCCTCAGCAATCTTGAGAAAAAAGAACAAAGTTGGTGGGATCACAATACCGGATATCAAACTATACTACAAAGCCATTGTAATTAAAAGAGCCTGGTATTGGCACAAGAACAGGCATATCAATCAATGGAATAGAACAGAAAACGCAGAAATCAGCCCATGCCTTTATAGTCAATTAATATTTGACAAAGGGGCAAGAGCATATAATAAAGATAGTCTCTTCAATAAATAGTGTTGGAAAAATTGGACAGAAACATGCAAAAGAAATGGAAGTACACCACCAACTTACACCACACTCAAGAATAAACTCAAAATGGATAAAAGACTTAAATGTAAGTTGGAAACTATAAAAATCATAGAGGAAAACATAGGCAGTAAAATCTCAGACATCTCTTGTACCAATATTTTTGCCGACATGTCTCTGAGGGAAAAAGTAAATGGGGCCATGTCAAACAAAAAAAGCTTCTGCACAGCAAAATAAACGATCAACAAAATGAAAATGGAACCCACCATATGGGAGAATATATTTGCAAATGATTAATCAGATAAAGGGTTAATTTCCAAAAAATATAAAGAACTTACACAATTCAACACCAGGAAGACAAAGAATCCTATAAAAAGAATGGACAAAAATAGAGTGGTGAAGGCCTGGGGCGGGGGTTGGGGACAGACTAGAAAAGCTCAATGGGGGAGGGGGGGAACGAGACATGTAATACTTTCAACAATAAAGATTTTTTTTAAAAAATGGGCAAAGGACCTGAATAGACTCTTCTCCAAAGAGTATATAAAGATGGCCAATAGACATGAAAAAATGCTCAATGTCACTAATAATCAGAGAGATGCAGATAAAAACTACAATGAGGTATCTCCACACATCTGTCAGAATGGCAATTATCAGTAAATCAATAAACAACAAGTTCTGGTGAGGATGTGGAGAAATGGGAACCCTAGTGCACTATTGGTGGTAATGCAGACTGGTACAGCTACTGTGGAAAACAGTATGGAGTTACCTCAAAAATTAAAAATGGAACTGCCTTTTCACTCAGCGATCCCACTTCTATTTCCTAAGAATCCCAAAACACCAATCAGAAAGAGTATATGCACCTCAATGTTCATAGCAGTATTGTTTATAATAGCCACAATCTGGAAACAGCCCAAGTGCCCATCAATAGATGACTGGATAAAAATGCAGTAGTATATTTATACAACGGAAAACTATGTGACTGTAAAAAAGAAGGAATTTTTACCCTTTGCGACAGCATGGATAGATCTGGAGATTATTATGCTAAGTGAAATAAACCCGTCAGAGAAAGACAAATATCATGTGATCTCACTTATATGTGGAATCTAAAGAACAAAATAGATCCAGAGGCATGGATACATGGAACAGACGGACAGATCTCAGAGGGCACAGTGTGGAGAGGATGGGAAGGGATCAACAAAAGAATATATATATGCACATATGCATTACCCATAGACACAGACAATAAAGTGGTGAAGGCCTAGTGGGGGCGGGGGTAAGGTGAAGGGAGGCAAAGTTGGGGGGATATGGGGGACATCTGTAATAGATTTAACAATTAAAACCACTGTACATAGGGTATACAATACCCACTTGATGCAGTTCTTGGATAGTTTCTCCTATTTCCTTATGTCTCCAGGCTATTTATATTGTTTTTCAGTTACCACTTTTCAGGGGTGGTGGAATAGACTTCCTGGTTCCCAGTTGGAATTTTCCAGATAGTGGTTTGCAGAGTTTGATCTTGTAGGATATCAATATGCTCTCTAGTTTTGAAGACATAAAAAACCTCATATTGTTATGGGGAAAACTACTAATTTGCAGTGTCAAAGGGACCTTCCTGACCTCCATAAGCATTGATGGTGCTGAGATGGTCAAAAAACTTCTGAGAGTTATGATGTATTAGAGTACACTTGGCTCAATGTCAACCTTTTGTTCGTTTCTGGGGGCCAATGAATGGTGAGCTTAACATGAGGCCTCTGATTACCTCCAATGGCCTCACCTGGAGGCAATATTGGTCTGCATCCTGTACCTTGGGTGTGGGAAACTTCCACCCCAAATAGGACTCTAGCATTGAGGCTTCTGCTGGAGCAGTTGGGGGCATCAAGGTTGGTAGGGACAGGTGTGGTTGGTCTGAACTATTGTTAAGGTTTTAAGGCCTTTCACACACTGACCCACGTAGCATTGGATTGCTGGTCTATATTGTCAGTTGGGGTTCTCACAGCAAGGAGGTGAAATTACATTTGTGCCAAGAACCAATTCCAGCATGTAATAATTACAAGAGTTTTACCAAAAGGTTGGTATAGGTTGGGGAGCTCAACAGGGTTGAGTCACATGTAGTTTACCTGTTGGAAATGGCTACAAAGCATTTTCCCCAAACCTGAATGTTATTGTTAACTGCCAGACAGCTCAGGGCATTATATTGCCTCCTGTTACCCAAACACCTGAACAAGAAACTGACAATCTCTGTAAACCCTTTGATACCATACCCTTTGAAGTGTATATTTCCAACTTGCCTTGGGACAAATTGTGTTAATAAAAGCATGGGTCCTTGGTCAAGGAGTAGAGTCTTCTAGCTCCTTCAGATGGAAGCTCTTCGGACCCCCAATGCCTTTCAAAAATATCTTTCATCCACGGACTCCTTCTTAATCATCTACGTGCAGCCCTTTTTCCAGAATGCTGAACCCTTTGTAAGGCTGGGGAAAAAGAACCCCGGCAATTGCTGCCCAAACGAGGAGCTCCAACAATTGGTGCCTGAATGTGGGACCTAACCCTAGAAGTACCAACATCAATGGCAAGCTTCTGGAGAAAGAAGTAAAATATCACCGGAACTGGTGGTCAAAGTTCACTGTGCATAGAGCTCATGTCAGCTTCGGAACCCCGTGGATCTGCAAGTGCGTGAGTGATACTTTGTGCTTCAGTCAGATTATTATGGGGAAGAATTTGGTCAATAGGCAAAATTATAAAGAAATTGGAAAATCAAAAGGTACTTTTTAAAATCAGGCTGAGAAGATGGTGGCAAATGTAAACAACTGAAGTGCCGCCTCCCACAACAATTTCAAAGCTACAACTAAAAGACAAAACGTCTACCACCCAGAACCAAGGGAAAGCTGGCTGAGTGGTAGATTTACAACTAAGAAGGAAAAATAAAGGAGCACAAACGTGGAAAAGCTGAGGTATGGAGGTGTGCGAATCGGGCTGATGTCGGGCGACTGGGTGTGTGGCTTTGTTTCAAGCCGAAGGGAGATAAGCTCCTGATCACTCTGAAATCCAGTTTCTGGGGACACGCGGGGGACCCAGACGCCTACAGGGAGAAGCCTGACTCTCGGCCAATGGGTTGGAAGTTGAGAGTGACATTTTTGCAGAGGTGCACCCAGCAATCATTGTTTACTGTGCTGGAGCTCGGGACGCAGGGACTTGGAAACTCGGAAAGGCAGAGACGGCTGATGGCAGCCATCACCGTTTGCCACGCCCTAGCCTAGTGACGCCCTGAGACCCTGCCCCGCCCTGAGACCCCACCCTGCACATTCTACAAACCTGCCCAGGCTCCACACAGCGGCTTTTGCATATAAATGGTCTGTTCTGTGGAAGCTTAATCAAATAAACTGCAACCCCAGTCAGACTGCTCCAAAATTGCCAAAGCCCAAGCAAAGAGGAGAAAACTGTAGTTCTTGCTGTAACTCCTACTGGGTGGCCTCAGACAGTAGCTGACCTGCACCCCATTGGAAATCTAGAATCTAGTGTATCTAGTGGTCGGTGTGAGACAACACCAGATTTCAACCACTCTCATAAGGGACACATTCAAGAGGCAGACTCAGTGAGCACCAAAACTCTACTGGAACAAGTCCTGCCCCATAAACGGCAACAGTGTGTGAAACAAGTCCTGTCTCCAGCACAGCAACTCTTCCGTTATAGACACAGCAGGTCCTCACAGCCAATTGGCCTGGAGGTCAATTCCTCCCAGTGACACCAACAACAATCAAGACTTAACTACAACAAGGCTGTACACACAGTCCACAAAGGGGGGCACCAAGAGTGTCCACCTCAGGTAACTGGAAGGCTGACCCATTGAACCAATAGGACAACTAGTACACAAAGCTACCCTACCAACTCAGGGAAGCAGCGAAAATGAGGAGGCAAGGAAACAGATCCGAAAACAAAATAAATGGAGGAGAACAAATGAATGGACATAGAGTTCAAAACCACGGTTATAAGGTTTTTCAAGAATTTCATGGAAAATGCCAATAAATTTAATGAGACCCTCGAGGATATGAAAAAGGACCAACTAGAAATTAAACATACACTGAATGAAATAAAAAATATTATACAGAGACCCAACAGCAGACTAGAGGAACGCAAAAATCAAGTCAAATATTTGAAATACAAAGAGGCAAAGGACACTCCTCCAGAATAGCAAGAAGAGAAGAGAATGCAGAAAGTAGAAGATAGTGTAAGAAGCCTCTGGGACAACTTCAAGTGTACCAACATTAGAATGATGGGGGTGCCAGAAGAAGAGAGAGAGCAAGAAGCTGAAAACCTATTTGAAGAAATAATGACCGAAAACTTCCCCCACCTGGTGAAAGAAATAGACTTACAAGTCCAGGAAACACACAGAACCCCAAGCAAAAGGAATTCAAAGAGGAGCACACCAAGACACATCATAATTAAAATACCAAGGGCAAAAGACAAAGAGAGAATCTTACAAGCAGCAAGAGAAAAACAGTTACCTACAAGGGAGCACCCATACGATTATCAGCTGATTTCTCCACAGAAACTGTGAAGGCCAGATGGGAGTGGCAAGAAATATTCAAAGTGATGACTAGCAAGAACCTACAACCAAGACTACTCTACCCAGCAAAGTTATCATTCAGAATTGAAGGGCAGATAAAGAGCTTCACAGATAAAAGAAAGCTAAAGGAGCTCCTCACCACCAAACCAGTATTATATGAAATGCTGAAAGGTATTCTTTATAGAGGAAAAAAGAAGAAAAAAGTAAATATAAAAATTATGAACAACAAATACATATCTATCAACAAGTGAATCTAAAAGTCAAGTGAATTAAATATCTGAGGAACAGAATAAACTGGTAAATCAGGGGCATAGAATCAGAGTGGATTGATAATTCTCAGGGGGAAATGGGTATCTGTGTGGGGGGTACGGGAAGAGACTGGACAAAATCATACACCTATGGATAAGGATATTGGGGGGGGGAGGTAAGGGCAGAAGGGAGGGTTGGAACTGGGTAGAGGGGAGTTATGGGGGAAAAAAGGAGAAACAATTGTAATAATCTGAACAATAAAGATTTATTGAATTAAAAAAAATAATAATGGAAAAATAAAATCAGGCTGAAAAAAGAGTACAGTGGTCATCTTTAATATGGTTTCTTGTTCAAATCATGAAAAACCTGGTTTGTTTTGAGAATCAAAAATCTGTAATTTCTAAAAAACCACGAGATCCTCTGCCCCTGGATAGGAGAGACTGGGCCACTAGAGAGATTAAGGCTGTCAGCTCTCTCCCCAGGAGATTACTCAAAGTTTTGTTTAAAAATTATAGAAGAACTCACTGGGAAATGCAAATTTTAGCCAAGATAACCTTGGATGCTAGTAATTACTTCAGAAAGCGAAAAAGGAAAAAAATTAAGATTTGTCTATCTTTTGAGCATGAAAAGAAATTCGGCCAGATCTGTTACTGACTCTTTCCCCCAGAGCAAGCAGAATGTGGGGTAAGGGAGACACGTGGCAATGCAATATGGAAGCCCACTCTCCCAGTATGCTAGTTGAAGGTCTCTTTTCTTGCCTTGAAAAAGTTTTAAAGCTACACCCTTTGTTAATGGAAGAAGGGGTAGATGCCCTTACCCCAGAAGAACAGGTAATCCAGTTTCCTGCCAGCAGCTTTCTTTGAGAAATGTAATAATTTGCATTTGAAAGGCTACAAACTTCCTCCAAACTCATTTGGCAGCAAAAAAAAAATTGTTTTTGGAAGTTTGCTTAATTATATAAATAATAAAATTTAATAAATATCTAGATATCTTGAAATGACAAAATGCTAAAATATCAATCTAAAATTGTCTCATGAAAAATCTAGAGGACAGAATTGAATCTATTTGATTATGTCTTGTGTTTTAGAATTTTATTCTTAAAAATATAAAAGTGTTAGTAATCAAGAAATGCTAAATATTTGACTTGCCAACTCTAAAAATTCAAGGTTCAAATTGAATTGGGAGAAATTATATAGTTGTGGTAATTAAATGCCTAAAATATAAAAGTTGTTGAAAAAATGTTGTGTTTTCTTCTGAAAATAATTAAGAACTCAAAATAAGTTGTTTATTGGTCTAATTAAATAAGAAGGATTATGTGATTTCCAACTGAAAATTTTTTATATAAAGACCAGTTTAAATTTGATATCTTAAGATAATTATAAAAAGTATTATAATCTTTAAATCATATATAGATATATATTTTATGTTTTTTTCCAAGTTAAATTTCAAGGGTATAACCCAGGGAAATATTTTAAATTTAACCAATCTAATATACTTGAAATCGCATGGAAAGCTTTATCAAATAAAAATTAATAACTATAGTTTACTTATAAATGTTACAAAGGTTTTGGCCTCTAAGGAGGGCAAAATATTTCTTAAAATCCAATGGCAGAATTTTAAAATAACAAAAGTCCCAAGCCGCCTGTATTTTCACCATGATGGCCACATGGCTTGCTGTTCCCCCTGGGGGCTGCCATCTTGAAACAGCATCTTTGTAAGCAATTTGATTAAGTCTTCTAAGAAAGTTACTGAAGGCCTCCCATGATCCCTCTATATATGCAAATTAGCCTAAGGGGATACTCTTAAAATATAAAATTCTAGCTTAATAAAAAGGAGAAATTTGAAAATTTTGAAAACTCTTTCACTAATATTTACAGGGTAAACTAAGATTGTTATTAAAATATTAAATCTGATCTGCACTAGTAGTCACCATGACCTTAAGGGAAATTGTTTCATGTGACATGGCCTGGCAATACTTGCTGGGATTAAGCAGCAGCCCTGTAGGTTGCTTGGTAAGGAAAGACAAAGATTCTTAAGTAAAACTCTCTGTAGCCTGAAAATTAATTTGGAAGGAGATATAAAGAGGTTTCCTTCAAATATCTTAAGACTGTAATTAAAAGTATGTATATTTGGCCTCTTGAACTAAAGTAAATAATTTGTGTTTTTGCCTCCCTGACAAAGTTAGTGTAAAGTTATTAAAGACTAATTACAGGGACCTAGTTAATGTCATTTATTGTCCTAGGTAAAGTTAAAAAATAAACCTTATATCAGGTTAATTTAAATTGGCTAATTGAAATAAGTGAATATTCATGAAAACTTAATTGTACTGGACAAAAACCTGTTCCTGACGTATTAACTAAAATTCTTATAGATAGTTCATCTCATAGTAAAATTGCTTAACATATTATGAATCCAAAGTAGTAATATTTCTGTGCAAAAATTAAAATTAACAGTTATCAAGACTGCATTGTAAAATTTTAAAAAGCCTCCTAATATTTAAATAAAAAAGGGGGGATAGTGGAGAAATATGTTGGAAGTAAATTAAATCAAGAAATTTTTTACTTTGAAAATTAATTTTCACTTGTTATGCTAACAGAGAGACACCCATGAAAAATCACATGGTGTCAAAATAAGTCAGAGGAAAATTGTTTGGGCAAAAATAAAAAGGATCCCAAGTCAAATTTATAGAAAAGATTCCTTTATTAACCTTTGGTCAAGAATATGTTTGTATATTTCCAGAAAAGCCCATGTGGATTCTTGTAACAACAGATCCCAGAGAGGAATTGACAGGACTGCTCCAGCCACAGAATAAGCAGTGGCCCCAAGAACAGAGGAGAAACAGTCCAGAAATGAAGATGGTGAAGACGCCTTACCATGGACCAAACCAGAGAAAGTTGGACCTGCATTGACACCATTTGTCTACCATCCAGAACTGAAATATCATTACTGATATGTACACATAGGAAACTGTTGGACATTGAAATTGGGACTCAAAGAAATGTTGGCCCAGAAAGAAACTGATTGCAGGCTAATTCCTTTAATGCCTGACAGCAATTTAAAGGGACTTGATAGAACTCTGTCCTTTGCATTGAATTTAAAAACCTTTTTTTCCCACTTTTTTAAATTTAGGTATTATATGTGTACATATCTTACCATTTTACCCCCCACCCCATACCCATACATGCCCTCAACCCCCAGAGTTTTGTGTCCATTGGTTATGTTATATGCATGCATACAAGTCCTTCAGTTGATCTCTTATCTCCCCCTCCTCTCCCTAACCTTCCCCCTGTAATTTGACAGTCTGTTTGATGCTTTACTATCTCTGTATCCATCTTTTTGTCCATCAGTTTATAATGTTCTTTATTATCCATAAATGAGTGAGATCATGTGGTATTTTTCTTTCATTGAGTGGCTTATTTCACTTAGCATAATGTTCTCCAATTCCATCCGGGTTGCTGCAAATGATGAGAATTCCTTCTTTTTTATGGCAGCATAGTATTCCATTGTGTAGATGTACCACAGTTTTCTGATCCAGTCATCTGCTGATGGGCACCTAGGTTGTTTCCAAATCTTAGCTATTGTAAATTGTGCTGCTATGAACATAGGGTTGCATATATCCTTTCTGATTGGTATTTCTAGTTTCTTCGGATATATTCCCAGGAGTGGGATTACTGGGTCAAATGGGAGTTCCATTTTCAGTTTTTTAAGGAAACTCCATACTGTTCTCCACAGTGGCTGCACCAGTTTACATTCCCACCAACAGTACACAAGGGTTCCTTTTACTCCGCATCCTCGCCAACATTTGTCGTTTGTTGATAATAGCCATTCTGACAGGTGTGAGATGGTACCGCATTGTTGTTTTGATTTGCATCTCTCGGATAGTTAGTGACGTTGAGCATGTTTTCATGTGTCTCTTGGCCTTGCTTCTGTCTTCTTTTGAAAAGATTCTATTTAGGTCTGTTGCCCATTTTTTTTAATTGGATCATTTGTCTTCCTTTTATTAAGTTGTATAAGCTGCCTGCAGATGTTGGAGATTAAACCTTTATCAGTGATACCATTTGCAAATATGTTCTCCCATGCAGTGGGCTTTCTTGTTGTTTTGTTGATAGTTTCTTCTGTTGTAAAAAAGCTTTTTATTTTGATGTAGTCCCATTTGTTTATTTTCTCTTTAGTTTCCATTGCCCTAGGGGCAGTATCGGTGAAGAAGTTCTTTTGGCATATGTCTGAGATTTTGCTGCCTGTGGATTCCTCTAGTATTTTTATGGTTTCCCGTCTTATGTTTAAGTCCTGTATCCATTTTGAGTTTATTTTTGTGTATGGTGTAAGTTGGTGATCTAGTTTCATTTTTTTGCATGTATCTGTCCAATTTTCCCAACACCATTTATTGAAGAGACTGTCTTGGCTCCATTGTATGCTCATGCCTCCTTTATCAAATATTAATTGAGCATAGTGGTTTGGGTCAATATCTGGATTCTCTATTCTCTTCCATTGATCAATATGTCTGTTCTTGTGCCAGTACCAGGCTGTTCTGAGAACAGTGGCTTTGTAATACAGCTTGAAATCTGGTATTGAGATTCCCACCTACTTTATTCTTCTTTCTCAGGATTGCTGTGGCTATTCGTGGTCTTTTTTTATTCCAGATGAATTTTTGGAGAGTTCTTTCAAGGTCTGTGAAATATGCTGTTGGTATTTTAATAGGGAGTGCATTGAATCTATAGATTGCTTTGGGTAGTATGGACATTTTAATGATGTTGATTCTACCAATCCATGAACATGGTATGTTCTTCCATCTGTTTACGTCTTCCTCTATCTCTTTTTTCAGTGTCCTGCAGTTTTCCGCGTATAGGTCTTTTACCTCCTTAGTTAGGTTTATTCCTAGGTATCTTAATTTTTTTGGCGTGATGGTAAATGGGATTGCCTTTTTAGTCTCTCTTTCTGTAAGTTCACTATTGGTGTATAGAAAGGCCATAGATTTTTTGGCGTTAATTTTGTATCCTGTTACATTGCCGAATTCATTTATTAAGTCTATGAGTTTTTTGACGGAGTCTTTTGGATTTTTTATGTACAATATTATGTCGTCTGCAAATAAAGACAGCTTTACTTGTTCTTTTCCAATTTGGATGCCTTTTATTTCTTCTTCTTGTCTAATTGCAATGGCTAATACTTCCAGTACTATGTTGAACAGGAGTGGTGAGAGTGGGAATCCCTGTCTTGTTCTTGTTCTTAGGGGAAATGTTTTTAGTTTTTGCCCATTGAGTATGATGTTTGCTGTGGGTTTATCATATATAGATTTTATTATGTTGAGGTATGAGCCTTTTATTCCCACCTTGTTGAGAGTTTTTATCAAAAATGGGTGTTGGATTTTGTCAAATGCTTTTTCTGCATCAATTGATATGACTGTGATTTTTATCTCTCAATTTGTTTATGTGATGTATCACGTTTATTGATTTGCAGATATTGTACCATCCTTGCATTCCTGGGATAAATCCATTTGGTCATGGTATATGATCTTTCTGATGTACTGCTGTTGCCGATTTGCTAGAATTTTGTTGAGGATTTTGGCTTCTATGTTCATGAGGGATATTGGTCTGTAATTCTCTTTCATTGTGTTGTCTATCTGGATTTGGTATTAGGGTGATGATGGTTTCATAGAAGGAGCTTGGAAGTGTTCCTTCCTCTTGAATTTTTTGGAATAGTCTGAGGAGGATAGGTTTTAGTTCTTCCTTGAATGTTTTGTAAAACTCTCCTGTGAAGTCGTCAGGCCCCGGGCTTTTGTTTGCTGGAAGCTTTTTTGATGAGTGCTTCAATTTCGTCCATAGTTACTGGCCTATTGAGGTGTTTAGATTCTTCCTGATTGATTTTTGGAAGGTTATATTTTTCTAGGAATATGTCCATTTCCTCCAGGTTGTCCAATTTGTTGGAATAGAGTTGTTTGTAGTATTTTGTAACAATCTTTTGTATCTCAGCGGGGTCTGTTGTTATTTCACCTCTTTCATTTCTGATTTTGTTTATTTGGGTCCTCTGTCTTTGCTTCTTGTTGAGCCTGGCTAGAGGTCCATCAATCTTGTTTATCCTTTCAAAGAACCAGCTCTTGGTTTTGTTGATCTTTTGTATTGTTTCTTTGGTCTCTATGTCATTTATCTCTGCTCTGATCTTTGTTATTTCCTTCCTTCTGGTTACACTGGGCTTTTCTTGCTGCTCTTTTTCTAACTCTTTGAGTTGTAGGGTTAGGTAATTTATTACCACTGTTTCTTGTTTTTTGCAATAGGCTTGTAGAGGTATGAACTTCCCTCTCAAGACTGCTTTCGCTGTGTCCCATAGATTTTGGATTGTTGTGTTTTCATTGTCATTTGTTACCATGATGTTTTTTATTTTTTCCTTGATCTCTCTGGTGACCCAGTCCTTGTTTAATAGCATGCTGTTTAGTCTCCATGTGTTTGATTTCTTTGGATTGTATTTATTGTAGTTGATTTTCAGTTTTCTGCCACTGTGATCTGAGAAGATGCTTGATATGATTTCTATCTTCTTGAATTTGAAGAGACTTTGCCTGTGACCCAGCATATGGTCAATGTTTGAAAATGACCCATGTGCACTTGAGAAGAATGCATATTCTGTGGCTTTGGGGTGAAATGTTCTGAAGATGTCAATTAATTCCATCTGGTCTAGTGAGTCATTTAGTATTGATGTTTCTTGGCTGATTTTTTTGTTTAGAGGATTTGTCCAATGGTGACAGTGAGGTATTAAAGTCTCCTACTATGATTGTATTGCTATTAATCTCTCCCTTGATATCCTCCAGGAGTTTTTTTATGTATTTGGATGCTCCTATATTGGGTCTGTATATGTTTACCAGAATTATTTCTTCTTGCTGGATTTCTCCCTTAGTATTATGAAGTGGCCTTCCTTATCTCTTGTTATGGCATTTACTTTGAGGTCTATTTTGTCAGATATAATTATTGCTACCCCAGCTTTTTTTTCATTTCCATTTGCCTGAAAGATATTTTTCCATCCCTTCACTTTCAATCTGTGTGAGTCTCTTGTTCTGAGGTGGGTCTCTTGTAGACAGCATATATATGGGTCATGTTTTTTTACCCATTCAGCCCCTTGATCTCTTTTGATTGGAGCATTTAGTCCGTTTACATTTAAAGTTATTACTGAAAGGTATTTGTTTGTAGTCATATCTATTTTTGTCTGTATTCCTTCTTACCTGTTTATTTCTTCTTTTTACAGTATTCCCTTTAGCATTTCTTGCATTGCTGGTTTGGTGATGATAAACTCCCTGAACCTTTTTTTTTGTCTTCGAAGGACCTGATTTCCCCTTCAATTTTGATTGATAGTCTTGCTGGATATAGTATTGTTGGATTCAGAACTTTGCTTTGCAACACTTTGTATACCTCCTTCCATTCTCTTATAGCTTGTTGTGTTTCTGTAGAGTAATCATTTGACAATCTGATGGGTGTTCCTTTGTAGGTAACTCTGTCTCTCTCTTGCTGCCTTTAAAATTCTCTCTTTATCATTTATATTTGCCATTGAAATTATGACATGTCTTGGTGTGGGTCTTTTGGGGCGTTGATCCTGCTTGGAACTCTCTGTATTTATGTAACTTTTATCTTTCCCATATCCGGGAAGTTTTCTGTCATTATTTCTTCAAATAGATTTTCTAATCCCTGCTGCTCTTCTTGTCCTTCTGGCAGCCCTATTATATGCATGTTACTTCGTTTCTTGTTGTCCCAAAGCTCCCTTAGGCTTTCCTCCTGCTTTTTAATTTTTTTCTCCAATTGCTGTTCAGATTGAGCTTGTTTCTGTACCTGATCTTCTAACTCACTAATTTGGTCCTCTGCTTCTTCTAGTCTACTGTTGAAACTTTCCATGGTGTTTTTTATTGTAGCTATATCACTTTTCATTTCTTCCTGATTCTTGCATAAGTTGTTGATTTTCTCATCCATCCGATGTATAAATTCTATGACCATTACTCTGAACTCTTTTTCGGTCATGTTGTAAGCTTCAGTTTCACTAATTTCCTTTCTTGGCGACTCCACATTTTCTTTCCTCTGTGAGTTATTTCGTCTCCCCATTCTGACTATCACCAGAAAGCTCAAGCTTCAGTTTGCATGGACCTGGGCCGTGTGCTGTGGGCACTTCGCTCCACCCGAGTTTCACTGAAGTGCTCTGACACTAGGATTTGTGGCTGCCTTTGGTTGGTGGGAACCAGGCTTGCCCAGGGTCACTGTCCCCAGTTTTTCATGTGGTCTCATGTGCACACTTAGAATCAGGAACCCTGTCTGCACCACACTTTTGGTATGTGCGGAAAATGAGATCCTTAGCATGTGCCAGGAGTCAGAATTTCCCTGTGTCTGCACGAAGAATCGAGTGTCAAAGTCTCTGTTGCCTCGTACGGTTTCTCGTTGAGAATCAGGGTCCCTTTGTGTGCATGCACTAACAATTGGGGTCACTGGCTCTTAGTGTGAATGCGCTGTGAGTCAGGGATCCCAGGTAGCTGTGTCTAGTGTGCCAAATTCCCTGGAATGGAGCTGCGACCTGTGTGTGCTCTCTCTACTTAGCCAAACCAGCTAGGGCTTGGCACACTCTCAAATTCCTGAAGGGGAGCTGCCTCTGTGCACTCTCCCAGATTCCCCGAAGGGGGAGAGAATCCATCCTGCGCGCCAAATTCCCCAAAGGGGAGCCCCTCTGTGTGCGCTCTAAGATTCCCGAAAGGGAGCTGTGACTTGTAATCCAAATTCCCCAAAGGGGAGCCCTCTGTGAGAGCTGTCAGATTTCCCCAAAGGGGAGCAGCTTCTGTCCGGCGCGCCAAATTCCCTAAAGGGGAGCAAGTCCCTGCATGGGTGCCCTGCAGTTTGGGCGATGGGCCGGATCTATCAGTTACTATGGCGCTATCCAAGAGCCTGCGGGGAGGGGGATAGGCTCTGTGACTCACGGAACTCTGCTTCCAGGAAGTCTGGATTCTTGTTGTCTGTTGGTCTGAAACTGTGATAGCAGTTCTCTGTCCCCAGTGGCTGCAGGGTCCTGGTCTGTGTCTGAAGACAGGATCCTAGTCTCAGGCAGCTCTGTTTCTCAAGATGGTGTGGTCTCCACGTCCGCACCAGCCGCCAAGAAGTGTCATCTTTGTGCGCGGGGCTCTGCCTTCTAGGACTGCCCAGTTAGGCAGCCCCTTGGAAGAGCTGCAGAATCTAACTGACCCTAGCTCATACACACACACACACACCACACACGTCTACCCTCTCCTCTATGGGTTCTTCACTCACACTCTCTCTCTCCCTACCTTCCTGCCGGTTGCCATCTTTTTTCAGAATATCTGAATTTAAAAATCTTAAAACATACATTCTTGTTAAATTTAAAAAATAAAAAAGGGTGAGATGCCACGAACCAATTCCAGCATGTTATAATTACAAGAGTTTTACCAAAGGTTGGTGAAGCTTGGGGAGCTCAACAGGGTTGAATCACATGTAGTTTACCTGTTGGAAACGGCTACCAAGCATTTCTCCGAAACCTGAATGGTATTTTTTTTTTTTTTTGTATGGATACCACATTTTGTTTATTCATCAACTGACAGACAGTTGAATTGGTTACACTGTTTGGTAGTGATGCCCTCTAGTTTAATTTCTGATTTTAGTAAACTAAGTTTTTCCCCAATTTTCCCCATGCCCATTTGGTCAGTTTAGCTAAAGGTTGATCAATTTTGTTGATTTAAAAAAAAATAACTTTTGGTTTTCTTATTTCTTATTTTCTCTATTGTTTTTCTGTTTCATTTATTTTCTCCTCAGTTGTTTTTGGTATTGTTAACTGCCAGACAGCTCAGGGCATTTTATTGCCTCCTGTTGCCCAAACACCTGAACAGCTGTAGGCTGTTCCCGAAACTAACAATCTCTGTAAACCCTTTGATACCATACCCTTTGAAGTGTATATTTCCACCTTGCCTTGGGACAAATTGTGTTTAATAAAAGCACGGGTCCTTGGTCAAGGAGGAGAGTCTTCTAGCTCCTTCAGCTGGAAGCTCCTCTGACCCCCAATGCCTTTCAAAAAGATCTTTCATCCATGGACACCTTCTAAGACATCTACGTGCAGCCCTATCTCCAGAATGCTGAACGCTTTGTAAGGCTGGGGAAATAGAACCCCAGCAATTGACGCCCAAATGAGGGGCTCTGACACATTTGCTTCTAGGTTACTTTTACCAGACCCTTTATATCTGAATGGGATAGCCTTTTGCCTTTCCAAGCTCTCTATCTCCAATTTTCCCCACATCTCATGCCCATTCCTGAGATTTGTCAGTTGCCCCAGATCAGCAATGGATTGCCCAGCATCATTAATCTCTTGTCCCATGACTGAGACCAGCATGGTTATCAGCATCCCATACTAGATATTGGGGGTGGAGTGCAATATCTTTGGTTTTTTCCTGCAGTGAATGTGGTCAAATGAGGCCTTCAAAGACTGGGACATACTAGTACATTGAATGTCTCATTCTCAATTCCTTAGCATTTGTTGTTACCTCCTCTATAGATTTCCAGCATCTCATAGGCCTAGGGGAATCCCTCTTATTGGGCCACGCCTCCTGGTAAGTTAAAACAATCCATAAGGGAGTGAGTACCTTGAACCACCTGAGTGCCATGTAGATACTGTCAGAGGACAGGTAGTGCTGTGATGTTGCTCATTTTCTCTGCCTCCTGACCAGAGAAATACCATTGCTTCCCTTCCATCCCATAGCCTCCCTAACCATGCCTGGATAATTTCCTTGTCCTTTTGGTGGAACTTGGCAGCTATTCCAATAAGCACAGCAGGAGTATATTCTCTCATTGTGGATGTTTCCTGAATTGGGGGCTGTCCTCTGGCTGGAGTTGTTGTGCTTTTGCTTTCAGACACCATGAGGCATTTAGTCCAATTCATTGTCAATCACCAAAGCATCTTCCTCTTCACTCTTCTCAATTTGCCAAAGATTCTACCACTTAGTGCCCCAATTATGCTTTGTCACATTGTTCAGACCTTTATCTGTGACAGTTTTTGCTCTCATAGGGTTGAAAATGGCACACTAAATTCTTCAACTTATTATTCTACTCTCCCACTTTATTTGCCAGCCCTGAAACTAGCAGAGTAGTGGACAATTACACATCCTACTCTAACCTCAGCTGTTCTAATTTTCTAACTCAAGCTTCAACCTCTTCTTGGGCATTGGTGGCAACCAAACTGTCCACAGTAGAGGCCACTCCTCTATGGCAGCCATTCAGTTTTCTTTTTAGTTATAGTGTACTATGTGCAGTTCCTCAAACAAGTGCATTAAACCAGCCAGTATTTTGAGGGTGTCCTTGTGCAACAACAAGCTAACACATGGGCAAACCCTCCCCACATTGAGGTCAATGACCAACTGGGGATGACCCCCACAGATGCTTCTTTCCAAAGACCCAATTTCTCAGGTGTCTGATGCATCACCAATTGTTGGTTTGCAGAGTGGCACCCATATATGGAGAGAAAGGTAAGACTGAAGAAAGGCAGACCACTCCAGATTGATAGATGACAGTTTTAGTAAGCAGGGAAAATTACATATTAAGCTAGCCTTGGGTGGCTGCAAGTTGAGTAGATCTCCACACATTGCCTACTAGAATCATAAAAGTTTTCATAGAGATCTTAACTGGGTTAGATCATGTACACCATCCAGATGATCTCAACAACACATTGCTCTCCCAAGGCTGCATCCTTCCAAACAGCTCCTAGCATGGTTGCTGTTTGGGAATGGAAGGCAGAATGTACATTCCAAGGAGAGGGGAGGGAGTGAGGAGCATGTGATTGCCTGGGCCCAGCTTGCTGGTCAATTGGCAGTCATATCCTCTCAATTACCTCCTCCAACACCAACTGTAATTATGGATTTATCTGTTTCATTTTTTATTTTTTTTAAATCTTTACCCGAGGACATGCTTAGAGAGAAGAAGGTTGGGAGAGAGAGAGAGAGACATCAATGTAGAGAGAAACATCAATTGGTTGCATTCCATATGTGCCTCAACTGGAAATCGGACCCACAACTTAGGTATGTGCTCTGATTGGGAATTGAACCAGCAACCTTTCTGTACACAGGATGATGCTCAACTGACTGAGCCATTCTAGGCAGGCAGATTTATCTATTTCTCCTTTTAATTCTATCAGTTTTTGCTTTATATTTTTTGTAGTTCTGCTTTGGTGCACATGCATTTAGTATTGCTATATCTTTTTGGTGAATTAACCTGTCTATTATAAAATGTCCCTCTATTTAATAATCTTATTGATGTACTTTATCTGATATTAATATAGACACTCCTGCTTTCTTTATATTAATGGTTATGTGATATGTCTTTTTCCACTTTTTTACTTTCAATTTACCTGTATTTAAAGTCAGTTTTTTGTAAACATACAGTTGGATAATGTATTTTATTTTACTCTAATAATCTCAGTTTTTTAATTGATGTATTTTGATCATTTGGATTTCTTAAAATTTTTGATATTTTAGCACTTAAATTAGCCATTTTATTTTTTCTTTTCTGACTATTCTCTATGATTTTGGTTCTCTGTTGCTAGTTTGGGTTACTTGAACATAGTTGAAGTATATCTCTTTGTACAGCTTTTTACTGATTGCTCTTGATAGTACACTGTGTATGAAAATGGCAAGCCTGACAAGCTCAATAAATGAAAGTAACCACATGAGATATTTGATTTTAAAAGTCTACCTGAGAAGGTTATAATGGAAAGTTGCATCCTGAGGCCTATATGATAAATTAATCTTTACCTTGAGCAATCCCTTTCCATTGTGTTTGTGCATCTAGGATAACATACTTAAAATGTCCAAATGATCTCTTGTCCAGACCTCCAGAGACAAACCTCCAGGATACTGGGGTAAAATGACCCAAACATTTTTCATTAATATCATTTACATGCATATATCTGTAAACTATGTATTTTAAATTTTAACTACCCTGTACCTATCAATGTAAAAGAAATATGTATCTATTCATTTTACTTTTTATTTAATCTCAGAGATTCCCACACTTTACTTTCCCCTGCCTTCTTAATTTACCATGCAATAGATTTCATGTAACCTTCCTTACATATTTTCCTTTGATTCTAATATTCTATCTAATAAAATAGTAATATGCAAATTGACTATACCTCCTCTACACCCACAAGCCATGCCCACCAGCCAATCAGGAGCAAGTATGCAAATTAACCCAACCAAGATGGCTGTGGCCACGGAGTTGCAGCAAGCAGGAGGCTTGGGTTTTCCCAGCAATGGAAGAAGCCAAGCTTCCTTGCCACCCTTGCCGGACCAGGCCTACACTCAAGGCTATAAAGTTTCAATTATAGAAGATAAATAAATCCCAACAAAAATTGCAGCAGCCACGGAGCTGGAGAGAGCAGGAGGCTTGGGTTGTCCCCAGCGATGGAGGAAGCCAAGCTCCCGCAGCCCTGGCCTGCCTTGGCCTCCACTACAAAGTTTCAATTATGGAAGATAAATAAATCCCAACAAAAATGGCTGAAGCCACAGAGTGAGCAAGAGGCTTGGCTCCTCTCAAGGTTACAAAGTTTTAATTATAGAAGATAAATAAACCCCAGATACCAGGGCCTCCACTTGGGTCGCCAGGGGGCGGTGGCCGGCCTGCAAACAATCACAGGTCCCTCGCCCAGGCTGCCCCATACCCCAAGGGAACCCCCACCCTGATCCGGGACACTCTTCAGGGTAAACCAGCTGGCCCCCACCCATGCACCAGGCCTCTATCCTATCTAATGAAAGAGTTATATGCAAATTGACCATCACTCCAACACACAAGATGGCTGCCCCCATGTAGTCAAAGATGGCTGCCCCCATGTGGACACAAGATGGCCGTGACAAGATGGCCAGCAGGGGAGGACAGTTGGAAGGGACCAGGCCTGCAAGGAAGGGTAGTTGTGGGTGATCAAGCCTGCAGGGGAGGGCAGTTAGGGGTGACCAGGCCTGCAGAGGAGGAAAGTTGGGGGCAACTGGGCCTGCAGGGAAGGGCAGGTGGGGACCCAGGCCTGCAGGGGAGAGCAGTTGAGGGGAACCAGGCCTGCAGGGAAGGGCAGTTAGGGGTGACCAGGCCTTCAGGGGAGGGCAGTTAGGGGTGACCAGCCCTTCAGGGGAGGGCAGTTAGATGTGACCAGGCCTGCAGGGGAGGACAGTTAGGGGCAATCAGGCTTTCAGGGGAGCAGTTAGGCATCAATCAGGCTATCAGGGGAGTGATTAGGGAGTGATCAGGCTGGCAGGCAGAAGCAGTTAGGGGCAATCAGGAAGGCACGCAGGCGAGCAGTTGGGAGCCAGCAGTCCTGGATTGTGAGAGGGATGTCCAACTGCCCGTTTAGGCCCGATCCTCCAGGATCGGGCCTAAACGGGCAGTCTAACACCCCTCGAGGGGTCCCAGATTGGAGAAGGTGCAGGCTGGGCTGAGGGACACACCCCCCATGCACGAATTTCGTGCACCGGGCCTCTAGTTTTTACATATTATTAATGTAAATGGAGAGGGTGCAGGCTGGGCTGAGGGACACACCCCCCATGCACAAATTTTGTGCACTGGGCCTCTAGTATAAAATAAACTGCAAAACTGCTATTCCCTAGAGCATTTTCTCAGCCCTTTGACATTTTGCTTCTAAGTCTGTCCCTCCATCCTTTGATTCAAATAAATACTTTAAATCTTTCTTTAGGTTTGGAATTTATTTCAACATTTATGATAGCGACTATGAATGGATTCCAAAGAAGGCCACCCAGGACTACCCTGCAGACCTAGATCTAGTACTAGGTACAAGCAGGGACCCATTGTGCACATTGACTCTCCATTTCGCATTGGGTGAATTCTCTTTTGCAATCTGGATTTGCTGACTTTTTGTTTGCAAGTCCTGACTTTGAACTGTTCTTAGAAAATCCTCAAGGTGGAACTAAAAGATAAGGGAAAGGAGGACAGGGTGGCTTTTTTGTTTGTTTGTTTCAGTATTTCAATTGGTATTGCTTTCTGAGAGTCTAAACAACAAAGCAATATTTTTTAATTAAAAATATTTTTATGATTTCAGAGAGGAATGGAGGAGAGAGAGAGAGAGAGAGAGAGAGAGAGAGAGAGAGAGAGAGAAATATTGATGATGAGAGAGAATCATCAATTGGCTGCTGTCTGCACGCCTCCTACTGGGGACCAAGCCTGCAACCAAAGCATGTGCCCTTGACTGGAATTGAACCCAGGACCCTTAAGTCCTGAAGGCTGACACTCTATCCACTGAGCCAAACCAGCTAGGGCCACAAAAATCTTTGAGAAACCGAACTTGTTCAGCTTACAATGCGACCCACAACGTAACATACTTAGAAATTTGTTTAGACTTTAGAGATTTCAAAAGGAAACTAAATTCACAATGGGAAATTATGTCTCCGAGGACAGTAACTTACATATACTTTTTACTTTTTGTTTTATCCCTCATGTCTTTTATATCTTTCTTATCCAGAAAATGAATTTATTTTTTTCCTCAACAAAAATGCATCTCGATGTTTTATTCATTTTAATAAAACTGAGCATCCTATATTCCCTATGTAATAAATTCATTTAATCCTTATTTTCTAGTAGTTTGATAAAAACCATAGCTTATTTACAAATCAATTTTCACAAGAAAACTTATATAGCAGTCTGTATTTTAAAAAGGCCTCTTTTCCCCCCTTCATTCTCCGTGGGTTATGTTTTGGTTTGTTCTTGGGTGTTTACGTTTCAAGACATAAGAAGATTTACAACTTTCAGAGACAGAGAAACATTAAGATTTTAAACATTTTATCAAGATGTCAAAATTTTTGGAATTTTTAATATTTTTAGAACATTTACATTAATAATATGTAAAAACTAGAGGCCCGGTGCATGAAATTCGTGCATGGGGGGGTGTCCATCAGCCCAGCCTGCACATTCTTCAATATGGGACCCCTCAAGGGGTGTCCGACTGCCCGTTTAGGCCAAATCCCTGTAGGATCGGGCCTAAACGGGCAGTTGGACATCCCTCTCACAATTCAGGACTGCTGGCTCACAACTGCTCGCCTGCCTGCCTTCTTGATTGCCCCTAACCGCTTCTGCCTGCCAGCATGATCACCCCTTAACCACTCCCTGACAGCCTGATTGATGCCTAACTGCTCCCCTGAAAGCCTGATTGCTCCTAACTGTCCTCCCCTGCAGGCCTGGTTACCCCTAACTGCTCTCCCCTGCAGGCCTGGGTATCCCCCAACTGCTCTTCCCTCCAGGGCTGGGTCCCCCCCAACTGCCCTTCCCTGAAGGCGCGGTCACCCCCAACTTCCCTCGTCTGCAGGCCTGGTCCCTTCCAACTGTCCTCCCCTGCTGGCCATCTTGTCACAGACATCTTGTGTCCACATAGGGGCAGCCATCTTTGACCACTTGGGGGCAGCCATTTTGTGTGTTAAAGTGGTGGTCAATTTGCATATTACTCTTTTATTAGATAGGATAGAGGCCTGGTGCATGGGTGGGGGCCAGCTGGTTTGCCCTGAAGGGTGTCCCCGATCAGGATGGGGGTTCCCTTGGGCCATGGGGCGGCCTGGGCAAAGGGCCTGTGGTGGTCTTTAGGCTGGCCACGGCCCCCAGAGACCAAAGCAGAGGCCCTGGGATCTGGAAATTTTTATCTTCTACAATTGAAACTTTGTAGCCTTGAGCGGAGCCAAGCCTCCTGATTGCTCCATGGCTGCAGCCATTTTTGTTGGGATTTATTTATCTTCCATAATTGAAACTTTGTAGCAGAGGCCAAGGCAGGCCAGGGCTGTGGGAGCTTGGTTTCCTCCATTGCCAGTGGCAACCCAAGCCTCCTGCTCTCTACAGCTCCGTGGCTGCTGCCATTTTTGTTGGGATTTGTTTATCTTCTATAATTGAAACTTTGTAGCCTTGATTGGAGGCCTGGGCCCGCCAGGGTGTGCAAAAAGCTTGGCTTCCTCCATTTCCGGGGAAACCCAAGCCTCCTGATTGCTCTGTGGCCACAGCCATTTTGGTTGGGTTAATTTGCATACTCATTCCTGATTGGCTGGTGGGCGTGGTTTGTGGGTGTAGTGGAGTTATGGTTAATTTGCATTTTACTCTTTTATTAGATAGGATAATCAAAGTTTTAGCATTATTTATTTATTTTTTTTTTAAATTACAGATAAACTTTAATGTTACCATACAGCAAATTTGGGGTCTTTTCAGGAGTACGTGTCATTAGGTAATGGTATTAAAAAATGATGGGCCCGAATTAAAACTGATGCAAACATATGATATACGCTAAATTAACAATGATGTATTCAACTAAAAGTCATTTATAATTATGCATAAACATACTTAACAATACAATTATGATCATTAAAAGCTATATAACAGCAACCAAAAATAAGAATCATCACAGGATAATACTGATGCTTAATTGATAGTAAAGTGGTTTACTTGATATGGACAAATTCCGAATCTTTGTCTGTGGAAGTGCAAGTAGATGTTTTTTTTTGTTTGTTTGTTTTTTTATCATTTTTTAAATATTTCTTTATTGATTAAGGTGTCACATATTGGTCCTCATCACCCCATTCCCATCCCACACCCCTCCCCACGAATGCCCCAACCCCCTGTTGAACTCAACCATTGGATAGGCTCATATGCATGCACACAAGTCCTTTGGTTGATCTCTCCCCTCTCCCCCCACCCTCCCCTATCCTCCCTCTGAGGCCCGATAGTCCGATCGATGCCTCCTTGTTTCTGGTTCTGTTCTTGTTCATCCGTCTGTGTTGTTCATCATTTCCCCTAGATGAGCGAGATCGTGTGTCACTAGAGATATACTTACAAGAACTGAATGTAAGACGAGCAATAATAGTTATGCTGACAGGCAAATGAATCAGTCTGTAGTGAGTTTCTTTCTGGACCAACAGTTCTTTTGAGACCCAATTTCAATGTCCACCAGTTCCTTATGTGTACATGTCAGCACTGACCCCTCAGCTCTGGATGGTGGACAAATGGTGGCAATGGAGGGCCGACTCCCTCTGGTTTGGTCTCAGCCGGACCCAGGGGCAGGGCTTCACCCGGACTCAGGGGCACGTGGCCTCACCCAGACCCAGGGGCGCGTGGCCTTACCCAGACCTAGGTGCGTGAGGCCTCACCCAGACTCGGGCTCCAGCTTCACCCAGACCCAGGGGCGCGTGGGCTCACCCGGACCCAGGGCCACATGGCCTCACCCGGGCCCCGAACCCAGCCTCACCCGGATCCAGGGGCACATGGCCTCACCCGGACCCGGGATCTAGCTTCACCTAGACACAGGGGCACGTGGCCTCACCCGGACCAAGGGGTGCGTGACCTCTCCCGGACCCCTGGTCGCATGGCCTCACCCGGATCCAGGGGCGCGTGGCCTCACCCGGACCCGGGACCCAGCCTTACCCGGATCCAGGGGCACACGGCCTCAACTGGACCTAGGATTCAGCTTCACCCAGACCCAGGGGCACATGGCCTCACCCGAACCCGGAATCCGGCTTCACTTGGACCCAGGGGCGCGTGGCCTCACCCAGACCCAGGGGCGTGAGGCCTCACCTAGACCCCAGGGCGTGTGACCACACCCGAGCCCAGAGGCTCGCAGCCTCGCCCGGACCCGGGTCTCAGCGGGGTTTCATCTTCTTGATCCCAATTCCTGTTGGTCAATTCCCTCTCAGCAATTCCTTCGGCCGTTTTCTCAGAGCTCCAGGGCAGCTGCCGCAGAACTCATTGGGCGGCGGGCTCGGCGAAGCTCCGGTTTGCCCGGTGCGCGGCGGTGGGCTGGTCCGGTGTCGCTGCGTCAGCCCTTGGGTCTGCAGTGGTGGCCGGTCGCCGAGCATGCGCACCTGGCCGCTTCCGGGGCATTGAGATTCTTGAAGGACTCGGAGGTCAGCAAGCGCAGAGTCTCCCACCCCATGTCTCCCAGGGGCTCGTCTGTCCGTGCTTGGCAGCGAGTGGAGCCGTCCCCTCAGCCGGAGACCGCCGGGGGAACTGCGCCGAGCACGTTCCAGGCTGCCATTGTGTCGCCTGAGCCGTAGTTCTTAAAGTGTGGACTTTGGGTCACCGGCATCAGCATCATCCCACGTACCCCTCTCTTTTATTCTAGTTGTAGAGCATCTGCTCAGCCAGCCCTCCGGTGGTTCTGGATGGTGTCTGCTCTGCTCTCCCATCGTAGTCTCAAAATTGTTGTGGTAGGCAACGATCAGGCTTCCGCCCTATGCCTCCATCTTGGTCCTCCTTTGTATAGTTAAGTCTTGCTTGTTGTTGGTGTCACTGGGAGGAATTGTCCTCCAGGCCAATTGGCCGTGAGGACTCTCTTTGTCTATATAGGAAGAGTTTCTGTGCAGGAGACATGTTTATGGGCCTGGTCTTGGTGCAGCAATGCTTTGGCACTCACTGAGTCTGTCTCTTGAATGTATCCCTTATGCGAGTGGTTGAAATCTGGTGTCATCTCACACCAACCACTAGATGCCCTCGTTTCTGGGTCTCCAATGTAGTGTAGGTCAGCTACTGCCTGAGGGACTCAGCAGGGAAAATCCTCGGTGCTCAGCTTGGATGCGGCGGAGTTCGCATTATTTATTTAACAATGCTTCCTGTGTAATTCATTATACAAAATAAGCTTAGTTTAATTTTTTATAAAGGGAAAGAGAACAAAGTGTTTTTTACTGTAAATAAATTTTTATTTTTCAATTACAGATGACATACAATATTATATTAGTTTCAGGGATAGAACAACCTAGTGATTAGACATTATATAACTTACTAAGTGATCACCCTGTTAAATCTTGTACCCATCTGACACCATACATAGGTTTTATGGTATTATTGAGTACATCCCCTCTGCTATACTTTACATCCTCATGGCTATTATGTAACTACCAATTTGTACTTCTTAATCCTTTTACCTTTTTCACCCATCCTTCAACTCCGCCCATCAGGTAACCATCAAAATGTTCTCTGTATTCATCAGTTTCTTTCTTTTTATTTTGTTTGTATTTTTATATTTAATTGTTGATAGATATATATTTACTGCCATGCTAGTATTCATAATTTTTCTTTTTTTCTTTTATTCTTCTTAAAGAAGACCTTTTAAAATTTCATGTAATATTGGTTTGGTGATGATGAACCCCTGTAGTTTTTTTTTGTTTGTTTGTTTTTTTTTAAATTTCTTTATTGATTAAGGTGTCACATATTTGTCCTCATCCCCCCATTCCCATCCCACACCCCTCCCCACGCATGCCCCAACACCCTGTTGAACTCAACCGTTGGATAGGCTCATATGCATGCACACAAGTCCTTTGGTTGAACTCTCCCCTCTCCCCCCACCCTCCCCTATCCTCCCTCTGAGGCCCGATAGTCCGATCGATGCCTCCTTGTTTCTGGTTCTGTTCTTGTTCCTCAGTCTATGTTGTTCATCATTTCCCCTAGATGAGCGAGATCATATGTCACTAGATATATACTTATAAGAACTGAATGTGAGACGAGTAATAATAGTTATGCTGACAGGCAAATGAATCAGTCTGTAGTGAGTTTCCTTCTGGACCAACAGTTCTTTTGAGACCCAATTTCAATGTCCACCAGTTCCTTATGTGTACATGTCAGCACTGACCCCTCAGCTCTGGATGGTGGACAAATGGTGGTAACGGAGGTCCGACTCCCTCTGGTTTGGTCTCGGCCGGACCCAGGGGCACGGCTTCACCCTGACTAAGGGGCACGTGGCCTCACCCAGACCCAAGGGGCGGGTGGCCTCACCCGGGCCCGGGACCCAGCCTCACCCGGATGGATCCAGGGGCACAAGGCCTCACCCGGACTCAGGATCCAGCTTCACCCGTACCCAGGGGCGCAAGGCCTCACCCGGACCCAGGGGCACATGGCCTCACCAGGGCCCAGGGACCCAGCCTCATCCGGGTCCAGTGGCGCGTGGTCTCACCCGGACCCAGGGGCGCGTGGCCTCTCCCAGACCCAGGGGCACGTGGCCTCACCCGGGCCTAGGCGCGCGAGGCCTCACCCGGATCCAGGGACACATGGCCTCACCCGGACCCGGGGGTGCGTGGCCTCTCCCAGACCCAGGGGCACGTGGCCTCACCCGGGCCTAGGCCCGCGAGGCCTCACCCAGATCCAGGGACACATGGCCTCATCCGGACCCAGGGGCGCGTGGCCTCTCCCAGACCCAGGGGCACGTGGCCTCACCCGGGCCTAGGTGCACGAGGCCTCACCCGGATCCAGGGACACATGGCCTCACCCGGACCCAGGGGCGCGTGGCCTCTCCCAGACCCAGGGGCACGTGGCCTCACCCGGGCCTAGGCGCGCGAGGCCTCACCCGGATCCAGGGACACATGGCCTCACCCGGACCCAGGGGCGCGTGGCCTCTCCCAGACCCAGGGGCACGTGGCCTCACCTGGGCCTAGGGGCGCGAGGCCTCAACTGGATCTAGGGACACATGGCCTCACACGGACCCAGGGTTGCGTGGCCTCTCCCAGACCCAGGGGCGCGTGGCCTCACCCGGGCACCGGACCCAGCGTCATACGGGTCCAGGGGCACATGGCCTCACCTGGACCTGGCATCCAGCTTCACCCGGACCCAGTGGCACATGGACTCACCCGGACCCAGAATCCAGCTTCACTTGGACCCAGGGGCACGTGGCCTCACTCAGACCCAGGGACGTGAGGCTTCACCTAGACCCAGAGGCGTGTGACCACACCCGAGCCCAGAGGCGCGCAACCTCGCCTGCACCCGGGTCCCAGCGGGGTTTCGTCTTCTTGATCCCAATTCCTGTTGGCCAATTCCCTCTCAGCAATTCCTTCAGCCATTTTCCCAGAGCTCCAGGACGGCCGCCGCAGAACTCGTTGGGCGGCGGCTCGACGAAGCTCCGGTGTGCCTGGTGCACGGCGGCGGGCTGGTCCGGTGTCGCTGCGTCGGCCCTTGGGTCTGCAGCGGTGGCCCGTCGCCGAGCATGCGCACCTGGCCGCTTCCGGGGCATTGAGATTCTTGAAGGACTCGGAGGTCAGCAAGTGCGGAGTCTCCCACCCCATGTCTCCCAGGGGCTCGTCTGTCCGTGCTCGGCAGCCAGTGGAGCCGTCCCCTCAGCCGGAGACCACCGGGGGAACTGCGCCGAGCACATTCCAGGCCGCCATTGTGTCGCCTGAGCCGTAGTTCTTAAAGTGTGGTCTTTGGGTCACCGGCATCAGCATCATCCCGCATACCCCTCTTTTATTCTAGTTGTAGAGCATCCACTCAGCCAGCCCTCTGGTGGTTCTGGATGGTGTCTGCTGTGCTCTCCTGTCGTAGTCTCAAAGTTGTTGTGGTAGGCAACAATCAGGCTTCCGCCCTATGCCTCCATCTTGGTCCTCCTTTGTATCCCTTGTAGCTTTTTGTTGTCTGATAAACTCTTTGTATATTCTTTGATTCTACATGATAGCTTTGCTGGGTACAGTGATGTTGGTGGTGGATCCTTGCTTTTCATCACTTTGAATATTTCTTGCCACTCCCGTCTGGCCTGCAAAGTTTCTGTTGAGAAATCAGCTGACAGTCTTATGGGAGGTCCCTTGAAGGCAACTAAGTGCTCTTCTCTTGCTGCTTTTAAGATTTTTTATCTTTAAACTTTGAATTTTAATTATGGTGTGTCCTGGTGTGGGCCCCTTTAGGTTCATCTTGTCTGGGACTCTGCACTTCCTGGACTTTTATGTCTATTTCCTTTGCCAGGGAAGTTTTCCATCATTATCTTTTCACATAGGTTTTCTCTTTTTTAAAAATATTGAATGTATTGTAGTGACATTGGTTAATAAAATTATATAGGTTTCAGGTGTGAAATTCTATAATACATCATCTGTATATTGTATTGTGTGTTCACCACCCAAGGCCGGTCTCTGTTCATCACCATTTGAAACCCCTATACCCTATTCTAACTCTCTCCAAACCCTTTTAAATCTGTTACCATGCTGTTGTCTGTGTCTGTTTTTTGTTTATTTTGTTTTGTTTAATCCCGTACCTTTTTCTTTAAAAAATATTTTTATTGATTTCATAGAGGAAGTGAGAGGGAGAGAGAGATAGAAACATCAATGATGAGAGAGAATCATAGATTGGCTGCCTTCTGCACACCGCACACTGGGGATCAAGCCTGTAACCCAGGCATATGCCCTGACCAGAAATCGAATCCATGACCTTGTGGCCATAGGTTGATGCTCAACCACTGTGCACCATCAACCAGGCAATCCCTAACCTTTTTCAACCAGCCCCATATTCCCTGCCACTGACAGCTTCCAGTCTGTTCTTTGTATCTGTAAGTGTGTTTCTATTTTGTTTGTTAGTGTCTTTTGTTCATTAGATTCCTCATATGAGTAAAATCATATGGTATTTTTCTTTGCTGAACAGCTTATTTCACTTAGCATAATTGTCTCCAGGATCATCCATGCTGTTGCAAAGCATAATATTTCCTTCTTTTTTAGGGCCAGTGCCATTCCATTGTGTAAATGTACCACAGCTTTTTTATCCACTCATCATCTGGTGGGGACTTAGGCTGTTTCCAGATTTTTGGCTATTGTAAAGAATGCTGCAGTGAACATAGGGTGGCATATATTCTTTTGAATTAGAGTTTCGGTTTTCTTAGGATACATTCACAGAAGTGGATTGCTGGGTCAAAAGGTAGTACAATTTTTAACTTTTTGAGGAAACTCCACACACTTTTCCACAGTGCTGGCCGCACCAGTCTGCATTCCCACCAGCAGTGTACTAGGGTTCTCTTTTCTTCACATCCTTGCCAACACTTGTTGTTTTTTGATTTATTTATTTTTTATTTCTGTTTTTTTTTAATAAATCTTTATTGTTCAGATTATTACAATTGTTTCTCCTTTTTTCCCCCCATATCTCCCCAACACCAGGTTCCCTCCCCCCCCGTTGTCCTTATCCATAGGTGTATGATTTTTGTCCAGTCTCTTCCCATACCCCCCACACAGACACCCCTTTCCCCCTGAGAATTATCAATCCACTCCCATTCTATGCCTCTGATTCTATTATGTTCACCAGTTTATTCTGTTCCTCAGATTTTTAATTCACTTGATTTTTAGAATCACTTGTTGATAGATATTTGTTGTTCATAATTTTTATCTTTACTTTTTTCTTCTTTTTCCTCTTTTTAAAGAATACCTTTCAGCATTTCATATAATACTGGTTTGGTGGTGATGAACTCCTTTAGCTTTTTCTTATCTGTGAAGCTCTTTATCTGCCCTTCAATTCTGAATGATAACTTTGCTGTGTAGAGTAGTCTTGGTTGTAGGTTCTTGCTATTCATCACTTTGAATATTTCTTGCCATTCCCGTATGGCCTGCATAGTTTCTGTTGAGAAATCAGCTGACAGTCGTATGGGTGCTCCCTTGCAGGTAATTAACTGTTTTTCTCTTGCTGCTTGTAAGATTCTCTCTTTGTCTTTTGCCCTTGGCATTTTAATTATGATGTGTCTCTGTGGGGTCCTCTTTGGATTCCTCTTGTTTGGAGTTCTGTGCGCTTCCTGAACTTGTAAGTCCATTTCTTTCACCAGGTGGGGGAAGTTTTCTGTCATTATTTCTTCAAATAGGTTTTCAGTATCTTGCTCTCTCTCTTCTGGCACCCCAAAAATTCGGATATTGGTACGCTTAAAGCCATCCTGGAGGCTCCTTATGCTATCCTCACACTTTTAGATTCTTCTTTCTTTCCGCCTCTCTGGTTGGGTGTTTTTTTCTTCCTCATATTCCAGATCTTTGGTTTGACTCTTCGGGTGCGGTGGTCTACTCTGTATATTCTTTATTTCAGACAGTGTATGCATAATTTCTGACTGGTCCTTTTCCATTTTTTTGGTATTCTCATTAAGGTCCTTGAAGGTCTCTTCAAGTTTCTCAGCGGTTTTTAGAAGATTCTTGAGTAACCTTATAAATATGGTTCTGAACACTGTGTCGTCCATTAGTTTGCTTTCATCTATTTCTCCTACTTGTGACATACTTCGGTGTCTCCGCATTTTGGCTGCCTCCCTGTGTTAATGGAGTGGCTTTGTGTGGTCGGTGACCTATAGGGGCTGGTAGCTCAGCTTCCCCAATCACCCTAGATGGTCGCTCTTGGTACTCCCCTTTGTGGGCTGAGTGGAAAGTCTTGGTGTAGTTAAAAGCCCTGATTGCTGTTGGTACACTGGGAGGAATTGACCTCTGGTCCAATTGGCTGTGAGGGCCTGCTGTGTATATAACAGAAGAATTGCTGTGCTGGAGACACAGTAGGGCTTTGGTGCTCACTGAGTCTGCATCTTGAATGTGTCCCTTATGAGAGTGGTTGAAATCTGGTGTCGTCCACACCGACAGAATAGTCACTCTCACTCTCCGACCGGCCGAGAGTCCCGTAGGCGTCTGGGTCCCCCGCGTGTCCCCAGAAACTGGAGTTCAGAGTGGTTGGGATTGTTGGTATCACTGGCAGGAATTGATCTCCAAGCCAGTTGGCTATGAGGATCAGCAGTGTCTCCGCTGTGAGAGCTTCTGTGCTCAGCTTGGATGGGGCGGAGTCTCAGGGTGGCACAGACAAGCTTTGGTTTCCCGTCTGCTCCGCCCTTAGAGGGGCGGTTTCTCCGTGCCCGAATTAATGGCTGCGCGCCTCTGAGAGAAGGCAGCTTTCTAGCTTCTCCCGCTGCCTAACAGACCAGTTTCTCCCCAGCTGGGGCTTTGTTTTTCTCCCGAATGAGAAATCCAGTCACTGGGAGGGCTGTGCTCAGCTTGGATGGGGCGGAGTCTCAGAATGGCGTAGACAAACTTTGTTTCCGTCTGCGCCGCCCTAAGAGGGCCGGTTCCTCTGTGCCCGAATTAATGGCTGCGCGCCTCTGAGAGAAGGCTGCTCTCAAGCCTCGTACGCTGCCAAACAGCCCAGTTTCTCTCCGACTGCAGCTGGACCTCAGTGCAGTCGGGCGGCCCTGCTTTTCTCCCAAACGAGAAAGCTAGCCATGCAGCGTCTGCTGCCCTCCCTCTCCACGCACGCCGCGAGCAAGCCTGCCGCGTATTCAGCTGCCCGCTCTTTCCGCGCTCACGGATCTCCGCACCTCCGCAGCTCCTGAGGCTCAGAGTCCCCCTCTCTGTTTTACTTCTAGTTGTAGGCTTTCCACTCTGCCAGCTTTCCGGTGGTTCTGGACGGTGTGCGCTCTGTTTTCCAGTTGTAGTTTCAAAATTGTTGTGGTAGGCAACAGTTAGGTGTTTACCTTATGCCGCCATCTTGGTTTCTCCATCTGTTTTTTGATTTATTGATGATAGCCATTCTGGCAGGTGTCAGGTGACACCTCATTATAGTTTTAATTTGCAACTCTGATGATTAGTGACATCGAGCATTATTTCATATAAAGCTCTCCCCTTGTGGCTGTCTGTATGTCCTCTTTGGAGAAGTATATATTTGGGTCCTTTGCCCATTTATTTTTTTCTACTTTGTTTTTATTTTTAATTTTTTTAATTTAATAAATCTTTATTGTTCAGATTATTACAATTGTTCCTCTTTTTTCCCCCATAGCTCCCCTTCACCCAGTTCCCACCCACCCTCTACCCTTAACCCCCTCCCCCACTGTCCTCATCCATAGGTGTACGATTTTTGTCCAGTCTCTTCCCGCACCCCCCACACCCTCTTCCCCCTGAGAATTGTGAGTCCACTCCCTTTCTATGCCCCTGATTCTATTATATTCACCAGTTTATTCTGTTCATCAGAATTTTTATTCACTTGATTTTTAGATTTACTTGTTGATAGATATGTATTTGTTGTTCATAATTTTTATCTTTACCTTTTTCTTCTTCTTCCTCTTCTTAAAGAATAACTTTCAGCATTTCATATAATACTGGTTTGATGGTGATGAACTCCTTTAGCTTTGTCTTATCTGTGAAGCTCTTTATCTGACCTTCAATTCTGAATGATAGCTTTGCTGGGTAAAGTAATCTTGGTTGTAGGTTCTTGCTATTCATCACTTTGAAAATTTCTTGCCACTCCTGTCTGGCCTGCATAGTTTCTGTTGAGAAATCAGCGGACAGTCGTATGGGTGCTCCCTTGTAGATAACTAACTGTTTTTCTCTTGCTGCTTTTAATATTCTCTCTTTGACTTTTGCTCTTGGCATTTTAATTATGATGTGTCTTGGTGTGGTCCTCTTTGAATTCCTTTTGTTTGGGGTTTTGTGCACTTCCTGGACTTGTAAGTCTATTTCTTTCACCAGGTGGGGAAAGTTCTTGGTCATTATTTCATCAAATAGGTTTTCAGTATCTTGCTCTCTCTCTTCTTCTGGCACCCCCATAATTCTGATGATGGTATGCTTGAAGTTGTGCCAGAGGCTCCTTACACTATCTTCATATTTTTGGATTCTTTTTTCTTTTTGCTTTTCTGGTTGAGTGATTTTTGTTTCTTTGTATTTCAAATCTTTGACTTGATTCTTGTGATCCTCTAGTCTGCTGTTATATCTCTGTATAATTTATTTTATTTCAGTCAGTGTATGTTTAATTTCTAGTTGGTCCTTTTTCATATCCTCGAGGGTCTCGCTAAATTTATCAGCCTTTTCTAGAAAATTCTTGAAAAACCTTATAACCGTGGTTTTGAACTCTATATCCAGTCGTTTGCTTTCCTCCATTTCTTTCATTTGTCACCTGTTTCTTTGTCTCCACATTTTGGCTGCTTCCCTGAGTTGATAGAGTGACTTTGTATGCTTGGTGTCCTATAGGGCCCAGTGGCTCAGGCTCCCCAGTTACCTGAGGTGGACACTCTTGGTGCACCCCCTTGTTGGCTCTGTGCACAGTCTTGTTGTAGTTAACCCTTGATTGTTGTTGGTATCACTGGGAGGAATTGAACTCCAGGCCAATTGGCTGTGAGGATCAGCTGTGTCTGCACTGGGAGAACTTCTGTGCTGGAGACACCCTTATGAGACAAGACTTTCAAAAGCCTCTATGCTCAGCTTGGATAGAGCAGAGTCTCAGGACAGAGCAGATAGCATTGGTTTCCCATAGGCCCTGCCCTAATAGGCCCCTGTGTCTCAGTGTCCCATGGAAATCACTGCAAGCACTTCTCAGAGAAAGCTGCCCTCGAGGCCACCCACTGCCAGACAGTCCAGTTTCTCCCTGAATGAGTCTGGGTCCCCAGAGTCTCGCCCAGAACTGGATTTCAGTGCAGTCAGGAGCTTTTGTCTCCCTCCCACTTGAGAAAGCCAGCTGTGTACTCAGTTGCCAGTCCTCTCCACACGCATCTCACTCAGTACCTCTGCTTCCTGCAGCTCCTCTGAGTCTCAGTGTGCTTTTCTCTTTCCTTCTAGTTGTAGAATTTCCACTCAGCCAGCCTTCCTGTGGTTCTTGATGATGTCCATTTTTTCTTTTAGTTGTAGTTTTGAAATTGTTGTGCGAGGCAGCAGTTAGGTGTTTACCTATGCCACCATCTTGGTTTCTTATTCCTTTGCCCATTTAAAAAAATTGTATTATTTGTCTTCGTGGTGTAGAGTTGTATGAGTTCTTTTTTGTTAAAATATTTATTGTTAAAGTGTTACATATATACCCTTTTCCCCCCATCAACCCCCTCCAGCCCACTCCTGCCCCTTGCCCCAGGCCATCACCAACCCACTGTCTGTGACCATAGGGTACTGATATATATATATATATATATATATATATATATACACACACACTAGAGGCCCGGTGCACGAAATTCGTGCACTGGCGAGGGTGTCCCTCAGCCCAGCTTGATCTATGTGCCTGTTCTTGTGCCAGTACCAGGCTGTTTTGATTATGGTGGCTTTGTAGTATAACTTGAAATCTGGTATTGTGATTCCTCCAACTTTGTTTTTCTTTCTCATGATTGCTGCAGCTATTCGGGATATTTTTTGATTCCATATAAATTTTTGGAGTAGTTGTTCTAGCTCTGTGAAATATGTTCTTGGTATTTTAATAAGGATTGCATTAAATCTATATATTGCCTTGGGTAATATGGACATTGTAATGATGTTGATTCTACCAATCCATGAACAGGGTATATTCTTCCACTTGTTTATATCTTCTTCTATTGCTTTTTTTAATGTCCTGTAGTTTTACCTCCTTGGCCCTTTAACCCTTTGCACTCGCTTGCTTTTTTCTCAATTTCTTTATTCTAATGCTAACCATGTCAAGTCACACTCAACATCCGAGTGCAAAAGGTTAATATAGTTCCTCATGTTGTGGTGACCCCCAACCATAAAATTATTTTCGTTGCTACTTCATAACTGTAATTTTGCTACTGCTATGAATCGTAATGTAAATATCTGTGTTTTACGATGGTCTTAGATGACCCTGCTAGCTGTTCTCAACCTGTGGGTCGCAACCCATATGTTGAGAACCGCTGCTGTAGAGCCTAAGACCATCAGAAAACATGGATATTTACATTACGATTCATAACAGTAGCAAAATTACAGTTATGAAGTAGCAACAAAAATAATTTTATGGTTAGGGGTCACCACAACATGAGGAACTGTATTAAAGGGTCGTGGCATTAGGAAGGTTGAGAACCACTGCTCTAGAAGGGTTTTCAAATATATTTAGGTGCTCCTCTATTGGGTGCATATATGTGTACCAGGATTATATTCTCTTATTGGATTGATCCCTTTAGTATTATGTAGTTGCCTTTGTTGTCTCTTGTGTTGGTCTTCATTTTTAAGTCTATTTTGTTGAATATGATATTGCTACTCCAGCTTCTTTTTCTTTTCCATTTGCATGGAAAAGTTTTTTTTATCCTTTCACTCTCATCCTGTGTGTGTCTTTTGTTCTGAAGTTGGTCTCTTGAAGATACTATATAGTTTGGTCATGTTTTTGAATTCATTCAACTACCCTATGTCTTTTGATTGGAA
Organism: Eptesicus fuscus; assembly: GCF_027574615.1. Taxonomy (NCBI): domain Eukaryota; kingdom Metazoa; phylum Chordata; class Mammalia; order Chiroptera; family Vespertilionidae; genus Eptesicus; species Eptesicus fuscus. The sequence continues at coordinate 56,192,146 of NC_072473.1, read as the reverse complement.
CATTTAGTCCATTTACACTTCTTTATTTTTCAATTTTTTTATTAAGGAATTATATGTGTACATATCTTACCATTGCCACCCCCCACCCCACTCCCATATATGCCCTCACCCCCCAGAGTTTTGCATCCATTGGTTATGCTTATATGCATGCATACAAGTCCTTTGATTGATCTCTTATCTCCCCCACCTCTCCCTAACCTTCCCCCTGTAATTTGACAGTCTGTTTGATGCTTTACTGTCTCTGTATCTATCTTTTTGTTCAAGTTTAGAATGTTCTTTATTATCCATAAATGAGTGAGATCATGTGGTATTTTTCTTTCATTGACTGGCTTATTTCACTTAACATAATGTTCTCCAATTCCATCCAGGTTGCTGCAAATGATGAGAATTCCTTCTTTTTTATGGCAGCATAGTATTCCATTGTGTAGATGTACCACAGTTTTCTGATCCAGTCATCTGCTGACGGGCACCTAGGCTGTTTCCAAATCTTAGCTATGGTGAATTGTGCTGCTATGAACATAGGGGTGCATATATCCTTTCTGATTGGTGTTTCTAGTTTCTTCGGATATATTCCCAGGAGTGGGATTACTGGGTCAAATGGGAGTTCCATTTTCAGTTTTTTGAGGAAACTCCATACTGTTCTCCACAGTGGCTGCACCAGTCTGCATTCCCACCAGCAGTGCACGAGGGTTCCTTTTTCTCCGCATCCTCGCCAACACTTGTCGTTTGTTGATTTGTTGATGATAGCCATTCTGACAGGTGTGAGATGGTACCGCATTGTTGTTTTGATTTGCATCTCTCGGATAATTAGTGACGTTGAGCATGTTTTCATGTGTCTCTTGGCCTTCCTTCTGTCTTCTTTTGAAAAGATTCTATTTAGGTCTGTTGCCCATTTTTTTATTGGATCATTTATCTTCCTTTTATTAAGTTGTATAAGCTGCCTGTAGATGTTGGAGATTAAATCTTTATCAGTGATGCCATTTGCAAATATGTTCTCCCATGCAGTAGGCCTTCTTGTTGTTTTGTTGATGGTTTCTTTTGCTGTAAAAAAGATTTTTATTTTGATGTAGTCCCATTTGTTAATTTTCTCTTTAGCTTCCGTTGCCCTAGGGGCAGTGTCAGTGAAGAATTTCTTTTGGCATATGTCTGAGATTTTGCTGCCTGTGGATTGCTCTAGTATTTTTATGGTTTCCTGTCTTATGTTTAAGTCCTGTATCCATTTTGAGTTTATTTTTGTGTATGGCTCCATTTACACTTAAGGTTATTATTGACAGGTACATATTTATTGCCATTTTAATTCTGTATGCCTACGTTTCTCTCTCTTTCTTCTTCTCATTACAGCAGTACCTTTAGCCTTTCTTGTATTGCTGGCTTGGTGGTAATGTACTCCTTTAGCCTTTTTTTTTTTTTTTTTTGGTCTGGGTTGCTCTTTATCTGACCATATATTTTGAATGATAGCCTTGCTGGATATAGTAATCTTGGTTTCAGAGCCTTGCTTTCCATTACCTTGAATACTTCATCCTCATTCCCTTCTGGCCTGTAGAGTTTCTCATGAGAAATCAGGTGTCAGCCTTATTGGAGCTCCTTTGTAGGTAACAGTTTGCTTTTTTCTTGCTGACTTTAAGATTCTCTCTTTGTCTTTAATATTTGGCATTTTAATTATGGTGGGTCTGGGTGTGGGCCTGTTTGGGGTCTTCTGTCTTGGGGTGCTCTGTACCTCCTGGACTTGTGTGACTTTTTCCTTTACCAGGTTAGGGATGTTTTCTGCCATTATTTTTTCAAGCATGTTCTCTATCCCTTTCTCCTTTTCTGCCTCTTTTCTCACACTTTCTATTTGAATATTGTTACATTTCACATTGTCCCACAGCTCCCTTAAGTTGTCTTCCTGTTTTTAAATTATTTTTTTCTTTTTGATTTTCTGATAGAGTGTTTTTTTTTAACCCTGTCTTCTAATTCACTGATTCGACCCTCAGCGTCCCATATTCTGCTGTGTATTCCTTTCTATGGGTTCTTTATTTGTACTTTGTCATGCTTTATTTCTGTTTTCATAGTTATATCTTTTATCATGCTGTTGAGCATCTTTACCATCATTATTCTGAACTCTGTATCAGATAGCTTTATTATCTCCATTTCATTTATCTCTTCTGGAGAATTCTTTTGTTCTTTCATTTGAGGGTTGTTTCTTTGCCTCCTCATTTTGGCTGCCTATTTGGATTTGTGACTATGTGTTAGATAGATCTCCTACACCTCCCAATTTCTAATACAGGATAGTGTCAAATGCTGTTTCTCACCAATTAGATTAGGCAAAGATATAAAGCCTGCAGAGACTGCCTCTTTCTACAGACTGATAGGACTTTGTCTTGAATTGCCCTCAGGCAATTGTCCACAGATGTGGCAAGAGATCTTTCCAACAGGGTGGGGCAATTGCTTCTGCCTGGAGGCTAATTGTTATTCTTAGTCTCTTATTGGACCTGAGTAACTCCACCCTGTGGGGCAAGGTGTTTCCCAATAGAGTGGATCAACTGTCATCCTCCAGGCAAGATCATATGTATAGCAAATGTCTGTGTGAGAGAGATGACCTCCACAGTGTAAGGAAATGAATCAGAAAAGGAAATCAGGTTCTCTGCCTTCTGAGCTCCAACTCCAAAGTCCCCGATCCTGGCTTATGCTCACACAGCTCCAGTCCACTCTGCCATCCCTCTGCCAGAACACAAGGTGGGTGACTTGACAGGAACTTTTGTACATTGGCTCTTTAAGAGGGTGACTGAATTTTCAGCCATCTCTCCATGACAGACAGTAACCCTGCTGCTTTTCACAGCCAAATGTTATGTAGTTACCTTTCTCAGTTTTGGTGCTCTCTGATGCGGCGGGGGGGGGGGGGGCGCGCTGGGGGTTTAGTCCCCACAGTTCTCAGCAGCAGACCCCCCCCCCCACAACTGAGATATCTCTCTAGAACTTCAGTTGCTGTGGGAGTACATCCAGCTCTTTCATACCTCCGCCCTTCCTACTAGTCTCTATACAGTCCCCCCTTTTGGTCCTTGCTTACCAGGGTTCTCTCCAGTGAGTTTTCTATTGATTTTTCAGGAAGTTTTCTGTATTTTAGTTGTAATTCAAGTTTGGTCCTGGGAGCATGGCCATGCAGCATCCACTTATCATGCCACCAGTTTTAACCTCTCACTTTGTTTTATTTTCAAATATAGCATGCAAAACATAAAATGTATATGTATATAAGAAAAAAGACAAAATTAATTTCTATAACACCCTTACCTACCAAACACACAAGAAAAAAGGAAATTCTGGAAGAAGGAACCAAGATGGAGGCAATGTTAAACAACTAAACTGCCGCCGGGCACAACAATTTCAAAGAATACAACTAAAAGACAAAGTGTCTACCACCCAGAACCACAGGGAATCTGGCTGAATGGTAGATTTACAACTAAGAAGGAAAAAGAAAGAACAAACGGGGAAGGGCTTAGGTACGGTGGCGCATGAATCGGGCTGGTGGTGGGCGACGGGACGCGTGGCTTTTTTCCAACCCAAAGGGAGATAAGCTCCCGATGACTCTGAAATCCAGTTTCTGGGGATGCGTGGGGGACTCAGACACCTACAGGGAGAAGCTGAACTCTCGGCCATCGTGTCGGAAAGTGAGAGTGACTTTCTTGCAGAGGTGCGCCCAGCAATCAGTGTTTACTGAGCTGGAGCACGGGACGCAGGGACTTGGAAATGGGAAAGGCAGAAAAGACAGACTAGCAGCCATTGCTGTTTGCCACGCCCTAGCCTAGTGATGCCCTGAGACCCTGCCCTGCCCTGAGACCTGCCCCGCACATTCTACAAACCCACCCAGGCTCCAAACAGCAGCTTTTTCATATAAATGGCCTGCCCTATGGCAGCTTAACCAAATAAACTGCAGCTCCAGTCAGATTGCTCCAAAACCACTCAAACAAAGAGGAGAAAACTGACGTTTTTGCTGTAACTCCTGCTGAGTGGCCTCAGACAATAGCTGACCTGCACCCCATTGGAGATCCAGAAACGAGGGCATCTAGTGGTCGGTGTGAGACAACACCAGATTTCAACCACTCACATAAGGGACACATTCAAGAGGCAGACTCAGTGAGCGCCAAAGCCCTACTGCAACAAGTCCCAGCCCATAAACGTGTCTCCAGCACAGCAATTCTTCCTTTATAGACACAGCGGGTCCTCACAGCCAATTGGCCTGGAGGTCAATTCCTCCCAGTGACACCAACAACATCAAGACTTAACTACAACAAGGCTGTACACACAGTCTAAAAAGGGGTGCACCAAGAGCATCCACCTCAGGTAACTGGGAGGCTGACCCGTTGAACCAATAGGACACAATAGGATGCAAAGCTACCCTACAACTCAGGAATGCAGCAAAAATGAAAATGAGGAGGCAAGGAAACAGATCCCAAACAAAAGAAATGGAGGAGAACAAACGACTGGACATAGAGTTCAAAACCACGGTTATAAGGTTTTTCAAGAATTTCATGGAAAAAGCCGATAAATTTAATGAGACCCTCGAGGATATGAAAAAGGTCTAATTAGAAATTAAACATACACTGACTGAAATAAAAAATATTATACAGAGACCCAGCAGCAGACTAGAGGAACACAAGAATCAAGTCAAAGATTTGGAATACAAAGAGGCAAAGGACACGCTTCCAGAAAAGCAAGAAGAGAAGAGAATTCAGAACGTAGGAGATAGTGTAAGAAGCCTCTGGGACAACTTCAAGCGTACCAGCACCCGAATTTTCGGGGTGCCAGAAGAAGAGAGAGAGCAAGATGCTGAAAACATATTTGAAGAAATAATGACCGAAAACTTCCCCCACCTGGTAAAAGAAATAGACTTACAAGTCCAGGAAGTGCACAGAACCCCAAACAAAAGGAATCCAAAGAGGACCACACCAAGACACATCATAATTAAAATGCCATGGGCAAAAGACAAAGAGAGAATCTTACAAGCAACAAGAGAAAAACAGTTAGTTACTTAAAAGGGAACACCCATACGATTATCAGCTGATTTCTCAACAGAAACTATGCAGGCCAGACAGGAATGGCAAGAAATATTCAAAGTGATGAATAGCAAGAACCTACAACCAAGACTACTCTACACAGCAAAGTTATCATTCAGAATTGAAGGGCAGATAAAGAGCTTCACAGATAAGAAAAAGCTAAAGGAATTCATCACCAACAAACCAGTATTACATGAAATGCTGAAAGGTATTATTTAAAAGGAGGAAAAAGAAAAAAAAAGTAAAGATAAAAATTATGAACAACAAATACATACCTATCAACAAGTAAATCTAAAAGTCAAGTGAATTAAAAATCTGAAGAACAGAATAGACTGATGAACATAATAGAATCAGGGGCATAGAATGGGAGTGGATTGATAATTCTCAGGGGAAGGGGGTGTCTGTGTGGGGTGTATGGGAAGAGACTGGACAATATCATACACCTATGGATAAGGATAGCGAGGGGGGGAGGTAAGGGCAGACGGAAGGGTGGGAACTTGGAGGAGGGGAGGTATGGGGGGGGAAGGAGAAACAATTGTAATAATCTGAACAATAAAGATTTATTAACAATGAAAAAAAAAAGAAAAAAGGAAATTCTATTGGAATGGCTTCCCTTTCTTTTCTTTAAAAAAAGCCTTATTGTTGAGAGTATAATAGCTGTCCCCCATTTCTCCACCATTGACACCTTCCAACCCCTTCCTGCCCTTCCCCAGGCCTTCACCACCCTATTTTCTGTGTCCACAGGTAATGCCTATATTCATATAAGGTCTTTGGTCATTCTCTTCCTGTACCCCAGCTCCCCCCTGCCCTCTAGGATTCATCAGTCTGTTCCATGTTTCCATGCCTCTGTTTCTATTTTATTCACCATTTTATTTTGTTCATTAAATTCCTTGTTTGTTTATTTTGACTTTTAGATTCCATTGTTGATGGATATGTATTTATTTCCATTTTATTGTTCATATTCTTCTCCTCCTCCTCCTCCACCACCTTTTTCTTTTCTTCTTCCTTTTCTTAAAGAGTACCCTCAACATTTCATGTCACACTGGTTTGGTGGTGATAAACTCCTTTAGCTTTTTCTTGTCTGTGAAACTTTTTATATGACCTTCAATTCTAGATGATAGCTTGATGCTGGGATAGTAATCTTGATTGTAGGTCCTTGTTATTCATCACTTTGAATATTTCTTGCCATTCCTTTCTGGCCTGCAAAGTTTCTGCTGAGAAATCAGCTGTCAGTCATGTGGGCACTCCCTTGTAGGTAACTGTTTTTCTTTTGCTGCTTTTAAGAATCTCTCTTTGTATTTAACCTTTGCCATTTTAATTATGATTTGTTTTGGAGGGTGCCTCTTTAGATTCTTCTTGTTTGGCACTCTCTGCACTTCCTAGAGTTGTAAGTCTATTTCTTTGACCAGAGAGAATTTTTCTGTCAATATTTCTTCAAATTGGTTTTCAATATATTGCCCTCTCTCTTCTCATTCTTGCACTCCCATAATGCAAATGTTGGTATACTTGAAGTTATCGCAGAGGCTTCTTGCACTATGTTCATATTTTTGTCTTTTTTAAAATTTTTATTTATTTATTTATTTGTAATTCATTTTTTACAATGTACAAAATAAATCTTTTACCAGATTGTAGATACAAAATAATTAGCCATTTACGTGCAATAAACATTACTATTTTAAGAAAAATGATTTTAAATATAATAATGTTACATGCAATAAACGTTGATATTTCAAGAAAAACAATCTATATATATAAAAGGCTAATACGCCAAATGTTCACCCCACTGGTCACTATGATGTGCACTGACCACCAGGGGGCAGACACTCAATGCAAGAGCTGCCGTGATGGGCACTGGTCATTTATAGAGAAACAGCACAGTGGACTGGCACCCACAAAGCAACACTTGGCTTCCCCCAAGTGTGACACAAGCCCCGTCACCACCCTGGAGTGACAGCCCACCAAATCACAGGTGACGCTGCTGAGACCCCACAGTGCAAAATGTGGCCCACAGCCCTGCCCAGCCCAGAAATGGTGGCTGTGAGCCCCAGGTAATGATGTCACGTAGCAATGGCCAGCTTCCTCTCCCTAGCGACTAGCCTTCTTGCAGTTTCTTCAGCCCAGGAACATGACTTGCTTTATAGACAAGTGCAAACATTTTATACTTTAACCCTATGGTCAGCAAACTGCGGCTCACGAGCCACATGTGGCTCTTTGGCCCCTTGAGTGTGTCTCTTCCACAAAATACCACAGCCTGGGCTAGTCTATTTTGAAGAAGTGGCATTAGAAGAAGTTTAAGTTTAAAAAAATTGGCTCTCAAAAGAAATTTCAATCGTTGTACTGTTGATATTTGGCTCTGTTGACTAATGAGTTTGTCGACCACTGTTTTAACCAAATGTCTCTGAAGCATTTTCCCATGCCTCATCTCATTTGATCCTCTCAGAAGTCCTGGAGTAGGTAGATAGGAGACTTGGGGGAATCCTTTTTTTTTTTTTTTTCCATTAGCTGGGAAACAGAGATTTAGAAAGCTTAGAAACTTGACCCAACTGAAAAGAAGTAAGAAATGGTGGACCTTGAAAATGACTTCAGGCTTTCTCACTGTACAGAATATACTCAAACACTGCTGCAGTTAAATATTTTACCCTTTGTTCTCCCCACGTGATCTACTATAATAATCTGCTTCATGTTGATATTTACTGCTGTGTTGCTGCCAATTACCTGAAAGAGAAGTTGGGGTGCTTCACTGGGCTGGAAAAAATTTAGCTAAATCAGAAAGCAGGTATAATTAATCAAGTTTATCTAGATATATAAAGCTCTTGCTGGCGCCAATCGCATGCATGTGTTTTGACCTGTTATTGTTGATCATGAATTTGGTTGACACTTCTATTCTAGAGAATGGGCAAATAGCCATATTAAAATATTTCTTCTAATTAATTCCATTTCAATGTGCATGAATTCTTGCACTGGGCCATTAGTTTTAAATATAATAATGTTACATGCAATAAACATTAATATTTCAAGAAAGATGATTTTAAATATAATATTACCAAAACTGTACTAACATGGTATAATATCACAAAAGTTGTAGGAAATATTAAAAATCTACAAAAAACAGGATTACTTATATTATATTCTAAAATATTTTTTTCCTCTGGATCTACTTTTGTTCATCAGTTTATGTTGTTCATTATATTCCATGAATGAATGAGATCATGTGATATTTATCTTTCTCTACTGGCTTATTTTGCTTAGCATAATGTTCTCCAGGTTCATCCATGCTGTTGCAAACAGTAAGAGTTCCTTCTTTTTGACAGCAGTGTAGTATTCCATTGTATAGATGTACCACAGTTTTTTAATCCACTCATCTGCTGATGGGCACTTAGGCTATTTCCAAATCTTAGCTATTGTTATCTTCATATTTTAAAATTCTTTTTTCTTTTTGCTCTTTTGATTTGGTGTTTTTTTGCTTTGTCATATTCTAAATTGCTGATTTGATTCTTGGCATCCTCTACTCTAATGTTGAATCTCTGTAAATTATTCTTTATTTCAGTTAGTGTATGCTATTTCTGACTGGTCCTTTTTTATGTCTTTGAAATTCTCACTAAGATTCTTGAAATTCTCATTAAACCCCTTGAAGCTCCCATTAAGGTCCCAGAGCATCTTTATAAGCATTGTTTTGAACTTTGTTGTTTGTTTGCTTCCATTTCATTTAGTTCTTTTTCTGGAGATTTCTTTTATTCTTTCATTTGTGACATGTTTCTTTGTCTCTGCATTTGTATGCATCACTGTGTTTGTTTCTATATATTAGGTAGAGCTGCTATGTCTTCTGGAATTGGTAGAGGGGCCTTGTGTAGTAGGTGTCCTGTAGGGCCCAGTGGCTCAGCCTCCACAGTCACCTGAGCTGGCCACTCTAGGTGCATCACTATGTGGACTATGTGCACAGCCTTATTTTAATTGAACTTTGATTGCTGTTGGCATCACTGGGAGGAATTGACCACCAGACTCTTGAATGTGTCACTCTTGGATGTTTAGAGTTGTAAATTGATGTGGTCTGAACCTATGAACCAGGTGCCCTTGCTCTGGGGCCTCCCAGGAGGTGAAAAGTCAGCCACTGCCTGTGCCCTGCCTGGGACTACCTAGCACAAGCTACAGAGAGATCTTAATATAGCTAATACTAGTGTTGGGCTTAGAAGTGCCCTGGAGAGGCCAAGCTGTGAAGCAAGGCAGGTTGCTACTTGTGCAGGGTCTTGGGTCTCTTATTGAGAATCATGGGGCATACTGATGCTAGCTGCTACTGGTTTGAGAGATTTTTAGGATAGTCTAAAGCCTGACATACAATAGTCCATTCAAATGGAAAAGCCCTTGCAAACGCTGCAAATTGGTTGGGGCAGAGTCGCAGGGAATCACCAGGGTGGAGTGAACAGTGTTAGCCAGGTTGATGGAGACACGTATGGCTCCTGCCAATCAGCTGTGCGATGGGGTAGGTCTCAGCATAGGTCTTTAAGCACCCCTGTATGGGAGAATGTTGTCCCCATGTTCTTGCCTCAATGTCAGACAAGCTGTTTCCTCTCTGTATGTCCCTGGATCTCCTCAAGCCACTGTCCCAGCACTGGAGCTCAGAAGCAGCGAGTCTGAGTAAGTCCATACTCTGGCATTTTAAGAGGAATTTTTGGGATTTCAGCAGCCTCTATGTCACTCAGACATAATCCCCACTGGTTTTTACAGCCCAAAATTATTGGGGATTCTCTTCCCAGCAATGGAAGCCTGGTCTGAGGGGACTGGTATGGGAATGGGACCACCTTGCTCCTCACAGGAGATCTCCAGAGCCAAGATATCCCTCCCAATTAAAAAAATGCCATGCATGGGTGTCAGACCAGCCATTCTGCACCTCTCCCTCCTACCAGTTCAGTGTGCTTTCTTTTTTGCTTCTCTAGTTGTAGGACTTCAATTCAGCCATCTTTCTGGCAGTTCTGAATGATGGTTATTCTGTATTTTACTTGTAATTTTGATGTGGTTGTGGGAGGTGGTGTGTACTGCATTTACCTATGCTGCTATCTTGGTTCTTCCTTCTGGCTTTCCTTTCTGTTGTGACTTTTTCTCCATATTGGTGCACACAAGCTGACTCCCTGGGAAATGGGTTTAGGTTGGGCTGAGTGGAAATATTCTTCCTTTTTGCAGTCTCCCAGTTGTGGGTCCTGCTGAGCCTGAACCTCAGTTAATGAGTTCTTCCCATTGCCTCCCTCTACCTTTTTGGTACACCAGGAATTAATAGGAAGGTTCTGTGCTGAGAGTGAATGGAGGCATGTGACTTTGCTTCAATCTGTCTCTTCCTTCTTCCACTCCACACCTGGCAGCCTCTCTTTTCTCCACCCACAGAATCCATACTGTCTGGTCATCCAATTCAGCCCATGGCACCTTCTTGGACTCTGCCTACCAGCCCAGTTCCTTGAGTCAAAATATCCTTTGAGCACTCTGCTGAGTCCTGCATGCCATCCTCCATCCTGGAATTTTCTCTGCCTCTAGTTCCCGATTCTGCAGCCTGGGAATACACTCCTCCATTTTCTTTCTCCTTCTAAAGTTTGTAGAGCCAAACTCCATAACATCCTACTTTTTAAGAATTTACTGATTAGCGTGGCTGGTGTGGCTCAGTGGTTGGGTGTTGACTTATGAACCAGGAGGTCATGGTTTGATTCCCAGTCAGGGCACATGCCTTAGGTTGCATGCTCGATCTCCAGTAGGGGGTGTGCAAGAAGAAGCCAATCAATTATTCTCTCTCATCATTGATATCTCTTTCTGTCCCTCTCACTTCCTCTCTGAAATCAATAAAAATATATCTTAAAAAATAAAACCTTTTCCTTAAAAAAAATTTACTGATTAAACAAATTATTGGTCTTTAGATTAATCCATGATAAAATTGATTCCTTTGTTAGGATATGGAACTTTCAATAGGTGTGAGGGCATTAGCCAACATTTATTTTACTTTTGCTCTGTTCCAGAAAACAGCTAAGAACCTTATAAAGGAGTCTTCTTTTAATCCTTACGGCAACCCACTGAGTGATCTTCACCGTGTTGTTTTTTTAGGTGAAGAAGGCGAAAATAAATAACAGTAATAATTTTGGAAGGACTGAGAAATAGTACAAAGAGGAATGTAAGAAGAAGCAAAGAATTATAACTAATAATATATGGAAGGAGAGACAATGGAATCATATAAAATACTCATTAGAATTTTAAAAGGCAGTAAAAAAGTAAAATAAAATAATAGGAACAGAGAACAAGTGCAACAAATAGAAAACAGTAACAAATCCTATCTAATAAAAGAGTAATGTGTAAATTAACCATCACTCTGCAACAAAATGGCAGTGCCCATAGCAGACACTGGCAGTGTCTCCCTGACAATGGGAGCCCAGCATCTGCTCCTTGGCTGCAGAGGGAGGAGAGGGGCCTCTGGCCAGAGGACTGGGCACGGGACGCTGAGCTCAGCATCCACACCACAGCTGCATGGAGGGAGGGAAGGGGCCTGTGGGGCGCGAGCCCAGCGTCTGCACCCCAGCTGCGCGGAGGGAGGGGAGGACCCAGAAAAATAGAACTTTCCAGTTCCTGATGCTGATGGATCCCTATGGGTGCCAGGGTCCTCTGCCTGCAGCCCCCAGTCGCAGCCCAGCAACCCTAGTCGCAGACTGGATGCCCCTGCCTGCAGTCCAGATGTGACCAGTGGGGAAGGGGTGTCCAGCAGACACGCTACAGACATCAAATCACTGCCACTGAGGCCTCCCTCACACACACACACTCGCAAGTAGTATGGTCCAAGGGGCTGACTCCTGAGGCGTGGCTCCCTTGGCAGCTGATGTGCACCACCCTGGGCAGGGAAGCTGGACCTGAAAGCCCAAACCCCCGAGTACCCGAGCTGTAGGGTGTCATGGGCTGGAGCCCTGAGGAGACCCCAGGACAAGCATCTTCCAGAGACTGTGAAGAAGGAAGGGAGGAACCTCTGGCTAGAGGCCGGGGTGAGGGATGCTGGCGTCTTTGCAGGCTGGGCTGAGGGACACCCCCCTCTCTGAACCCCCATGCACGAATTTCGTGCACCGGGGCTCTAGTATGTTAAATATTAATCCAACTATGTCAGTGATTACTTTGAATGACAGTGATCTAAATGCATTAATTAAAGCAGATTCCAAGATGGTGGCAGATTAAGTGGAAGCTACACTGACATTCTCACAGGACAACTCTGGATTTTATAACTATAATATAGAAAAATCATCCTGAATAACCAACTGAAGACTAGCTGGAGAGAACCCTTATAACCAAGGATGTAAGGAAGAGACCACATCAAGACTGGTAGGAAGTACGGAGGCATGAGAGGCCTGGCCAGGCTCCCATAGATAGCAGCTGAAGTTCTGGAGGGATATCTCAGCTGTGGGGGATTCCCACTGAGAACTCTTGGGTCTAAACCCCAAGCTGGGCTCCCCAACCCAGAGCACCAGAACTGGGAAAGGTACCCACATAACATCTGGTTGTGAAAAACAGCAGGGATTATGTCTGCCAGGGAGAAACATCTGGATATGCAGACACCCTGTTATAGTGCCAACACACAAAGTTTCATGCAGCTACTCACCTTGAGCACCAGCAGAGGAAGGGCAGAGTGGACTAGAGCTGTGTGAGAAGAATATGGGGTTGGTGGTTCTGAGGAAAGAACTGAGAGGATGCTGCCTGGTTTCCTATGCTGAGTCATTCCCCCATACTGCAGAGGCTATCTTTCTCAGGCAGACCTTTACCATCCAGGCAGGTTTAGCCTGGAGAGAAGCAATTGTGCAACCCTGCTGGAAAACCTCTTACCCCTCCTTGTGGATTTCACTCCCTGCTGTGGTCTACAACCTGAGGCTCATTAAGTGACTGAGACTAGCAATAAGCCTGCAGGCAGAGGCAGGGCTCTAGCTGCTTTGAGGCTTTGCCTGATCTGCTCCTGGAAAAGCAGACATTGGTTCACAGTTTGGTCCTTTCCAAATGCATCCAGCCCCAGCAGAGGGAGTCACAAGCCTCAAATAAAAGAACAACACAATTCTCCAAAAGAAAAACTTAATGAAATAGAGATAAGCAATTTATCATATATGGAGTACAGTGTAATGATTATAAGGGCGTTCAAGAGCATGAATAGATATAGAAACTATAAAATACAGTCAGAAATGAAGAAGAACATAGAAGAAATATATAATACACTGGAAGGAATAAACAGCCCATAAGAGGTAGCTGAGGATTGGATCACTGAATTAGAAGACAGAGTCGAGAACCGAAGAGAAAAAACAATTAAAAAAACACACACAGGAGATCAGTTTAAGGGACTGTTATAATAATAAAAAGAAAAAGAGGAAGAGAAAGAGGCATAGGTGTAAAGGACAAAAATGGCAATAAATAAGTATCCTATATAATAATGGAGGGATATGCTAATTAGCCCAGACGCCTTAGCAGTCACGACCAGGCAGGTGCTTAATAGTCACGACCAGTCAGGCGCGGCCTGGGACCAGCCCCTGGCAGAAGTGGCCACCAGCAGGGCTGCATGTGGGCCTGCAGCACTGCCCAGACTGGAGGCCGCCTGGCCAGAGGTCGAGAGCAGGCCTTCAGCGTCCCCGCCCTGTGCGGAGGTGGAGTGGCTCCCGGCGGAAGCAGACACTGGTGGAGGTGCGAGCAGGCCTGCTGCACTGCCCGGCCTGGAGGCTGCCCGACCCGGGAGTGGCAGCCGCTGCAGAAGCGGCCTTTTGTGCTGCCCAGCCCGGAGGCCGCCCAGCTGAAAGAGTCACTGGAGACTTTGGTTAAATTCAATAGTTAAAATCACTATGCTCTGTGAGAGCTGACATTCTCAAACACTCAGGACCCTCAATCATACAAATTAATAGGAAACAATTGCATAATGCTTTGACCTAATTGTACACACTTTAGTATCGTTTAAAAGTTATTCTACATCCTTCAAGTAAATTCAGCTGCTGACTGAGGAGATCCAGCGCTGAGAAGCACGCTGCCCCAGCTTTGCTATCTTGAATTTTTGGTTTTCCAAGGAAACAGCCAGAAGGGATGATAAACCCTCCGCAAATGGCTCAGCCAGGGCCTAAGTGGCAGCAAGTGGTGGTTTGGTTTAAATTGAGCCTTTCTGTCAGTGAATGACCCCAACCCTCCCTGGATCAGGCAGGTTCCTGTGGAGTGCAATCTCTACGCAATACAACAGGGGCCCCAGTTTCGTCCCTGGCGATCTCATGTGCATTAGCTGGGGCAGCAGGGAAGGTAGGGAGAAGGCATCACGAGGGGCAGCTCTGATGAGCAAGCAGAAGGAAACCATGTCTGGCAGACACTCCCCTGCCACCCCCTTCAATGTGTAAGAAGAATCAAATAAACCAATACAAACACCCCTCCCCCACCCTGGAGAGATCCAGGACTGAGGGACATCCTGCCCAGACATTGCATGCCTGCTTCCCACACCCTGTATCCAAATGGACAGATTAGGGGGTTAAGGGGGAGGAGGAGGAGCCTTGCAGGAAGGAGATTCCCTGGATCCGCACTCCTGCCCTCCCTCCAGACCTGACCTCTCAGAGTGCAGGACCTGACCCCACCCCCAGCAGATTTGCATATCCCAGACCCTCTGGTACTTCCAGGCACAGGGCATTCCCACGTCTTCCCTGGCTCCCAGCCACTGACCCTCACTGTCTCCTACCCCAGAAGCACTCTGTCCTCCCCAACTTTTGGTCTTTATAGCCTAAATGCATGGTGGGCTTAGTTGCTTCTCCACAGATTTTATTTGTTAAGAACCCAGCGAAGTCACTTAGTAACTGAGCTGCTCAGACTTCATCAAGGACAATGAATGACACACCTTACTTGGCTTTGATAACAAGCAATATTATTCTTTTATTTTTTTAAAATAGATTTTTATTGATTTCAGAGAGGAAGGGAGAGGGAGAGAGATAGAAACATCAATGATGAGAGGGAATCATTGATCGGCTGCCTCCTGCATGCGCCCTGCTGGGGATTGAGCCCACATTGTGCCCTTGACCAGAATCAAACCTGGGACCCTTCAGTACTCAGGCTGAAGCTCTAGCCACTGAGTCAAACCAGCTAGGGCAAGCAATCCTATTCTTAAAGACTCAATTTTTGTCATAAACAAGTGGATTTGAATCATATCAAACCAATATACATTTTTAATGAAATGTCTCTTCATTTCTACTAATGCAATTATACCTTAAAGCTTATGTTGTATAATCTCTACTAATAAAAGGGTAATATGCTAATTAGACCAGATGTCTTCCGGACATCCATCCAGATATCCTTCCACACAAAGCCACGGTGGCAGGGGCCAAGGCAGAAGCAGTTAGGGGCAACCAAGTCGGCAGGGGAGGGCAGTTAGAGGCAATCAGGCTAGCAGGCAGGTGAGCAGTTATGAGCCAGAGGTCCCGGATTGTGAGAGGGATGTCCGACTGCCAGTTTAGGCCAGATCCCTGTGGAATCGGGCCAAAACCAGCAGTCAAACATCTCCCGAGGGGTCCCGGATTGGAGAGGATGCAGGCCAGGCTAGGGGACCCCCCCATGCACGAATTTCGTGCACCAGGACTCTAGTCCTATATAATAAAAGCCTAATATGCTAAGTGTCCAGTTGTCTGGTAGGCTGTTCAACCAACCAAAGCGTAATATGCTAATGTTATGCTAAGACCGCTCAATTGCTTGCTATGATATGCACCGACCACCAGGGGGCAGACAGTCAACCAGTCGCTATGACATACACTGACCACCAGGGAGCAGATGCTCTGACTGGTAAGTGAGCTTGCTGCTGGGGTCTGGCCAATCAGGACTGAGCAAGACAGGCCAGACATGCACTGGAGCCCTCCTGCGGTCCCTCCCCAGCTGGCCAACCTCCTGTTTCCCTCCCTGGCCTGGATCGTGCACCGGTGGGGCCCCTCAGCCTGGTCTGCACCTTATTACAATCCGGGACCCCTCAAGGGATGTTGGAGAGCCCATTTCAGCCTGACGGCAGAACAACCAATTGCTATGATGTGCACTGACCACCAGGGAGCAGATGCTCAACACAGGAGCTGCCCCCTGATGGTCAGTGCGCTCCCATATGGGAAGTGCCACTCAGCCAGAAGCTGGGCTCATGGCTGGTGAGTGCAGTGGTGGTGTCAGGAGCCTCTCACGCCTCCCCAGCAGTGCTAAGGAAGTCTAACTGATGGCTTAGGCCCACTTCCTGCAGGGAGCAGGCCTAAGCCATCAGTTGGATATCCCCTGAGGGATCCTGGACTGCGAGAGGGCACAGGCCGGGCTGAGGGACCACCCCCCTGAGTGCATGAATTCTGTTCACTGGGCCTCTAGTCTATTAATAATAATTTTAGAGAGGAGAACCAAGATACTGGTGTAGGTAAACACAGTACTCGCAGCCTCCCACAACACCATCAAAATTACAACTTAGATATAGAACAACCATCATTCAGAACCACCTGAAATTTGGCTGAATGGAAGTCCTACAACTAGAGAAGTAAAAAAGAAAGCACATTGAGACTGGTAGGAGGGGCAGAGGCATGGAATGGGCTGGTCCAGCATCCACATGTGGCTTTATTTTAATCAGGAGGGATATCTCAGCTGTGAAGGCCTCCCATGAGGAGCAAGGGTTCCTCGACCCACACCAGACCCCTCAGCCCAGGCTTCCAGTGCTGTGAAGAGAAGCATTCATACCTTTAGGCCATAAACACCAGTGAGGATTGTGGCTGAGTGACATGAAGGCTACCGGAGTCCCAGCAGTTCATCCTAAAGGGCCAGCACATGGACTTACTGGAGCTCCCTCTGAGCTCCAGCACTGTGGTAGCAGCTTGGGGTAATCCAGGGACATACAGAGAGGAAAGGGATTGTCTGGCATTGAGCCAAGAACTCGTGGTAGCTTTCTCCCAGACAGGGATGCTGAAAGTGTTCATTGTTCCTATGCTGAGATCTCCCCTGTCACTGAGATGACTGTCAGATTCCATATCGGAGTCTCCATCAACCTGGCTCACACTGCTTGCTCCACCTTGGTGATTCCCTGAGACCATGCCCCACCCAATTGACAGCCTCACCTAAGCTGTTTGCAGCTGTTTTTCCATATGAATGGCCTGTCATGGGTCAGGCTTCAGACTTTCCTAAAATCTCTCAAACCAGTAGCAGCTGGCATCAGCATGACCCTTATTTATCAGTAAGAGGCCCAAGACCCTGCATTAGTAGCAACCTGCCTTGCTTCACAGTTGGGCCTCTCCTGGGCACTTCCCAGCCCAACACTTGCTTCACAGGTTCAGGTCATGCCAGATTACAACTCTACACATCCATGAATAATATACTCAAGGGACAGAGTCAGTGAGCACCAAAGCCCCTCAGAAACAAGTTGTGCTCCATAGGGCTGTCTCCTGCACAGCAGATACTCTGCTGTAGTCATAGCTGGTCCTCACAGCCAATATCCCTGGAGGTCAATACCTCCCAGTGATGCTAACAGCAATCAAGGCTTGACTGCAACAAGACTGTGTACACAGTCTACAGAGGGGTGTACCTGGAGTGCCCAGCTCAGGTGACTGGGGAGGCTGAACCACTGGGCCCTACAGGACACCTACTACACAAGGCCTTTCTACCAATTCCAGGAGACATGGCAGCTCTACCTAATATATAGAAACAAACACAGTGACGCATACAAAATTTGGAGACAAAGAAACATGTCACAAATGAAAGAACAGAAGAAAACTCCAGAAAAAGAACTAAATGAAATGGAAGCAAACAAACCACTAGTTACAGAGTTCAAAACAATGGTTATAAAGATACTCAAGGACATTAATGAGAGCTTCAAGGGTCTTAGTGAGAATTTCAAGAATCTTAGTGAGAATTTCAAAGAATAAAAAGGATCAATCAGAAATTAAGCATACATTAACTGAAATAAAGAATAATTTATAGACAGACAGTGCAGCCACTGTGGAAAACAGTATGGAGTTTCCTAAAAAAAATAAAAATGGAACCCACATTTGACACAGTAATCCCACTTTTAGGAATATACCCCCAAGAAATCAGAAACACCAATCAGAAAGAATATATGCACCCCTATGTTCAGAGCAGCACAATTTACAATAGCTAAGATCTGGAAACAGCCCTAGTGCCCATCAGTAGACGAGTGAATAAAAAATCTGTGGTACATTTAGCCAAATGAAATACTCAGCAGTTATAAAAAATAAGGATCTCTTACCTTTCAAGTTAACATGGAAGGGCATGGATACCATTATGCTAAGTGAAATAAGCCAGTCAGAGAAAGACAAATATGATATGATCTCACTCATATGTGGAATCTAATGAACAAAATAAACTGATGAACAAAATAGGTACAGAGGCATGGATACATAGAACAGACTGACAGATCTCTGAGGGCATGGGGTTTGGAGGTTTGGTAAGAGATTGACCAATGAACTTATATTCATATATGCATAGCCCCAAATCACAGACAATAGTGTGGTGAGCAATGGCTGGGTGGATATAAGTTGTGGGGGGAAAGAGGGGGACCTTTGTAATAATATTAACAATAAAAAATAAACTTAATAATATCAATAAAACATATTTAAAATAGTATTTCTATAAAGTTACAGTAATCAAGACAGTGTGATGTTGGCAAAAAACAAAGAGATCAATGTAATACAAAAGAGACTCCAGAAATAGACCCACACAAATATAGCCAACTGATTTTAGAGAAAGGCACAAAGGCAATCCAATGGAGCAAAGAAAAGTCTTTTCAACAAATTGTGCTAGAACAACTGGCCAGCCAAATGCAAAAGACGAATCTGAACACAGACCTTACACTCTTCACAAAAATTGACTCGAAATGGATCATTGTCCTAAATGTAAAATGCAAAAATATAACACCACTAGAAATCAACATGGGAGAATACTTAAATGATCAGGGGCATGACAATGACTTTTTAGATATAACATAAAAGGCATGATCCATGAAAGAAAAAAATTGATAAACTGGACTTTATTATGATTAAAAACTTGTCCTCTGTGAATGACAATGTCCAGAGATGAGATGACGAGTCACAGATGGAGAGAATATATTTGCAAAAGACCCATTTGATAAAGGACTGTTATCCAAAATAGAAAAAGAGCCCAGCCGGTGTTGCTCAGTGGTTGAACGTTGACCTATGAACCAGGAAGTCACAGTTCGATTTCTGGTCAAGGCAAATACCTGGGTTGAGGGCTCGATCCCTAGTAGGGGGCATAAAGGAGGCAGCCAATCAATGATTCTTTAGTCATTGATCTTTTTTATCTCTCTGTCCCTCTCCCATCCTCTCTGAAATCAATAAAAATATATTCAAACAACAAACAAGTAAACAAAATACAAAACAAAGTAGAAAAAGAATTCTTGAAACTCAACAATAAGAAAATAAACAACTTGATTTAAAAAATGGGCCTAAGAATTAAACAGACACCTCATCAAAGAAGATATACAGGTGGCAAATAAACTTATGAAAAGATGCTCTACATTATATGTCATCAGGGAAGCACAAATTACAACAGTAATGAGATACCATTGCACACCTATTAGAATTGCCAAAATCTAAAACATTGACCACATCAATTGCTGAAGAGTATGTGCAGCAATAGGAACTCTTATTCATTGCTATGAGAGTGCAAAATGGTATAGCCACATTGGAAGACAGTTTAGCATTTTCTTACAAAACTTGTTATACTCTTGCTATATGATCCAACAATTGGAATCTTTGGTATTTACCCAGAAAAGGTAAAGACTTCTGTACAAATTCACATGCATGTTTATAAGAACTTTATTCATAATTTCCAAAACTTGGAAGCAACCAAGATGTCCTTCAGTAGGTGAATGGTATATAAACTGTGTTATATTTAAACAGTGGAATATTAATTAGTACTAAAACAAAATGAGCTATCAAATCATGAAAAGACATAGAGGAACATTAAAAGTGTACTTACTGTGTAAAAGAAGGATATCTAACAAGGCTACCTATTGTGTGATTCCGACAATATGACATTCTGAAAAAGGCAAAACTAAGGAGCCAATAATAGCTACCATTTGGAAACAGCCTAAGTGCCCATCAGCATAGATGAGTGGATTAAAAAACTGGTACATCTATACAATGGAATACTATTCTGCTATAAAAAAGAAGGAACTTTTATCATTTGCAACAGCATGGATGGATCTAGAGAGCATTATGCTAAGTGAAATAAGCCAGTAGGAGCAAGATAAATATCACATGATGTCACTCATTTGTGGAATATAATGAACAACATAAACTGATGAACAAAAATAGATCCAGTGACAAGGCTGGGGAGGAGTGGGGGTAAGAGATCAACCAAAGGACATGTATGCATGCATATTAGCATAACCAATGGACACGGACAATGGGTAGTGAGGGCTTGTCCTGGAGGGTGGGAGTGGCTGGGGAGGAGCTGGTAGGGGAAATAGAAGACATATGTAATACTTTAATCAAATCTTATCTAATAAAATAGTAATATGCAAATTAACCATCACTCTGCTACACCCACAAACCATGCCCACAAGCCATGCCCACAAGCCAATCAGGAGCGAATATGCAAATAAACCCAACCAAGATGGCTACAGCCACAGAGAGCAGGAGGGAGGCTTGGGTTTCCCAGGCAATGGAAGAAGCCAAGCTTTCCACCTGCCCTTGCTGGCCTAGGCCTCCACTCAAGGTTACAAAGTTTCAATTATAGAAGGTAAACAAATCCAAACAGAAACGGCGGCAGCCACGGATCTGGAAAGAGCGGGAGGCTAGGGTTGCCCCCGGCAATGGAGGAAGCCAAGCTTTCCGCACACTCTGGCCAGCCCAGGCCTCTGCTTAAGGCTACAAAGTTTCAATTATAGAAGATACATAAACCCCAACAGAAATGGCTGCTGCCACGAAGCAAGCAGAAGGCTTGGCTCTGCTCCAGGCTACAAAGTTTCAATTGTAGAAGATAAATAAACCCCAGATACCAGGGCCTCAGCTTGGGTCACCAGGGGTCGTGACCGGCCTGCAAACCACCACAGGCCCCTCGCCCAGGCCACCCCATGCCCCAAGGGAACCCCCACCCTGATCTGGGACACCCTTCAGGGCAAACCAGCTGGCCCCCACCCATGCACCATGCCTCTATCCTATCTAATAAAAGAGTAATATGCAGATTGACCATCATTCCAACACACAAGATTGCTGCCCCCATGTGGTCAAGGATCCTGCCCCCATGTAGACACAAGATGGCCAGCAGGGGAGGGCAGTTGGGAAGGACCAGGATGGCAGAGGAGAGAAGTTGGGGGTGACTGGGCATGCAGGGGAGGGCAGTTGGGGGGGACCCAAGCCTGCAGTGGAGAGCAGTTGGGGGTTCCAGGCCTGTAGGGGAGGGCAGTTAGGGGTGACCAGGCCTGCAGGGGATGGCAGTTAGGGGAAAACAGACTGGCAGGGGAGCAGTTAGGGATCAATCAGGCTGGCAGGGGAGTGGTTATGGGGTTATCAGGCTGGCAGGCAGAAGCGGTTAGGGGCAATCAGGAAGGCAGGCAGGCGAGCAGTTGGGAGCCAGCAATCCTGGATTGTGAGAGGGATCCCAGCTTGGAGAGGCTGCAGGCTGGGCTGAGGAACAATCCCCCCTCTCCCCATTCACGAATTTCGTTTACCGGGCCTCTAGTATATATATATATCAGTGATTGCCTGGCTGGTATGACTCAGTGGTTGAGCATCGACCTATGAACCAGCAGGTCATGGTTTGATTCTCAGTCAGGTCACATGCCTGGGTTGCAGGCTCAATCCCCAGTGTGGGGCATGCAGGAGACAGCTGATCAATGATTCTCTCTCATCATTGATATTTCTATCTCTTTTTTCCTCTCCCTTCCTCTCTGAAATCAATAAAAATATATTTAAAAAAAATATCTGATTGTCAGGAGTTGGGGAGAGGGAGGGTTTAAAACATGAATCAAAGAAGATTTTAGGTCACTAAAACATTCTCTATTCTATTGTAATGATGGATACATTCTATTGTATAGATGGATACATGCTATACATTTGCCTAACCCATCCTACCTTATAATAGAGAAACATGCAAATTGACCGCACCTCCGCTATGCCCATGATTGGGCTGGGGAGAGGCTGGGGGGGCGGGACTCCGGGTGGCCTATCCAGCTGTTGAGAAGATCAAGATGGCAGCGCCCAATCCTCTTAGTTCCGGGGGTCCCTGGGGTGATCGCCAACCTGGGGGGGCATGGCCGGACCCAGCCAGCCACTCCCGGGGGTCTCTGGGGAGATCGGCACCCCGGGGAGGTGAGGCAGGACTTGCCCAGCCACTCCCAGGGGTCCCTGGGGAGATCGGCACCCCGGGGAGGTGAGGCAGGACTTGCCCAGCCGCTCCCAGGGTCCCTGGGAACATTGCAGGCATGTGGTTGCTGAGACCCAGACCAGGCCTCTGGCCACAGATTCATAGCTTTGCGGAGACCTAGGGCAGGGATCTGCCTCATCTGCAGAGAGACAGAGGTTCTGCAGCGCCCCCAAGATGTGGGTGGGCCCAGCCAGGGATCAAGGGGCATGGAAGGACTTCTGGCAGAGGGGCAAGGACCCTCACCCCTGAGGCAGGGGTTGAGGGATGGTGCCACCTCAGTGGAGGGGTGCTGCACTGCAGGGTACTGGACTGACTGACATGATTCAGAGAAGCTCCCAGTGCTAATGGGCCTCGCTCAGGCGGCCTTCACACTTCAGAGGCAGTGACTCCTGCTCCTGCCTTCACCCAAAAGCAAGCTCGCTACACCCTGCCCCATGGCAGAGCATGCCTAGGCAGTGAGTGGGAAGCCTTCCACCTGCTTCGGAGGAGGGGGGGCAGTAAAGAATGGGGGGAGAAGAAAGAATGTGGAGCATCCGTAATGAAGAGGTGCTTGAGAAAGAGGCTGGGAAGCCTGACTGGAAGGTTTGTTCTGTTTGCTGGGCCGCTGCCCCTTAGGAAGCGCAAATTGGCCTCAGTTTCCTGGTCTGTAAAATGGATGAAGCGTGTCCCAGTGCCTTCACTGAGCTTTGATGGCCAATTGAGATACTATATAAAGAAAATGAGGGAAGAAGTGAAAAAGAAAAGGAAGGACAAGAAACACAAAAGAAAGACTGAAAGGAACCTGTAAACCCATTGTCACTTAAATAGGGAATATATTCAATAGTGTTGTAATGATGGTATGATGCCAGGTGGGTACTAGAAATATCGGGGAACACTTTGTAAAGTATATGATTGTCTAACCACTATTCTGTAACTAATATAAAACCTGAAACCAATACAAAATAATGTTGAATGTAAAGAAATGAGAATTGGAGTGAAATTTTTATAAATTTCAAAGTTTAAATAAAAGCTGTAAAGGAAGGAAGGGGAGAATAAAAAGTGTTTTTCATTTTGCCACTTCATTAAAAAGACAGTTGTCTTTATATGGTGCTTTTATACTTTTCTAAGTCATTATCTCATTTTAATTTCCGGGCAACTTAAAGACAAGATAAGTATTCCCTCTACTATTCAAAGAAAGGAAATCTTGGTGTCTGGTCCTAATGATTCAATCGTCAAGCCCTTATTGTAAAGCAGGGTTAGTAAAATTTTCTGTGCAGGGTCATATCTATACTAATAAAAGCCTTGGGGGTGATCAGGCCAGCAGGGGAGGGTATTTGGGGGCAATCAGGCCCACAGAGGAGCAGTTAGGGGGCAATCAGGCCAGCAAGGAAGCAGTTAGGGGGCAATCAGGCAGGTAGGTGAGTGGTTAGGAGCCAGCGGTCTCGGATTGTGAGAGGGATGTCCACAGGGATCGGGCCTAAACCTGCAGTTGGACATTCCCCGAGGGGTCCCATATTAGAGAGGGTGTAAGCTGGGCTGAGGGAGACCCTCCCCAGTGCACGAATTTCGTGCACTGGGCCTCTAGTAGAATATAAGTGAACACTAAGGTTAACTCTGGACTTAGGTGATTATGCAGTGTTGATGTAGGTTCATCAATTATAATAAATATATTGATGTAGGTACATCAACTGTAAGAAATGTACCATTTGGGGGGGTGATGTTGATAATGGGGAAGACTATGTATGTGTGGGGTTAGGGTATATGGAAAATCTCTGTATCTTCCCAATTTTACTGTGAACTGAAAAAGCACTCTTAAAATATATCTTAATACAGGAAAACAACAAAACAAACAAACAAAATGAAGGGACACAAGGAAACTTTTGTATATGGTGTCTATGGGTATATTCATATATTCAAACTCATCAAATTACACAGTTTTTGTATATCAATTATACCCCAATAAATCTAAAATATACACACATATGAACATTTTGTAAAATGTTTGGAGGGTGATGACTGAATTAGGCATGGTTTGGAGGACTTTTGGTAAAAGCTCTGTAGTAATTTTTTTGTGGTTGCTGTAATAAATTACCACACACTTAGTATCATAATACAACATAAATTTACATTCTCATATTTGTAGAAGCCAGATGTATAAAACCAAGATATCAACATGATCTACCTCCTTCCAGAAATTCCAGGGGAGAATTTGCTCCTTGCCTCTTTCAGCTTCTGGGTTAACCAGGTGTTCCTTGTTTTTTTGCCACATCACTCTAATATCTGTCTCCATGGGTACATTGTTTCCTCTTCCTCTTACATTTTGCTATAGTCTGAATGTTGTGTCCCCTCAAAATTTATATCTTGACAACTTACTACCCAATGTAATAGTTTTAGGAGTTAGAGCTTTGAGGAGGTGATTAGGTCATGAGGTCAGAGCTGTTATGAAATGAGTTACCTTATGAAGATACAGAGAAAGCTCCCTTACCCCTTCCATCATGTGAAGACATAGGTAGAAGTCAGGAACCTGCAACTCAGAAACCGCATATTTACTGGGATCAGTTAGGGACTGATGCTGGCGACTTGACCTTGGATTTCCAGTTCCCAGAACAGTGAGGAATAAATTTCTGCTGTTTATAAGCCACTCAGTCTGTGGTATTTTTTTATAGCAGCCTGATTGGACTAATACGTTTTGGAAATCTCCATTTGCCTCTATCTTATAAAGAAACATGAATTCATGTAGGGTCTACCAAGACAATCTAAGGTAAGATCCTCCTCTAAAGTTCCTTAATCTAATCACAGTTTTGGTCACATAAGAGAATATTCACTCTTTTACCATATAAGGTATTATTCAGAAGTGTAAAGAAATAAGAAGTGGACATATATTTTTAGGGACCACCATTCAACCTGCACCAGGCTCAATTTTACTTCTGTTTTATTTTCATTAGGCTACAGAATACTAGGAGAGGCTATGCTGGAAGAAGAGAGGGGAAAATTTTTTTCCCTTTTCCTCAGAAGGTATTTGACTTGTTGCTTCTCCCACCCTTAGGGGCAAATCAGAATTGTGTGCACAAGCACAGCTAAAAGCAAACTTATGAAGTTCAAATAATTTCTATTCATTCTTTTTTTTTTGTAGCCTCCTGTCTTAAGGGGTTCACTCCTGTTTTGGAGGAGCATTTCCAAACAATTCATTTTGATCCCATCTTTCTAAGGCTTTTCTGGTTTTAAAGATTAGAGAAATCACTGATATAGCAGCCTAAGTGCCTTCCCCTTCTAGTGACATTTGAATTTTAATTAGAGATTCACAGACCTAGAATTTCAGAGATTGCTGAGATTAAGCTAAAGATCCATATTTTATAGATGAAGACATTGGGACTCTAAAGGGGTAAGTCCTTATGGTAAATTCTAGAAGACAAAAATCTTTGAGACCAAAGGAATGAATCTCACATTAGTAGTACTTTCATCCTTAAAAAATCAAGTGTGTGTGTGTGTGTGTGTGTGTGTGTGTGTGTGTGAGAGAGAGAGAGAGAGAGAGAGAGAGAGAGAGAGAGAGAGAGAGAGATTGTGTGTGTGCTTTAGAAGGGGGAAGTATATAAGGTCTTCCAAGGATGTTATGTAGAAATTAGTGCTGGAATAAACCCCTAAAGCCAAGTAAAATTCCTAGATTGTACAAATAAAATGACAGAGACTTTGGTGAAGTGGCTTAACCAAAATTGCACAGCTATTAGTGGCAGAAGTAGGTAAAACTAGAACTTCATGTCCCATTTTGAAATTCAGTGCTTCTTTTTCCATCTAATGGGAATAGCTATTTTTACTACCAATTCACAATACTAGTCCTGAAAGCACACAGTAGGGTACTTCTTTGCTTTGCATTGGCACTCATACTCAAAGATTCAATATTCTCATACTCGTGTCTTCCTCTACCTCCAAACCTATCCCTATGTTATGAGAGACTCATTGATTATCAGTTATTAGTGTCCCTCTTCAGTAGCACTTTCAGACAAGAACATACAAGGAAGTAACCCCAACCTGGGGGGCTGAACCTATATTTAAAGTGACTTGTCTCCATATACTAACTCCTCTAGTCAGCTTCTCCTATATTGTTATCAGAGTTGCTACTACTATGCTGAATTTATTTATAGCTTTCTTAAGGCACAATTAACAAAGAAGAAACGGTTGACATATGTATACTTATGAAACCATCACCAGCAAGAGGGGAGGGTGGCAGATGCTGGCCTGTATTGTTCTAGTCTGATTTCATTGTTTTAGCAAGATTTGAAATTGACATTGAAGGTTGGAAGTTCTGAGATACTTGATGCCAGACAAGTATGATTGAGAGACAAAAATTGGTCTTTTTTATTTACTGTTTTTATTAACCAGTGACAATAGATTCAAAATCACCTCCTGCTGATTTTTATGCATTTGTCTTACTATGAAAATACTGTTAGATTTTAAATTAAACACTTGAAAAGGTAGCCAAATATAAATAAATTTCTGCTTACCCTTTTCCACCCTCCAAAGATAGCATAAAATAACATACTCAACGTCAAACAATAAGCACAAATACAAATATTCCTCCTTGCAGAACTTTTTTACAGTCTGTTCACTGGAAAGTTTCTGAAATTGTAAATAGGTTTGCAAGGGCTTGTAGACTGTAGCCTTCAATTACTAACAAGCTTCGTGAGTAACTGACACATAGTATAGATAGTACATAAGAGGAGTTTTCTGGGGATGGTTTCTAATAGTAAGAATTATGTCCTGTCCCAACTTCCCTGATTATACCTTAGATACCAAAAAGACAATGCTAAAGAAGGACAACTTGTGGGTTTTTTGTTTGTTTGTTTGTTTGTTTTTGTTTGTTTGTTTTTTGCCTTTCTTTCATTCAGAGACTATGACCTGTTGTATCTTAATAGGCTAAAATCTACAGACAGCAGATGGGGTTGTGGAAAAAGTGTTAGGTAGCTCCCCAGGGCTGATGGAGCACAGAGCCTCCACTGTTCTCAAAATGGGAGATATTCTTTTATATCATCTTTCTCTCCTTGGCTCTGCGACTCTGAAACCAGATTTTCACCTGAAATACAAAACACTTTGGACTTAATGGGGCAGCATACTGAATGCAGTTTTCAGTCATTGCTGATATTGTACAGGTACTTTAGCAATTACAAAGCTCTTTCACATGCATCACTTTATTTTAACCTCACAATAACCTTGTGAAATATGTCCATTTAAGAGTTTAAAAAAGCTGAGAGAGAGCAAAATTATCTTGCATGAGATGAAACTGACATTGAGACTAGAGCTATTGAATCTGAATACAGTGCTCTTTATATTAAATCTCACTCACCACCTCAGTTGTACAGGTAGAATAATGATAGAATGGCAGATACCGAAGCGTAGTTATAAAAATGGAGGAATTTAAATAGCAAAGATAATTATGATCTGTCATTAGAGAAACTTTTTTTTAAAAAATACATTCTATTGACTTTTTACAGAGAGAAAGAGAGAGGGACAGAGAGCCAGAAACATCGATGAGAGAGGAACATGGATCAGCTGCCTCCTGCACACCCCCTACCGGGGATGTGCCCGCAACCAAGGTACATGCCCTTGACCGGAACCGAACCTGGGACCCTCGAGTCCGCAGGCCGACGCTCTATCCACCGAGCCAAACCGGCCTCGGCACATTAGAGAAACTTTTTATTTTTTGTTAATCCTCACATGAGGGTTTTTTTACCCCCATTGCTTTTCAGAGAGAGTGGACAGAAGGGAGGAAGGGGGAGAGCGAGAGTGAGCGAGCGAGAAAGAAACATGGGTGTGAGAGAGACATATTGACTGGTTGCCTCCAACACTTGCCCCAACCCAGGGCAGGGATCTAACCTGCAACCCAGGTATGTGCCCTTGACGGGAAATCTAACCCACCATCCTTTCATGCTTCGGTGTGTGAGCTGATGATCTAACTACTGAGCCATAATGGCCATAGCTAGAGAGAAACTTAATAGTAAGGTTAATGAATCATAGAACTTGGTAAACAAGGATAATGAAATAATTTGTCACTTGCTGTGAAAACAATGTGCCTTCATACATGGTTGAAATAGAAGCTGCCTGGGATAAGACAATACATTAAAAGATTTAAAAATTCTAGAATTCTACAATTCCAGTATTACATCTAGACAATTTGAAAGACAACTAGTCCTTATGCAATGTCAAATCTGGATGAACAGAAACCATTGAACCATGCTTGATTTAATCTTCATTAAGTACACAAAAAAAGTAAATTTGAGAAGGCATTATAAGGTTATACATACTATTGAAAATTAAATTTCATACCCTGAATAAAAGAAAAACTTTGTTCAACTAGCAGTACTGGTGTTCAGTTACTGTTGTAGTTTAACTGATATGAGCAAGATAATTGCTATGATTGCTAAATCTCCACTTGTTTTTTCTCAGTTTTTTTATTGATTAAGCCTTAATCAATGTAATCATTAAGGTATTACATATGTGTCCATATCCACCCATTGCACTCCCGACCCACTCCCATACATGCCCTCACCCTCCAGTGTCCTGAGTCCATTGGTTATGCTTATATGCATGCATACAAGTCCTTCAGTTGATCTCTTACCTCCCCCCAACTCCCCAGCCTTCCCTCTGTAATTTGACAGTCTGTTCAATGCTTCTCTGCCTCTGGTTATAATGTTCTTTATTATCCATGAATGAGTGATATCATGTGGTATTTTTCTTTCACTGACTGGCTTATTTCACTTAACACAATGCTCTCCAGTTCCATACATGCTGCTACAAATGGTAAGAAGTCCTTCTTTTATAAAGCAGCATAGTATTCCATTGTGTAGATGGATCATAGTTTTCTAATCCACTCATATACTGATGGGCACTTAGGCAGTTTCCAAATCTTAGTTATTGTAAATTGGACTGCTATGAACATACGGGTGCATATATCCTTTCTGATTAGTGTTTCTAGTTTCTTGGGATATATTCCTAGAAGTGGAATCACTGGGTAAAATGTGAGTTCCATTTTCAGTTTTTTGAGGAAACTCCATACTATTATCCACAGTGGCTGCACCAGTCTGCATTACCACCAGCAGTGTACGAGGGTTCCTTTTCCTCCGCATCCTCACCAGGACTTGTCATTTTTTTATTAAGGTACGTGTACATATCTTACCATTGCCACCCCCCAATCCCATACATGCCCTCACCCTCAGTGTTTTGCGTCCATTGGTTATGCTTATATGCATGCATACAAGTCCTTCGGTTGATCTCTTATCTCCCCCACCTCTCCGTAAACTTCCTGCTCTAATTTGACAGTCTGTTTGATGCTTTACTATCTCTGTACCTATCTTTTTGTTCATCAGTTTATAATGTTCTGTATTATCCATAAATGAGTGCGATCATGTGGTATTTTTCTTTCATTGACTGGCTTATTTCACTTAGCATGATGTTCTCCAATTCCATCCAGGTTGCTGCAAATGATGAGAATTCCTTCTTTTTTATGGCAGCATAGTATTCCATTGTGTAGATGTACCACAGTTTTCTGATCCAGTCATCTGCTGACGGGCACCTAGGCTGTTTCCAAATATTAGCTATTGTAAATTGTGCTGCTATGAACATAGGGTGCATATATCCTTTTGATTGGTGTTTCCAGTTACTTAGGATATATTCCTAGGAGTGGGATTACTGGGTCAAATGGGAGTTCCATTTTTACTTTTTTGAGGAAACTCCATACTGTTCTCCACAGTGGCTGCACCAGTCTGCATTCCCACCAGCAGTGCATGGGGGTTCCTTTTTCTCCACATCCTCGCCAACACTTGTCGTTTGTTGATTTATTGATAATAGCCATTCTGACAGGTGTGAGATGGTACCGCATTGATGTTTTGCTTTGTATCTCTCGGATAATTAGTGACTTTGAGCATGTTTTCATGTATCTATTGGCCTTCCTTCTGTCTTCTTTCAAAAAGATTCTATTTAGGTCCATTGCCCATTTTTTTATTGGATCATTTATCTTCCTTTTATTAAATTGTATAAGTTGCCTGTAGATGTTGGAGATTAAACCTTTATCAGTGATAATATTTGAAAATAGGTTCTCCCATACAGTGGGCTTTCTTGTTGTTTTGTTGATGGTTTCTTTTGCTGTGAAAAAGCCTTTTATTTTGATGTAGTCCCATTTGTTTATTTTCTCTTTAGCTTCCATTGCCCTAGGAGCAGTATCAGTGAAGAAGTTCTTTCGACATATGTCTGAGATTTTGCTGCCTGTGGTTTCCTCTAGTATTTTTATGGTTTTCCATCTTATGTTTAAGTCTTGTATCCATTTCCATTTTGAGTTTATTTTCGTGTATGGTGTAAGTTGGTGATCTAGTTTCATTTTTTTGCATGTATCTGTCCAATTTTCTCAACACCATTTATTGAAGAGACTGTCTTGGCTCCATTGTATGTTCATGTCTACTTTGTCAAATTTTATTTGATCATAGTGGTTTGGGTTGATATCTGCATTCTCTATTCTATTCCATTGGTCTATATGT
Source organism: Eptesicus fuscus (assembly GCF_027574615.1). Lineage (NCBI taxonomy): Eukaryota > Metazoa > Chordata > Mammalia > Chiroptera > Vespertilionidae > Eptesicus > Eptesicus fuscus. The sequence continues at coordinate 56,161,254 of NC_072473.1, read as the reverse complement.
CTGTTCTTGTGCCAGTACCAGGCTGTTGTGAGAACAGTGGCTTTGTAATACAGCTTGATATCTGGTATTGAGATCACACCTACTTTGTTCTTCTTTCAGGATTGCTGAAAATCTCTCAGGATTGCTGTGGCTATTTGGGGTCTTTTTTTATTCCAGATTAATTTTTGGAGAGTTCTTTCTAGGTCTGTGAAATATACCATTGGTATTTTAATGGGGAGTGCATTGAATCTATAGATTGCTTTTGGTAGTATGGACATTTTAATGATGTTGATTCTAGCAATCCATGAACATGGTATGTTCTTTCATCTGTTTACGTCTTCCTCTATCTCTTTTTTCAGTGTCTATAGTTTTCCGCATATAGGTCTTTTACCTCTTTGGTTAAGTTTATTCCTAGGTATTCTAATTTTTTTGGTGCGATGGTAAATAGGATTGCTTTTTTAGTCTCTCTTTCTGTAAGTTCACTATTGGTGTATAGAAATGCCATAGATTTCTAGGCATTAATTTTGTATCCTGCTACATTGCCAAATTCATTTATTAAGTCTGTTAGTTTTTCTATGGAGTCCTTCAGGTTTTTTATGTACAATATCATGTCATCTGCAAATAAGGACAGCTTTACTTTTGCTTTTCCAATTTAGATGCCTTTTATTTCTTCTTCTTGTCTGATCGCAATCGCTAACACTTCCAGTACTATGTCAAACAGGAGTGGTGAAAGTGGGCATTACTGTCTTGTTCCTTTTCTTAGGGGAAATGGTTTTAGTTTTTGCCCATTGAGTATGATGTTAGCTGTGAGTTTATCATATATAGCTTTTATTATGTTGATGTAATATCCTTCTATTCCAACCTTGTTGAGAGTTTTTATCAAGAAAGGGTGTTGGATTTTGTCAAAGGCTTTTTCTGCATCAATTGATATGACTATGTGATTTTTATCTCTCAATTTGTTTATGTGATGAATCACATTTATTGATTTGCGGATACTGTACCACCCTTGCATTCCTGGGATAAATCCTACTTGGTCATGGTGTATGATCTTTCTGATGTACTGCTGGATCTGATTTGCTAGAATTTTGTTGAGGATTTTGGCATCTATTTTCATGAGGAATATTGGCCTGTAATTCTCTTTCATTCTGTTGTCTTTATCTGCTTTTGGTATTAGGGTGATGCTGGCTTCATAGAAGGAGCTTGGAAGTATTCCTTCCTCTTGAATTTTTTGGAATAATCTGAGGAGGATAGGTTTTAGTTCTTCCTTGAATGTTTGGTAAAACTCTCCTGTGAAGCCTTCTGGCCCCGGGCATTTGTTTGCTGGAAGCTTTTTAATGACTGCTTCAAATTCTTCCATAGTTATTGGCCTATTGAGCTGTTTAGATTCTTTCTGATTGAGTTTTGGAAGGTTATATTTTTCTAGGAATATGTTCATTTCCTCCAGGTTGTCCAGTTTGTTGGAATAAAGTTGTTTGTAGTATTTTGTAACAATCCTTTGTATTTCTGTGGGGTCTGCTGTTATTTCACCTCTTTCATTTCTGATTTTGTTTATTTGGGTCCTCTCTCTTTGCTTCTTGGTGCCCTGGCTAGAGGTTCATCAATCTTCTTTATCCATTCAAAGAACCAGCTCTTGGTTTTGTTGATCTTTTGTATTGTTTCTTTTGTCTCTATATCGTTTATCTCCACACGGATTTTTATTATTTCCTTCCTTCTGCTTACACTGGGCCTTTCTTGTTGCTCTCTTTCTAACTCTTTGAGTTTTAGGGTTATGTAATTTATTACCATTGTTTCTTGTTTTTGTTTTTTTTTTTTTCGTTTTTTTTTGTTTTTTGTAGTAGGCTTGTAGAGCTATGAACCTCCCTCTCAAGACTGCTTTCGCTGTGTCCCATAGATTTTGGATTGTTGTGTTTTAATTGTCATTTGTTGTCATGATGTTTTTTATTTCTTCCTTAATCTCTCTGGTAATCCAGTTATAGTTTAATAGCATGCTGTTTAGTCTCCATTTGTTAGACTTTTTTGGATTGTTTTTATTGTAGTTGATTTCCAGTTTTATGCCACTGTGATTTGAGAAGATACTCGGTATGATTTATATCTTCTTGAATTTGAAGAGACTTTGCCTATGTCCCAGCATATGGTTTATCTTGAAAATGACCCATGTGCACTTGAGAAGAATGTATATTCTGTGGCTTTGGGGTGGAATGTTCTGAAGATATCAATTAATTCCATCTGGTCTACTGAGTCATTTAGGATTTATGTTTCTTTGCTGATTTTTTGTTTAGACGATTTTTCCAATGGTGGTAATAGGGTATTAAAGTCTCCTATGATGAGTGTATTTCTGTCAATGTCTCCCTTGATATCCTCCAGGAGGTTTTTTTTTTTTATGTATTTGGGTGCTCCTGTATTGGGTGCGTATATGTTTACCTGAGTTATTTCTTCTTGTTGTATTGCTCCCTTTAGTATTATGAAGTGGCCTTCCTTATCTCTTGTTATGTCCTTCACTTTGAGATCTAATTTGCCAGGTATAAGTATTGCTACCTCACCTTTTTTTTTCATTTCCATTAGCCTGGAAAACCTTTTTCCATCCATTCAACCTTAGTCTGTATGTGTCTTTTTCTCTGAGGTGGGTTTCTTGTAGACAGAAGATATATGGGTCTTGTTTTCTTATCCAATCCATTTCCCTGTGTCTTTTGATTGGGGCATTTAATCCATTTACATTTAAAGTTATCATTGATAGGTACTTATTTGTCGCCATTCTTAATCTTTACCCCTGTGTTCCTTCTTCGCTTTCTATATTCTTTTTTACAGCAGACACTTTAACATTTCTTGGATTGCTTGTTTAGTGGTGATAAATTCCCTTAGTCCTTTTTTGTCTGTGAAGCTCCTGATTTCACCTTCAATTTTGATTGATAGCCTTGCTGGTTATGTCCTCCTTAACAGTATTCTTGGATTCAGACCCTTCCTTTGCATGACTTTGTATATTTCATTCCATTCCCTTCTGGCCTGATGAGTTTCTGTTGAGAAATCAGTTGCTAGTCTGATGGGGGTTCCTTTGTATGTAACTTTCTGCCTCTCTCTGGCTGCTTTTAAGATTATTACTTTGTCGTTGGTGTTTGCCAATTTAATTATAATGTGCCTTGGCATAAGTCTTTTGAGGTTCATTTTGCTTGGGACTCTGTGAGCTTCTTGGATATGTGTGGTTTTTTTCTTCCCTATATCGGGGAAGTTTTCTGTCATTTTTTCTTCAAACAGGTTTTCTATTCCTTGCTCAGTTTCCTCTCCTTCTGGAACCCTTATTATGCGGATGTTGTTTTGTTTTGTGTTGTCCAACAGTTCCCTTAGGCTCTCCTCCTGCTTTTTAATGTTTTTTTTCTAGAAGCTGCTCTACTTGGGTATTTTTTCCCACCTTTTCTTCTAGCTCACTGATGCGGTCTTCTGCTTCTTGTAGCCTACTCTTGATGCTTTCTACTGAGTTCTTTACAGCAGCGATGTCATTTTTCATTTCTTCTTGCTTCTTCTTTATTTCCTCTTATTTCTTAATGATATTGTCAAATTTGTCTTCTATTCTTTTCAGCCACCTTATGACCATTTCTCTGAATTCTTTCTCTGACATGTTGTTAGCCTCTATTTTGTTTACTTCCTTTTCTAGTGATGCCTGCTTTTCTTTCATATGTGGGCTGTTTCTTTGTCTCCCCATGGTCTCTCTTCTCTGGATATCTGGTTGTGTAGTTATCTCTCTCCTGCATTGATTTCAAGGCACAAAATACAACACAACCAGGTACAAAACACAAGGCACTGATAAAGAAATGTATTCATGCTATTGATAACCCTCAATAAAGGTGACCACCAGAGTAAGGCAAATTAGGGAATAAGAGAGAAAGAAGAAGAGGATAGAAAAAAAAAAGGAGTGTCAGAATGCAATTGGGAAAAGGAAAAAAAAGTAAGAACGAAAAGAAAGAGACTAAGTAAGAAAAGGTGACCAAACTATATATATGGGGACAAAACTCCAATAGAACAGCCACTAATCCCAGCCAATGACAGCAACAAGTACCTGGAGATTAATACAAACTACCAACAATAACTAATATCAAGCGAGGCGAGGGAAAACAGAAGCAAAATACAAACAAAAACAAAGCAAACAAAAAACAAATAAGCAAAACAATCTCACAAAAATGTATAAAAAATCGATATAGTCAACATTCAAGCAAACAACAGCATAAGGACAGAGAGAAAAACAATTTTTTGGATAGTTAAGACAGAGAAGAGAGAGGTGTGTATGGACTTGGAGCAGGGGATTGGAAATTGGATATATAAGTAGGGTGAAATTTTAACAGGGGGCAAACAGAAAGAATAGGGAAAATCTAAAGCATGAAAAGGGTAAGTGAAACAGGACACCAGAGCACCGCAGCTGGGGCCATGGGCTTGTGGGCGCCGCGGCAGCTGCTGTGGCAGTGGCAGCGGACTCGGCGCAGCGGCTCTCGGTGAAGGAAGAGACCATCTTTCTGCAGGAGGGGCTCATCCACGTCACCGACCTGGCCGAGCTGCCCAGAGAGATCCTCGGGGCCCCGGAGGCCGCCAACACCGATTTGGAGGATTCTTAGGATTTCCCATCTTACATTCAAGTCCTTTAGCCATTTTGATAGAGAACCAAGAAGGCGGCAAAGTTAAACAAAGAAACTGCGAACTGCGCCGCGCACAGCAATTTCAGGGGCACGACTGGAGGACAGAGCGTCTGCCACCCAGAACTACAGGAGAGATGGCTGAATGATAGATTTACAGCTAAGAGGGAAGAGGAAACCAGCGAAATCGGAGGGGATGAGGTGCGGAGGCGCGTGGGTCGGGCTGGCGGCGGGGGAAGGGGGCTTTTGTTCCAAACCTAGGGGAGATTAGCTCCCCATCACCCTGAAATCCAGCTTCTGGGGACGCGCGGGAGACCCAGATGCCTGCGGAAAGAGGCGGGACTCTTGTGGAGGTGCGCCCGGCAATCAGTGTTTGCTGCGCTGGAGTGCGGAACGAAGGGGCTTAGAAACGTGGAAGGCAGAAGGAGCAGACTCGCAGCCATTGGGGTTCGCCGCGCCATGGCCTGTTGGCGCCCTGAGACCCCGCCCCGCCCTAAGACCCCGCCCCGCCCTGAGAGCCGCCCCGCCCTGGGACCCGCCCTGCACGTTTTGAAGACCCGCCCCGCAAGTCTTGCAGGCGTATCTGCGCTCCAAGCAACGGCTTGTGCATGTGGGTGGCCTGCCCTGTGGCAGCTTGACCAGATGAACTGCTGTTCTAGTCGGACTGCTCCAGGGCCACTCAGACAGGAGGAGGAAACTACAGTTTTTGCTGTAATCCCTGCTGAGTGCCTAAGGCAGTAGCTGATCTACACCCCATTGGAGACCCAGAAACGAGGGCATCTAGTGGTCTGTGGGAGATGACACCAGATTTCAACCACGCGCATAGGGGACACATTCAGGAGGCAGATTCAGTGAGCGCCAAAGCCTTGCTGCACCAAGACCCGGCCCATAAACGTGTCTCCTGCACAGCAACTCTTCCTTTATACACAAAGAGGGCCCTACCAGTGACACCAACAACAATCAAGACTTAACTATACAAAGGAGGACCAAGATGGAGGCATAGGGAGGAAGCCTGATTGTTGCCTACCACAACAACTTTGAGACTACGACAGGAGAGCACAGCAGACACCATCCAGAACCACCAGAGGGCTGGCTGAGTGGATGCTCTACAACTAGAATAAAAGAGGGGTATGCGGGATGATGCTGATGCCGGTGACCCAAAGACCACACTTTAAGAACTACGGCTCAGGTGACACAATGGCGGCCTGGAACATGCTCGGCGCAGTTCCCCCGGCGGTCTCCGGCTGAGGGGATGGCTCCACTGGCTGCCGAGCACGGACAGACGAGCCCCTAGGAGACATGGGGTGGGAGACTCCGCGCTTGCTGACCTCCGAGTCCTTCAAGAATCTCAATGCCCCGGAAGCGGCCAGGTGCGCATGCTCGGCGACCGGCCACCGCTGCAGACCCAAGGGCCGACGCAGCGACACCGGACCAGCCCGCCACCGTGCACCAGGCACACCGGAGCTTCGCCGAGCCGCCGCCCAAGGAGTTCTGCAGCGGCCGTCCTGGAGCTCTGGGAAAATGGCCGAAGGAATTGCTGAGAGGGAATTGACCAATAGGAATTGGGATCAAGAAGACGAAAACCCGCTGGGACCCAGGTGCTGTCGAGGTTGCGCGCCTCTGGGCTCGGGTGTGGTCACTCGCCTCTGGGTCTAGGTGAGGCCTCACGTCCCTGGGTCTGGGTGAGGCCACGTGCCCCTGGGTCCAAGTGAAGCCGGATTCCGGGTCCGGGTGAGGCCATGTACCCCTGGACCCGGATGACGCTGGGTCCCGTGCCCGGGTGAGGCCACGCGCCCCTGGGTCTGGGAGAGGCCACACGCCCCTGGGTCTGGGTGAGGCCATGTGTCCCTGGATCCGGGTGAGGCCTCGCACGCCTAGGCCCGGGTGAGGCCACGTGCCCCTGGGTCTGAGAGAGGCCACGCGCCCCTGGGTCCGGGTGAGGCCATGTGTCCCTGGATCCGGGTGAGGCCTCGCGCGCATAGGCCCGGGTGAGGCCACGTGCCCCTGGGTCTGGGAGAGGCCATGCGCCCCTGGGTCCGGGTGAGGCCATGTGTCCCTGGATCCGGGTGAGGCCTTGCGCGCCTAGGCCCGGGTGCGGCCACGCGCCCCTGGGTCTGGGAGAGGCCACGCACCCCTGGGTCCGAGTGAGGCCATGTGTCCCTGGATCCGGGTGAGGCCTCGCGCACCTAGGTCCGGGTGAGGCCACGTGCCCCTGGGTCTGGGAGAGGCCACGCGCCCCTGGGTCCGGGTGAGACCATGTGTCCCTGGATCTGGGTGAGGCCTCACACACCTAGGCCCAGGTGACGCCACGTGCCCCTGGGTCTGGGAGAGGCTACGCGCCCCTGGGTCCGGGTGAGGCCATGTGTCCCTGGATCCGGGTGAGGCCTTGCGCGCCTAGGCCCGGGTGCGGCCACGCGCCCCTGGGTCTGGGAGAGGCCACGCGCCCCTGGGTCCGAGTGAGGCCATGTGTCCCTGGATCCGGGTGAGGCCTCGCGCACCTAGGTCCGGGTGAGGCCACGTGCCCCTGGGTCTGGGAGAGGCCACGCGCCCCTGGGTCCGGGTGAGACCATGTGTCCCTGGATCCGGGTGAGGCCTCGCGCGCCTAGGCCCAGGTTAGGCCACGTGCCCCTGGGTCTGGGAGAGGCTACGCGCCCCTGGGTCCGGGTGAGGCCATGTGTCCCTGGATCCGGGTGAGGCCTTGAGCGCCTAGGTCCGGGTGAGGCCACATGCCCCTGGGTCTGGGAGAGGCCACGCGCCCCTGGGTCCAGGTGAGGCCATGTGTCCCTGGATCCGGGTGAGGCCTCGCGCGCCTAGGCCCAGGTGAGGCCACGTGCCCCTGGGTCTGGGAGAGGCCACGCGCCCCTGGGTCCGGGTGAGGCCATGTGTCCCTGGATCCGGGTGAGGCCTCGCGCACCTAGGTCCGGGTGAGGCCACGCGCCCCTGGGTCTGGGAGAGGCCACGCGCCCTTGGGTCCGGGTGAGGCCATGTGTCCCTGGATCCGGGTCAGGCCTCGCGCACCTAAGTCCGGGTGAGGCCACGCACCCCTGGGTCTGGGAGAGGCCACGCGCCCCTGGGTCCGGGTGAGGCCACGCGTCCCTGGATCCGGGTGAGGCTGGGTCCCGGGTCCGGGTGAGGCCACGCGCCCCTTGGTCTGGGAGAGGCCACGCGCCCCTGGACCCGGGTGTGGCTGGGTCCCTGGGCCCAGGTGAGGCCACGCGCCCCCGGGTCCAGGTGAGACCACGCGCCACTGGACCCGGATGAGGCTGGCTCCCTGGGCCCGGGTGAGGCCATGTGCCCCTGGGTCCGGGTGAAGCCGGATCCTGGGTCCGGGTGAGGTCGTGTGCCCCTGGATCCATCCGGGTGAGGCGGGGTCCCGGGCCCGGGTGAGGCCACGCGCCCCTTGGGTCTGGGTGAGGCCACGTGCCCCTTAGTCCGGGTGAAGCCGTGCCCCTGGGTCCGGCCGAGACCAAACCAGAGGGAGTCGGACCTCCGTTACCACCATTTGTCCACCATCCAGAGCTGAGGGGTCAGTGCTGACATGTACACATAAGGAACTGGTGGACATTGAAATTGGGTCTCAAAAGAACTGTTGGTCCAGAAAGAAACTCACTACAGACTGATTCATTTGCCTGTCAGCATAACTATTATTGCTCGTCTCACATTCAGTTCTTATAAGTGTATATCTAGTGACATATGATCTCACTCATCTAGGGGAAATGATGAACAACATAGACTGAGGAACAAGAACAGAACCAGAAACAAGGAGGCATCGATCGGACTATCGGGCCTCAGAGGGAGGATAGGGGAGGGTGGGGGAAGGGGCAGAGTTCAACCAAGGGACTTGTGTGCATGCATATGAGCCTATCCAACGGTTAAGTTCAACAGGGGGTTGGGGCATCTGTGGGGAGGGGTGTGGTATGGGAATGGGGGGATGAGGACAAATATGTGACACCTTAATCAATAAAGAAATTAAAAAAAATAAGAATTGAAAAAAAGTTAAAAAAAAACACAAAAAAAAAACAGGACACCAAATGGGGAAAAGTTAGGAAGAGAGTGATGGCATGAAGGTAGAGTTGAGATAGAGTAAAATGATGCAAAAGGAAAGATGATAATAGAATGTAGAACACTAATCCCAAAGTAAAATAAAGTGAAAATAAAATGACACTTTAAAAAAAGGTAAAATAGTAGTAGTAATAATACTGATTGAAAATAAAAATATAATAATTAAAAATGTAAAATCAAGTGAGGAAAAAAGAAAAAATAGTTTCTTAAGTAAAAGATGAAGAAAATAAAAAGCAATAAAAAATAAAAAGTAAAAAAATAAAATGTGCAGTAGTGAAGATCATTCACTTCCTCTATTGTTCTGTTTGGCATGCCTGTTTCCCAGTCAGGACAGTGTTGCAGATCCCTGCGTTCCACTGCTCCTCAGTGTTGTAAGCCAGTCCTGATTTTTAAGCAGGTGATGTCTTAATTTCTCATTTTCCTTTATGTTTGATTACATAAGAGTCAATTTGTGATTCATCCCCTGGGTGGCAGTGTTTCTGGATTGACTTCCAGGTCTATATGGCCTCTCTAGCCTTCTTTCCCTGTGGCACTCAATACCGGTTTGTGGGAGTGGGCTCCCTCAGAGCTGGCTCTCCGACGGTCACTCCCCACTCCGATCCCCAGGTTCCAGAAAAACAACTTTCCCCTGCAGTCTCCCAGGGTGTCCCCAACTGGGTGATCCTATGTATTGGGCTTAGTAATCAGAAGCAAGGATTTGAAGAGGAAAAAGCCCAAGTGTTCGAACAACGGGGCTGCAGGCAAGTCTGTGCAGTCCTCCTTTCCCCCTTGGATCTAATCAGCTGGCACACTTTTAAGATTTTTAGGCTGTACTTTTGTGTCAGAACAAAATGGGTTGCTTTTTAAAGATCCCCTTTGTTAGCAGCTCTGAGGACCCCCTTTCACATTCACGGATCACGCCAGCACCAACAGCCACAGAGTTTTCTAGGCACAGACTTTCCCTGGTCCTCCAGCTCCCACAGTGCGTGTAGTTCTCTCTCCCGCCAGGACCAGAGACTTCACATTATCCCAGGCGAAATCTCACCACCTCTTCTGAAACCTCATGTTTGCGCCAATTGGCAACCAGTATTCTGGGGCTCGCAGCTGTTTGGTAGTCTCCGCAGTTGGAACTTTGCAAGCTTTAGATAAGATCCTCTTTCCCCTTCAAGATGGCGTGGCCTGTCATTTGTTCATTTGTTGATGATAGCCATTCTGACAGGTGTGAGATGGTACCTCATTGTAGTTTGATTTGCATCTCTCAGATAATTAGTGACTTTGATCATACTTTCATATGTCTCTTGGCCTTTCTTCTTTCCTCCTTAAAAAAAGTATCTATTTAGGTCTGTTGCCCATTTCTTTCTTTTGTTAAGTTGTATGAGTTCCTTCTGAATGTTGGAGATTAAACCCTTATCTGAGATAACATTGGCAAATATGTTCTCCCATGCAGTGGGTTTTCTTGTTATTTTGTTGATGGTTTCTTTTGCTGTGCAGAAGCTTTCTATTTTGATGTAGTACAATTTGTATATTTTCACTTTGGTTTCTATTGCCCTAGGAGATGTTTTGGTGGAGATATTGCTTCAGCATATGTCTGTGATTTTGCTGCATGTAGATTCCTCTAATATATTTATGGTTTTCCATCTTACATTGAAGTCCTTTATCCATTTTGAGTTTATTTTTGTGTATGGTGTAAGTTGGTGGTCTAGTTTCATTTTTTTGCATGTATCTGTCCAATTTTCCCAACATCATTTATTGAAGAGACTATCTTGACTCCATTGTATACTCTTGCCTTCTTTGTCAAATATTAATTAAGCATAGTAGTTTGGGTTGATTTCCTGGTTCTCTATTCTATTTCATTGGTCTATATGTCTGTTCTTGTGCCATTACCAGAGAGTTTTGAGAACAATGGCTCTGTAATACAGCTTGGTATATGGTATTGAGATCCCTCCTACATTGCTCTTCTTTCTCAGGATCGCTGCAGCTATTCGAGGTCTTTTTTTTTTTTATTCCAGATGAATTTTTGGAGAGTTCGTTCTAGGTCTGTGAAATATGATGTTGGTATTTTAATGGGGAGTACATTGAATCTATTGATTGCTTTGGGTAGTATGGACATTTTAATGATGTTGATTCTACCAATCCATGAACATGGTGTGTTCTTCCATTTGTTTATGTCTTTCTCTATCTTTTTTTTTTTTCAATATCCTGTACTTTTCTGAGTAGAGGTCTTTTACCTCCTTAGTTAAGTTTATTCCTAGGTATCTTAATGTTTTTTGTGTGATGGTAAATGGGATTGTTTTCTTAGTTTCATTTCTGTAAGTTCACTGTTGGTGTACAAGAAATGCCATAGATTTCTGGCATTAATTTTGTATCCTGCTACATTGCCAAATTCATTTATTAAGTCTAATAATTTTTGATGGAGTCTTTAGGGTTTTCTATGTACAGTATCATGTCATCTGCGAATAATGACAATTTTACTTCTTATTTTCCAATTTGGATGCCCTTTATTTCTTTTTCTTGTCTGATTGCTGTGGCTAGCACTTCCAGTACTATATTGAACAGGAGTGGTGAAAGGGCACATCCTTGTCTTGTTCCTGTTCTTAGGGGAAATGGTTTTAGTTTTTGCCCATTGATTATGATGTTGGCTGTAGGTTTGTTATATAAGGCTTTTATTATATTGAGGTATGATCCCTCTATTCCCACTTTTCTGAGCGTTTTTATCAGAAAAGGGTGTTGGATTTTGTCAAATGCCTTTTATGCATCAATTGTTATGATTATGTGATTTTTTTCTCTCACTTTGATTATGTGATGTATCATATTTATAGATTTGCAGATATTGTACCAGCCTTGCATTCCTGGGATAAATCCTACTAGGTCAGGGTGTATGATCTTTCTAATGTAATGCTGGATCCGGTTTGCTAGAATTTTGCCGAGGATTTTGGCATCTATGTTCATGAGGGATATTGGCCTGTAATTCTCTTTCATTGTGTTGTCTTTATCTGGTTTTGGGATTCAGGAATGCTGGCTTCATAGAAAGAGTTTGGAAGTGTGCCTTCCTCTTGAATGTTTTGAATAGTCTGAGGAGGATTGGTTTTAGTTCTTCTTTGAATGTTTGATAAAACCCCCCTGTGAAGCCATCTGGTCCAGGGCTTTTGTTTGCTGGAAGCTTTTGATTACTGTTTCAATTTCATCAGTAGTTATTGGCCTATTCAGGTTTTTAGAATCTTCCTGATTGAGTTTTGGAAGCTTGTATTTTTCTAGGAATATGTCCATTTCGTCGAGGTTGTCCAGTTTGTTGGAGTAGAGTTGTTCATAGTATTTTTTTTACAATGCTTTGTATATCTGTGGGGACAGTTGTTACATCACCTCGTCCATTTCTGATTTTGTTTATTTGGGCCCTCTCTCTTTGTTTCTTGGTGAGCCTGGCTAGAGGTTCATCAATCTTGTTTATCCTTTCAAAGAACTAGCTCTTGGTTTCATTGATCTTATGTATTCTTTTTTTTGGTCTCTATGTTATTTATTTCTGCTCTGATCTTTATTATCTCCTTCCTTCTGGTATTTGTGGCCTTTTCTTGTTGCTCTCTTTCTAGTTCTTGAAGTTGCAAGGTTAGATAATTTATTACCATTTTTTTCTTGTTTTGTTGAGGTAGGCCTGTAGAGCTATGAACTTCCATCTCAGGACTGCTTTCATTGTGTCCCATAGATTTTGGATTGTTGTCTTTTCATTGTCATTGTTTTCTAGGATGCTTTTAATTTCTTCTTTGATCTCTTTGGTAACCCAATCATTGTTTAATAGCATGCTATTTAGCCTCAAAGTGTTTGATTTTTTTTCATTGTTTTTATTGTAGTTGATTTCTAGTTTTATGCCATTATGGTTTGAGAAGATGATTCTAATGATTTCTATCTTCTTGAATTTGAAGAGACTTTGCCTGTATCCTAATATGTAGTCTATCTTTGAAAATGTTTCATGTGCACTGGAAAATAATGTATATTCTGTAGCTTTAGGGTGAAATGTTCTGAAGATGTCAATTAATTCCATCTGATTTAGTGAGTCATATAGGATTGATGTTTCTTTGCTGATTTTTTGTTTAGAGGATTTGTCCTGTGGTGTCAGTGGGGTATTAAAGTCTCCTAGTAGATTCGGGAAGATGGCAACCTGCAGGAAGGTAGGGATGGTGAGAGTGTGAGAGAGTGAGGGGGTGATAGAGGAGTGCATGGATGTGTGTGGTGTGTGCGTGCATGAGCTAGGGATATATAGATTCTGCAGGTCTTCCAAGAGGCTGCCAAACCAAGCAGTTTTAGATGACGGAGTCCTGTGCACGATGTGGACACTTATGGGTGGCCAGTGCGGGCACAGAGACCACGCCATCATGAGAAACAGAGCTGCCTGAGACTAGGAGCCTGGCTTCAGCACCACCTATCTGATCTGATATGCAAACCAGGACCCTGCAGCCACTGGGGACAGAGACCTGAGACCACAGCTACAGAACCACAGACAACAAGAATCCAGACATCCCAGCCACAGATTTCTGTGAGTCAGGGAACCTATCCTCCTCCCCGCAGGTTTGCAGACATCGCCATAGTAACTGATAGACCCTCCCCTCGCACAGGCCGCAGTGCCACTACAGGAATTTGAGCCTAGTAGCACTTGGACATTGGGAATCTGTTCACTGAAGAACTGCTACAGGAATTTGAGCCTGGGAGTGTGCGGGCACTGGGAATGTGTTCCCTGCAATGCAATTGGACAACCAAACCCGAAGCCCAGGCAGGGCAGCACTGCCACCTGACTTTGATTCTGGGCAAGCACACATGGAAGTCTGCTTTCTGCAGCGCAGGATCGGACCTCCTGCCCACACAGTGCTACTGTGCAACCAGGATCCTGATTCTCTGGGCGGGAGGCAGCACTGAGCACCACTGACTTGACTCTGTTTCTTATCTCATGCGCCTGGGATATGTGACTCCCAGTGCATTCATACTAAGAGCCAGTGACTTCAATTCTTAGTGCATGCGCACACAGGGACCCTGATTCTCAGCGAGAGGCTGCACGAAGCAACAGTGACTCTGATACTTGATTCTTGGTGCAGACACAGGGGAACTCTGACTCCTGGCATGTGCTAGGGGACTCTGATTTTTGGCTCATGCCAGCAGGGTCTCTGTTTCAGCTCAGTGCAGGCAGGGTTCCTAATTCTAGGTGTGCACACGAGACCATACTGAGCGCTGGTAATGCTGACCCTGAGCGAGCCTGGTTCCCACCAACCCACGGCAGCCACACGTCTTAGTGTCAGAGCACTTCAGTGACACTAGGGTGGTGCGAAGCTCCCATCGCACACGGCCCAGGCACACACAACTTGATGTTTGAACCTTTTGGTGATAGTCAGAATGGGGAGATTACACAATACCCAGAGGAAAGGAAATGAGGAGTTGCCAAGAAAGAAAATTAGTGAAATTGAAGCATGCAACATGACAGAAAAAGAATTCAGAGTAATGGTCATGCAATTCATACACCAGATGGATGAGAAAATCAACAACATATGCAAGAATTAGGAGGAAATGAAAAGTGATATAGCTACAATCAAAAACACCATGGAAAGTTTCAACAGTAGACTAGAAGAAGCAGAGGACTGAATTAGTGAGTTAGAAGATAAAGTAGAGAAACAAGATCAATCTGAACAACTGAAGAAAAAAATTAAAAAGCAGGAGGAGAGCCTAAGGGAGCTTTGGAACAACATGAACCAAAGTAACATACGTATAATAGGTTTGCCAGAGGGACAAGAAGAGTAACAAGGATTAGAAAATCTATTTGAAGAAATAATGACAGAGAACTTCCTGGATATGGGGAAGAAAAAAGTTACATAACTACAGAGAGTCCCAAGCAAGATGAATTCCCAAAGACCCACACCAAGACACATCATAATTTCAATGGCAAATGTTAAGGACAAAGAGAGAATCTTAAAGGCTGCAAAAGAGAGACCAAGAGTTACCTACAAAGGATCCCCCATCAGATTATCAAATGATTTCTCAACAGAAACACATCAAGCTAGAAGGGAATGGAAGGAAGTATACAAAGTGTTGCAAAGCAAAGGACTGAATCCAAGAATACTCTATCCAGCAAGACTATCAATCAAAATTGAAGGGGAAATCAGGAGCTTCGCAGACAAAAAGAGGCTAAGGGAGTTTATCACTTCTAAAATAGCAATGCGAGAAATGCTAAAGGGAATGCTGTAAAAAGAAGAAATAAACAAGTAAGAGAGAACACAGGCACAAAAATAGAAATGACTACAAACATGTACCTTTCACTAATAACTTTAAATGTAAATGGACTAAATGCTCCAATCAAAAGACATCGAGTGGCTGAATGGATAAAAAAAAACACGACTCATATATATGCTGTCTATAAGAGACCACATCAGAACAAGGGACTCGCACAGCCTGAAAGAAAAGGGATGGAAATATATATTTCAGGCAAATGGAAATAAAAAAAAAAAAGCTGGGGTAGCAATACTTATATCTGACAAAATAGACTTCAAAGTGAACACCATAACAAGAGATAAGGAAGGCCACTTCATAATACTAAAGGGATCGATACAACAAGAGGATATAATCCGATAAACATATATGCACCCAATGCAGGGGCAGCCAAATACATTTTAAAAAACCTCCTGTAAGATATCAAGGGAGAGACCGACAACAATATAATCATAGTAGTGGCCTTTAATAAACCACTGACATCACTGGATAAATCCTCTAGACAAAAAATCAGCAAAGAAACAAAAATCCTAAATGATTCACTAGATCAGATGGGTTTAACTGACATCTTCAGAACATTTCACCCCAAAGCCACAGAATATATGTTCTTCTCAAGTGCACATGAGATATTTTCAAAAATAGACCACATATTGGGTCACAAGCAAAGTCTCCCCAAATTCAAGAATATTGAAATCATACCAAGCATCTTTTCATACCACAATGGCATAAAACTAGAAATAAACTACAATAAAAACAATCCAAAAAACTCAAACACTTAGAAGCTGAATAGCATGCTATTAAATAATGATTGGGTAACCAATGTGATCAAAGAAGAAATTAAAAACATTCTAAAAACTAATGAGAATAAAAACACAACAATCCAAAATCTATGGGACACAAT
Source organism: Eptesicus fuscus (assembly GCF_027574615.1). Lineage (NCBI taxonomy): Eukaryota > Metazoa > Chordata > Mammalia > Chiroptera > Vespertilionidae > Eptesicus > Eptesicus fuscus. Next base: position 56,145,477 of record NC_072473.1, on the reverse strand, counting down.
GAAAGCAGTCCTGAGAAGGAAGTTTATAGCTCTACAGGCCTACTTCAGAAAACAAGAAAAAATGATAATAAATCATATAATTCTACAACTCAAAGAATTAGAAAGAGAACATCAAGAAAAGCGCAGAATGAGCAGAAGGAAGGAGATAATAAAGATCAGAGCAGAAATAAATGATATAGAGATAAAAAAAAATACAAAAGATCAAGGAAATGGTTCTTTGAAAGGATAAACAATCTGGAAACAGCCTAGGTGCCCATCGGCAGATGACTGGATCAGAAAACTATGGTACATCTACACAATGGAATACTATGCTGCCATAAAAAAGAAGGAGTTCTTACCATTTGCAGCAACCTGGATGGAATTGGAGAACATTATGTTAAGTGAAATAAGGCAGTCAATGAAAGAAAAATACCACATGATCTCACTCATTTATGGATAATAAAGAACATTATAAACTTGAACAAAAAGATAGATACAGAGGCAGTAAAGCATCAAACAGTCTGTCAAATTACAACAGGAAAGTTAGGGAGAGGTAGGGAAGATAAGAGATCAATCAAAGGACTTGTATGCATGCATATAAGCATAACCAATGGATGCAAAACTCTGGGGGGTGAGGGCATATATGGGAGTGGGGTGAGGAGGGAGCAATGGTAAGATATGTACACATATAATACCTTAATAAAAAAATAATTTACTGGGAAAAAAAAGAATGGATAAAAAAGATTGATGAACCTCTAGCCAGGCTCACCAAAAAGCAAAGAGAGAGGACTCAAATAAACAAAATCAGAAATGAGAGAGGTGAAATAACAACAAACCCCACAGAAATACAAAGGATTGTTAAAAAATACTATGAACACCTCTACTCTAACAAACTAGAAAACCTGGAGGAAATGTACATATTCCTAGAAAAATACAAGCTTCCAAAACTCAATCAGGAAGATTCTAAAAATCTCAAAAGGCCAATAACTATGGAAGAAATTGAAGCAGTGATCCAAAAGCTCACAGCAAACAAAAGCCTGCGGCCAGACAGCTTCACAGGGGAGTTATACCAAACACTCACAGAAGAACTGAAACTTATCCTCCTCAGACTATTCCAAAAAACTCAAGAGGAATGAACACTTCCAAGCTCATTCTATGAAGCCAGCATCACCCTAATATCTAAACCAGATAAAGATAACACAATGAAAGAGAATTATAGGCCAATATCCCTAATGAACATAGATGCCAAAATCCTCAACAAAATTCTAGCAAATCGAATCCAGCAGTACATCAGAAAGATCATACAGCACGACCAAGTAAGATTTATTCCAAGGATGCAAGGATGGTACAATATCCGTAAATCAATAAACGTGATACATCACATAAACAAATTGAGAGATAAAAATCACATAATCCTAACAATCAATGCAGAAAAAGCATTTGACAAAATTCAACACCCTTTCTTGATAAAAACTCTCAGCAAGGTGGTAATAGAAGGATCATACCTCAACATAATGAAAGCCATATATGATAAACCCACAGCCAACATCATACTAAATGGGCAAAAACTGAAACCATTTCCCCTAAGAACAGGAACAAGAAGGGATGCCCACTCTCACCACCCCTGTTCGACATAGTACTGGAACTATTAGCCATTGCAATTAGACAAGAAGAAGAAATAAAAGGCATCCAAATTGGAAAAGAAGAAGTAACGCTGTCCTTATTTGCAGATGACATGATATTGTTCATAAAAACCCGAAAGACTACATTAAAAAACTAGTAGACTTAATAAATGAATTCGGCAATGTGGCAGGATACAAAATAAATGCCAAGAAATCTATGGCATTTCTATACACCAATAATGAACTTACAGAAAGATAGACTTAAAAAAAGCAATCTCATTTACCATCGTACCAAAAAATTAAGATACCTAGGAATAAACTTAACTAAGGAGTTAAAAGTCCTATATGCGAAAAACTACAGGACACAGAAAAAATAGATATAGGAAGACATAAACAGATGGAAGAACATACTGTCTTCATGGATTGGTTGAATCAACATCATAAAAATTTCCATAGTACCCAAAACAATCTATAGATTCAATGCACTCCCCATTAAAATACCAACGGCATATTTCACAGATCTAGAACGAATTTTCCAAAAATTCTTCTGGAATAAAAAAAGACCCCAAATAGCTGCAGCATTCCTGAGAAAGAAGAACAAAGTAGGTGGGGTCTCATTACCAGATATCAAGCTGTGTTTCAAAGCCACTGTTCTCAAAACAGCCTGGTAGTGGCACAAGAACAGACATATAGATCCATGGAATAGAATAGAGAACCCTGAAATCGACCCAAACAACTATGCTCAATTAATATTTGACAAAGGAGGCAAGAGCATACAATGGAGTCAAGACAGTCTCTTCAATAAATGGTGTTGGGAAAATTGGACAGATACATGAAAAAATTAACCAACTTAAGCCATACACAAAAAGAAACTCAAAATGGACAAAGGACTTAAACATTAGATGGAAACCCATAAAAATACTAGAGGAATCCACAGGCAGCAAAATATCAGACTATGCCAAAGCATTTTCTTCACTGATACTGCTCATAGGTCAATGGAAATTAAAAGAAAATAAACAAATGGGACTACATCAAAATAAAAAGTTTTTGCACAGCAAAGAAAACCATCAAAAAAATAAGAAAGCCCACTGCATGGGAGAACATATTTGCCAATGTTATCACCAATAAGAGTTTAATCTCCAACATTTACAGGGAACTCATACAACTTAACAAAAGGAAGATAAACAATCCAATCAAAAAATGAACCTAAATACTTTTCAAAAACAACAGAAGAAAGGTCAAGAGTCATATGAAAACATGCTCCAGGTCACTAATTATCCAAGAGATACAGATCAAAATGACAATGCGGTATCATCTCACACCTGTCAGCATGGCTATCATCAACAAATCAACAAATGGCAAGTGTTGGCAAGGATGCAGAGAAAATTGAACTCTTTTGCACTGCTGGTGGGAATGCAGACTGGTTCAGTCACTGTGGAGAACAGTATGGAGTTTCCTCAAAAAACTAAAAATGGAGCTCACAATTGACCCTATGATCCCACTTCTAGGAATATACCCTAATAAGCTAGAAACACCAATCAGAAAGTCTATATGCACCCCTATGTTCATAGCAGCACAATTTGTAATAGGTAAGATTTGGAAACAGCCTAAGTGTCCATTAGCAGATGAGTGGATTTAAAAACTGTGGTACATCTACACAATGGCATACTATGCTGCAGTAAAAAAGAAGGAATTCTTGCCATTTGCAACAGCATGGATGGAACTGGAGAGCATTATGCTAAGTGAAATAAGACAGTCTGAGAAAGTTAAATACCACATGGTCTCACTCATTTATGGAATATAATGAACAACATAAACTGATGAACAGGGAGAGATCCAGAGACAGAGAAGCATTAATCAGACTGTCAACCCTCAGAGGGAAGGTAGGGGAGGGTGGGGGTAAGGGGAAGGGATCAACCAAAGGACTTGTATGCATGCATATAAGCCTAACCAATGGACACAGACAACAGGGGTGTGAGTACATGAGTGTTTGTGTGTGTGGGGTTTGGGGGGTTAATGGAGGGATGAGGACACATATGTACTTAATCAATAAAGAAATAAAAAATAAAAAACAAAAATACTAAAAAAAAGTCTCCTACTATGATTGTATTGCTATCGATCTATCCCTTGATATCTTCCAGAAGTTGTTTTATGTATTTGGGTGCTCCTATATTGGGTACAAATATGTTTACCAGAGTGATAACCTTTTGTTGAATTATTCCTTTTAGTATTATGAAGTGGCCTTCCTTATCTCTTCTCATGGCCTTTACTTTGAGGTCTATTTTTTCAGATATAAGTATTGCAACCCCAGATTTTATCTCATTTCCATTTGCCTGAAAAATTCTTTTTCCACCCCTTCACTCTCACTCTGTGTGAATCCTTTGTTCTGAGGTGTGTCTCTTGCAGACAGCAAATATATGGGTCATGTTTTCTTATCCATTCAGCTACCCTATGTCTTTTGATTGGAGCATTTAGTCCATTTACGTTTAATGTTATTATTGATATGTACTTGTTTGTCATCGTTTTTATTCTTAATGTTTGTGTTCCATATTGCCTTTCTGTTTCTTCTTTTTACAGCAGTCCCTTTAGCATTTCTTGCATTGTTGGCTTGGTGTTAATAAACTCTCTTAGCCCTTTTTTTCTGTGAAGCTCCTGATTTCATCTTCAATTTTAATTAATAGCCTTGCTGGGTATAGTATTCTTGGATTCAGTCCCTTGCTTTGCATCACTTTGTATATTTCATTCCATTCACTTCTGGCCTGGTGTGTTTCTGTTGAGAAATGCGTTGGTATTATAATGGGAGATCCCTTGTAGGTAACTTTCTGTCTCTCTCTGGCTGCCTTTATGATTCTTACTTTGTCGTTGATCTTTACTAATTTAATTTGATGTGTCTTTGTGTTGGTCTTTTTTGGTTCATCTTGTTTGGGATTCTATGTGCTTCTTGGACTTGCATGGTTTTTTTCTTGTCAATATAGGGAATGTTTTCTGTCATTATTTCTTCAAACAGGTTTTCTATTCCTTGCTCAGTTTCCTCTCCTTGTGGTATCCCTATTATGTGGATGTTGTTTTGTTTTGCATTGTTCCAAAGCTCCCTTAGGCTTTCCTCTTGCTTTTTAAGTTTTCTTTCTAGTTGTTTCTGTGTTTGTGTGTTTTTTCCTACCTTGTCTTCTAATTCACTGATGCAGTCCTCAGCCTCTTTTGGTCTACTGTTTAAACCTTTCATTGTGTTCTTCATCAGCTATGTCATTCTTCATTTCCTCTGGGTTCCTTTTCATGTTGGTGAAATTCTCATCCAGCTCCTTATTATTCTCATTGAGTTTTGTGTATTTGTCATCCAGCCATTTGAGCATCCTTATAACCATTACTCTGAATTCTTTCTCTGACATATTGCTTGCCTCCATTTCATTTAATTCCCTTTCTGGTGATTCCTCCTTTTCTTTCCTTTGGGGATTGTTTTTTGTCTCCCCATTTTTTGCTGTAACATTTTAATTATTTCTCCTTCTTAGATCCAACTGCTTCGCTACCCAGGTTCTTTTGGGGGTGGTACTAGAGGTGTGATCTCTCAGGTATCCTGCGCTTGGTGATCTAGCAGAGCTCCCTACTTGAGCTATTTGGATTCTCTTGATGTAGTTGGATCTTGAATGTTAGTGTCTTATTCATAGATGAATTCTTTTCTTGGGTTTGCAATGTGACTCACCCCCAGCTTCATTGTGCATGCTGCTTTGAATGTGATTGTGGTTCCAGCTCTTTTGGCAAAGGTTGTCTGAGGTCTTGCTGGTATGTTATCACTCTGGGTTCCCAGAATCCACAGTCTGGGAGGAAAGAGTCTTGGGGCTTGAGGCTCAGGTACTGTGACTTTGGCCAGTGTGGTGTGACTCCTGCTGGATTAGCGTCACTCTGCAACTCACTGCTAGGGGCACTGAGCCCATGACAGTGGGGGGTGGGTGTCTCGTAGTCTCTGGTTGAGGCAGTAGGATTCTGGCCAAAGTGCTTTCCCTCTCTGAATCACGAGGGAGTTCAGGATCCTGTGGCTGGGGATGTGGTAATCTCAGTGTCTGTGGCTGAAATAATGTGACCTTGTTCAAGGAGGCAAGTCTGCTTTGGGGGATGTGCTTCCTTGGTTGGATATGCATGCCCAATGGCTGCTTACAGACGCACCCAGAAGCCGTCTGCTGGGGCAGTGGACTCAGGAGTCTCTTGTGCTGGAGCAGCACTACCGCAGGGACTGGATGCCAGCAGCCGGGGTTGTGCCTTGTGGCAGTTCTGAGAAGCACCTGGGGGTTGCCTGCCAGGGCAGTGGGCTCAGGGGGCTTGCACACTGGATTGGTACAACTGCAGTGACTGGAGGTCAGCAGCTGAGGAGTGGGAAGTCTGAGTTTCTGCTGCAAGGCCTTGAGCCTTTGGTTGGATAAAAGTGCACCTAGTGGCAGCTCACAGAGGCACCCAGGAGTTGCCTGCTGGGGCAGTGTCCTCAGGGGGCCTGTGTGCTGAAACCACATGACGTGATGTCTGATGTCTGTTGGTAGGCAGCAGGGAAGGAAGGTGGAAGTCCAAACTTCTACTGCCAGGGCTGTGTGCCCTTGTTTGGATACGATCATGCTGAGCTGGGGCTCAATGAGACACCCAGCAGCTGCCTATAGGGGCAGCAGGCTCAGTGGGCCTGTGTTCTAGAAAGGTGCAACTGCGGTGTCCAGAGGTCAGCTGCCAGGGAGGGGGATGTCCCAATTTTTGCTGCCTTGTGCCCTTGGTTGAAATTGTGCATGCCCAACAGTGGCTCACAGAAACACCCAGGAACCATCTGTCAGGGTGGTGGGGCTCAGGAGGCCTGTGCTCTGGAAATGCATGACTATGGTGTCCTGAGGTTAGCAGCTGTTGGGTGGGAAGACTCAGTTTTTGCTGCCGAGGCCTTGTGCCCTTCGTTGGATTTGTGCAAGCCCAGCGGTGGCTCGCTGAGGCACCTGGAAGCCATTTGCCTGGGTGGCACACTCAGTGTGGCCCTTGTGTTGAAGCCACGTGACCGAGGTGTCTATGGGCAGGCAGCCAGAATGGGAAATCTGAATTTCTATTGCTGGGGCTGTGCATCATTGTTTGGATACAAGTGCACCCTGCAAAGGCTCACAGAGGCACCCAAGAGCCACCTTTGGGGTGGTGGGCTCAGGAGTCCTGTGCGCTGAAAAAAACGCGACTGTGGTGTCTGGAGGCCAGCAGCTGTGAATCAGGTGGACTCAGTTTTTGCTGCTGAGCCCGTGGTCGAATTTGCATGTGCCCAGTGGTGGTTCATAGAGGTACCCCGGGGCTGTTTGCCAGGGTAGTGCACTCAGAGAGGCCCTTGCGCTGAAGCTGGGTGACTGAGGTGTCTCTGGGTAGGCAGCCTGAAGTGAAATAATTCCTAATTTCTACTACCGGGGGCCTTGTGCCCTTGGTTGGGTTTGTGTGCACCTAGTGGCAGCTCACAGAGGCACCCAGGAGCTGTTTGCCGGGGCGGTATACTCAGTGTGGCCCTTGTGTTGAATCCGTGTGATCAAGGAGTCTGTGGACAGGTATCCAGAAAGGGGGGTACTCAGAATTTCTATTGCTGAGGCAGTGAGCCTTTGTTTGGATGAGAGCGTGCCCAATGGGGACTCACAGAGGCACCTAAGAGCTGCCTTTGCGGCCTTTGGCTCAGGAGGCCTGTGTGCTAGCAAAGCGTGGCTGTGGTGTCCAGAGGTTGGCAGCCAGGGCGGTGCACTCAGATAGGCCCTTGCACTGAAGCCACTTGACTGAGGTGTCTGTGGGTAGGCAGCCAGCAGTGGGTGAAGTCCGAATTTCTACTGCCAGGGGCCTTATGCCTTGGTTGGATTCCCTCAGGACCAGTGGCGGTGCACTCAGGCACTCAGAGGGGCCCTGGTGCTAAGTTGACTGTGGGCAGGTATCCAGTAAGGGGGAATACAGATTTTCTACTGCCAGGCAGTGGGCACTTGTTTGGATAAGAGCGTGCCCAGCTGGGGCTCACAGAGGCACCCAAGAGCCACCTTTGTGGCTTTGAGCTGAGGGGGCCTGCATGCTGGCAGAGCGTGACTGTGGCATCCAGATATCAGCAGCTGTGAAGTAAGAAAACTCAGTTTTTGCTGCTGTGCCCTTGATTGAATTCACAAGAGCCCAGTGTTGACTCCCGGGGGTACCCTGGGGCCAATTGCCAGGGCAGTGCACTCAGATAGGCCCTTGCTCTGAAGCCATGTGACTGAGGTGTCTCTGGGAAGGCAGCTGGGAGTGGGGGAAGTGCATATTTCTACTGCCGGGGGCCTTATGCCCTTGGTTGGGTTTGCACCAGCCGAGTGGCAGTGCGCTCAGGCACCCAGAGGAGCCCTGGTGCTGAATCAGAGTGACCGATGTGGCTGCGGGGAGGTATCCAGGAAGGGGGAATCCAGAATTTATACTGCTGGGGCAGTGGGCCCTTGTTTGGGTAAGAGTGTGCCCCACAGCGGCACCCACTAGCGGCCTGTGGAGTGGTGGGCTCAGGCAGCCTGTGCGCTTGAAAAGCATGACTATGGTGCTGGAGATGCGCGACTGTGGCGTCAGAAGTTAAGCCACTGGGGAGGAGGAAGTTGCACTTACCGCTGCAGGAGCGTGCACCCTTGGAGGTGGAGGTCCCAGGGTTCGTGGGTCTGCAGGTGGGGCAGCAGGATTTTGGCTGGAGTGGCTGCCGGGTCACAGGCAGGGTCCAAGGCCTGTCTGGGTGGTGGTATTGATCAGTTCCTAGAAGAGGCCATTCTCCCCTTCAAGATGGCATGGGCTCCGTGCCTGTGCCAGAGTCCTGCAGTCCCGGGAGTGCCTGCAGCGGTGGTAGTCTCTCCCTGTTCAAGAGAGCCTGGTCTGCCAGTCCCTGCTTCTCCTACTGGGTTTAACTGTCCCTTACTCACACACACACCACCCACACCCACATACTCTCCTTTCACTCCCTCAGTCACTCACACCCTCTCCCTCACCTTCGTCCTGAGCGCCGCCATCTTCTAAGACCCAAATCTCCACTTCTCACATTGTTTGTGACTACTTGGGGAACCAGATCAAGGTTTTGACTTGACCAATTCTATAGGAGTTTTTTGTTGTTATTAATCCTCATCTTAGGATATTTTTTCATTGATTTAGAGAGAGTGGAAGGGAGGGGAGAGACATAGAGAGAGAAACATAGATTTATGAGAGACACATTGATTGGTTGCCTCCCGCAGACACCCTGACAAGGGCTCAGGATCGAGCCTGCTATCAAAGAACCAGGATGGAACCCGAGACCCTACAGTCCATGGGCATATGCTCTAACCACTGAGCCAACTGGCTAGGACTCTATGGGAGTTTTATTTCTTCTCCACCTCCTATGTCCTCATTCTTTGTTTCCACAACTGCAAAGTATCCACCACATTCAATTATAAATAAACCCACTAACCAATGAGACTAAACTAAGAGGTCCAATAGAACAAATGTGGGCTTTAGTAGAGCTTAGAGAAGGCCTTTGTCTTCTGTGCTGCTTCCACTCCTGTTTACAGACTTTCCTAAATTCTCAACATATTGAAATAACTATATGAGACATGTTGGATGTACTTCTGGTGTACCTGTTTTTCAGAAAGGCCCAGATTGACTGCCAACTCTGATTTTCTCTGCATAGTAATGTATCTATTGCAGTGGAATTGCTTCTCCATCTCCAACCTTTGATGATCTGTGTAAACCACATGATACTTTTCTTTTGTCCTGGTTTTCCCTAATGTGGGAGAAAGCAGTGCATTTGATCATATTTTACTTCTTTGGAGATTGTTTTGTTTGAAGCAGTGGTCGGCAAACTGTGGCTTGCGAGCCACATGTGGCTCTTTGGCCCCTTGAGTGTGGCTCTTCCACAAAATACCACGTGCGGGTGCACACGTACAGTGCGATTGAAACTTCGTGGCCCATGCGCCGAAGTCGGTTTTCGGCTCTCAAAAGAAATTTCAATCATTGTACTGTTGATATTTGGCTCTGTTGACTAATGAGTTTGCTGACCACTGGTTTGAAGGAATCATAGCCTCTGTTCCCATAATCATCTATTACTTTTACTTATAAACCAAGTACATTTTTGAACCAAATAGGTCATAAGTCCATTTCTCCATTAAATACTTTGTAATCTGTATCTCTTACACACACACACACACACACACACACACACACACACACACACACACACACTTGACACACATATCACACCACCATTGACCTACTGCTATACTAAAGTATTTTAAAGCAAAAACATACCTGTCATTTTTATTCTCTTCCTACTCACATATGGGAACAGCATTGGCATTAGTAGCAGCATCCATTATACATGCACTTCCCTTTATATTTTATGCAGTTCATCATACTGTTTTCTATTTAACCTCTTACCTATTGCTTTCAAATTATGCAGAATGTGTCTTATACCCGTTTCACAGATAAGGAACCCAAGGCATAGTGTAGGTAAGTGGCTTTGTGCTAGTGAGCTGAGGAGTGGGGACCCAAACACTTATTTTTGATTGCCAGTTTAGTGTGCTAAATGTTATTCCAAGTTTAAACATGCTGAGAAACATAAGAATGTTCCAAGTATGGCAAATTTTTGTGATCCTGACATTATTAATTAAATACATTGTACTTACATATACATTCTAGAGAGAATTTTGTTTATATAGTAATTAAAGCAGCATTTATTGTCACTTAGATTTTGTTCTAGAATAGCCCTTATTACCTATTATAAAAATAGTTTAGTTTTTTTTTAATGTGGAAATCTTAAACCAATTTTTATTTCCAAGTGGATAATGAATGAGTTTAAGAAAGGGTATTGACTTAAACAGAGTAAAATGAGTATTCTAGTAGTCTTTGGAAGGATATACAAACATTTGCTTTGTGTTACAACATTCAACATACTTTCTCATGCCCTTCTTCAAATAGAGTTTTATTCATACTTTCAAATTTTCCAAAGGTAATTGGGAAGTTTCACTTTCTTTTCAATTTTTCTAACCCCTTCCTGAATCTTCCTCCTTTTCTCTATGGCTTTTAGCAAGCCCCTTCTGATTTTCTCTGGTTGATCTGAATTTTTGGGGATCAATCTGTAAGACAAAGGTTTCTTTAAAGTGGTTCCCTAACTCCATTGAGGTGTTAAGATGCAGCACCAGCCTAATAAAGGAGCTATATGGCATCAGACCCCTTCTTGAACCATATTTACATTTAGGAACACCTGCCAATTGGTTTGGAATTTATAAGTCCTAAACAAATGTCAGACACCCTTTCTTCCCAGAAGAGAAAAAAAAAGAGGGGGGGGGGGACATTAATGTAGAAACAAATTCTAGATGAGAGATATGTTTTCGGATTAAAGCAAATGGCTGAATAACTCATAGAATAATGAACTAAACAAAATGTTTCCCCTTGAAAATGGAGAATGATGAACCCCGGTCAGTTAACCCATCTTAAAGGCTCAAACTTCGAGCTGGTTTTTAAAATCCAAACAGAAACCCAGGAAACCAGAGGTCTGGCATTCGGTTGTTACAAAGGCACAGTGTATAGTTGTGGTCACAATGAAAACTTTGACGTTTATTTCCCAAACCTCAAATTGTAGGATCTGAATACATCCTGGAAGAGATGTTTCCTAAAACCCTTCCTAATCCCCAAATGGCTGAATACACGCTGGAAACCCTGATTCTCAGGATGCGCACCAAGTGCCAGTGACTCCGATTCTCAGCATGTGTGCTCAGGGACCCTGATACTTGGCGCGTGCGAGAGGCCGCACTGAGTGCCAGAGACTCCAATTCTCAATTTTCAGTGTGAGCACACGGAGACTCTGATTCCTGGTGCACGCTTGGGGACTCTGATTTTCAGTGCATGCATGCAGGGACTCTGTTTCTCAAAGCATGCATGAGGCCACACTGAGTGCCCATTACTCTAATTCTCAACGCAGGCATGCAGGGACTCATTCTCGGTGCGTGTGGCTCTCGCTGACCCACAGCAGCCACATGTCTCTGTGTCTGAGCTCTTCAGTGTTGATCTGGTGGCGCAACACTCCCACTGCACATGGCTCAGGCCTCTGCAACTCGCTGCTTGGACATTTTGGTGATAGCTAGAATGGGGAAACAACAAAACAATCCCCAAAGGGGGACGGGGGGAGAAAGAGGAATCACCAAGAAAGGAACTAAATGAAACAGAGGCATGCAATATGTCAGAAAAGAAATTCAGAGTAATGGTCATACATTTCATAAATTGGAAGGACAAGAAAATCAACAACCTATGCAAAAATCAGGAAGAAATCAAAAGTGATATAGCAACAATAAAAAATGCAATGGAAGGTTTCCACATTAGACTAGGAGAAGCGGAGGTCCAAATTAGTGAGTTAGAAGATAAGGTAGAGAAACAAGCCCAATATGAACAGCAACTGGAGAAAAAAATTAAAAAGCAGGAGGAGAGCCTAAGGGAGCCTTGATATAGCATTAAACAAAGGAGCATATGTATAATAGGGGTGCCAGAAGGACAAGAAGAGCAGCAAGGATTAGAGAGTCTATTTGAAGAAATAATGACAGAACACTTCCCTGATATGGGGAAGAAAAAAGTCACACAACTACAAAGAGTCCCAAGCAAGATGAACCCAAAAAGACACACCAATACACGTCATAATTACAATGGCAAATGTTAACAACAAAGAGATAATCTTAAAGGCTGCAAGAGAGAGACAGAGAGTTACCTACAAAGAATCCCCTATCAGATTATCAAATGGTTTCTCAACAGAAACACATCAGACCAGAAGGGAATGGAATGAAGTATACAAAGTGATGCAAATCAAAGGACTGAATCCAAGAATACTCTATCAAGCAAGGCTATCAATCAAAATTGAAGGGGAAATCAGGAGCTTCACAGACAAAAAACAGGCTAAGGGAGTTTATCACGACCAAGCCAGCAATGGAAGAAATGCTAAAGCGAATGCTGTAAAAAGAATAAAAAGAAAGGGAGGAAGGAACACAGGCATAAAGAATAAAAACGGCTACAAACAAGTACCTATCAATAATAACATTAAACGTAAATGGATTAAATGCTCCAATCAAAAGACATCGAGTTACTAAATGTATAAGAAAACATGACCCAGACTGCTGAGACCACATCCACCTCCAGTGCAGGCCACTTGACTTTGCCTCTCTTCCACCTTCGCTGACCCCCACCGCCTCCTGCTCACCATGGATGATGATATTGCTACGCTCATGGTTGGCAATGGCTCCGGCATGTGCAAAGCCAGCTTCGTGGTGAACGATGCCCCCAGGGCTATCTTTCTCCTCCATCATGGGGTGCCCCTGGTACCAGGGCATGATAGTGGGCATGGGCCAGAAGGACTCCTATGTGGGTGATGAGGCCCAGGACAAGAGAGGCATGCTGACCCTGAAGTACCCCATCAAGCACAGCATTGTCACCAACTGGGAGGACATGGAGAAGATCTGGCATCACACTTTCTACAATGAGCTGCATATGGCCCTCGAGGAGCACCCTGTCCTGCTCACTGAAGCTCCTCTGAACCCTAATGCTAACTGTGAGAAGATGACCCAGATCATGTTCGAGACCTTCAATACCCTGGCCATGTACGTGGCCATCCAGGCGGTGCTGTCCTTATACACCTCTGGCCGTACCACTGGCATTGTGATGGACTTTGGTGATGGAGTCACCCACACTGTGCCCATCTACAAGGGGTATGCCCTCCCACTCACCATCCTGTGTCTTGACCTGGCTGGCGGGGACCTGACAGACTACCTCATGAAAGCATGGTTATAGCTTCACCACCACAGCCGAGCGGGAAATTGTGCATGGCATCAAGGAGAAACTATACTATGTCACCCTGGACTTTGAGCAGGAGATGGCCACCGCCGCCTCCAGCTCCTCCCTGGATAAAAGGTAAGAGCTTCCTAACAGTCAGGTAATCACCATCAGCAATGAGTGGTTCTGCTACCCTGAGGCCCTCTTCCAGCCCTCCTTCCTGGGCATGGAATCCTGTGGCATCCATGAAACTACCTTTAACTCCATCATGAAGTGTGATGTTGACATCCATAAGGACCTGTATGCCAACATGGTGCTGTCTGGTGGAACCAGCATGTACCCAGGCATCACCGACAGGATGCAGAAGGAGATCACCACCCTGGCTCCCAGCACGATGAAGATCAAGATCATTGCACCCCCTGAGTGCAAGTACTCTGTGTGGATGGGCAGCTCCATCCTGGCCTCACTATCCACCTTCCAGCAGATGTGGATTAGCAAGCAGGAGTATGATGAGTCTGGACCCTCCATCGTCCACACAAATGCTTCTAGGCAGACTGTTACTTAGCTGGTTACACCCTTTCTTGACAAAACCTGACTTGCGCAGAAAACGAGATGAGATTGGCATGGCTTTATTTGTGGGTTTTTTTTTTTTAATCTTTTTTTTTTTTTTTGGCACTTGACTCAGGATTTAAAAACTGGAACAGTGAAGGTGACAGCAGTCTGTTGGAGCAAGCATCCCCAAAGTTCTACAATGTGGCCGAGGAATTTGACTGTACATTGTTCTTTTTAAAAAAATAGTCATTCCAAATATGAGAGATACTTTGTTACAGGAAGTCCCTTGCCTGCCCCAAAGCTGCCCACTTCTCCCTAAGAAGGGCCAATCCTCACCCAAGTCCACATGGGGAGGGTGATAGCATTGCTTTTGTGTAAATTATGTAATCCAATTTCTTTTTTATAAAAACCTTTACTTTAAAGCAGTCTGAGACAACAATCTTCCAATACAACAATTTGTATATAGCACCTGGCTTATTGCAGGTGGTGTATTAAACTTTGAAAACAATTTATAAATCCCAATAAATGAAACACAAAACACCCAGATTGTCACTGGCAGATGCAGAGAATTATCACGCTTGCCCTATGTCCCTGACTGGATATATGCTATTTCTAAAAGTTTCCTGTTTGAACTTGGCTCTGAATCTGTGTACGTTCTTTTCTGAAGCAGACTAAAACTTCTAGTAATCCAAATTTTTAATCATCACCTTAATACTTATTCTTTTTGTTTTATTTTGAATGGCCAACCATCATGGCCCCCGTTTTTGTCCTCAACTTGAGATGTATGAAGGCTTTTGGTACCCCTGGGAGTGGGTTGAGGTATGAAGGCAGCCAAGCCAGGGCTTACCTGTACACTGATGTGAGACCAGTTCAATAAAATGCACACCTTAAAGAGAAAAAGTAAAGAAAATATGACCCATATATATGCTGTCTACAAGAGACCCACCTCAGAACAAGGGACTCACACAGACTAAAAGTGAAGGGATGGAAAAATATCTTTCAGGCTAATGTAAATGAAAAAAGAAAAGCTGGGGTAGCAATACTTATATCTGACAAAATAGACCTCAAAGTGAAGTCCATAACAAGAGACAGGAAAGGCCACGTCATAATTCTAAAAGATTGATACAACAAGAGGATATAACTCTGGTAAACATATATGCACCCAATGCAGAAGCACCCAAATACATTTAAAAAAAAAAAGAAAAACTTCTGGAAGATATAAGGGGAGAGATTGGCAGCAATGCAATGCAATCATAGTAGGAGACTTTAATACCCCATTAACACCACTGAATAAATCCTCTAGACAAAAAATCAGCAAAGAAACAGCAATCCTAAGCAACTCACCAGATCATATGGACTTAATCAACATCTTCTGAACATTCCACCCCAAAGCTACAGAATATATATTCTTTTCCAGCGCACATGGGATATTTTCAAAGATAGACCACATATTGGGTCACAAGCAAAGTCTCTCCAAATTCAAGAATATTGAAATCATATCAAGCATCTTCTCAGACCACAATGACATAATGTTAGAAATAAATGACAGTAAAAACAATCAAAAAAATTCAAATACTTGGAAGCTGAATAGCATGCTATTCAACAATGATTGGGTTACCAAAGAGATCAAATAAAAAATAAAAAAAATCCTGGAAACAAATGAAAATGAAAACAAAACAATCCAAAATCTATGGGACACAGTGAAAGCAGTCCTGAGAGGGAAGTTCACAGCATTACAGGCCAACCTCAAAAAAAAAAAACACAAAAAAAAACAAGAAAACTCTGCAACTTGTAGAATTAGAAAGAGAGCAACAAGAAAAATTCCAGAGTGAGCAGAAGGAAGGAAATAATAAAGATCAGAGTGGAGATACACGACATAGAGACAAAAAAAAAAAAAAAACCAAACAAAACAATACAAAAGATCAATGAAACCAAGAGCTGGTTCTTTGAAAGGATAAAAAACATTGGTGAACCTCTAGCCAGGCTCACAAAGAAGCAAAGAGAGAGGACCCATATAAACAAAATCAGAAATGAAAGAGGCGAAATAACAACAGACCCACAGAAATATGAAGAATTGTAAAAAAAAAAAAATTTCTGGAAAGTTGCAGTCCTTCTCCAGCCCCATTGGTCATAAATTCCCCTCTTGCAGTTTCTCCTGAGTACAATAAAGTCAAGACTAGGCCTCTTTATTTGTCATGAAAATCTTCACCCTTTCTAGCAATATAACCCCTAAAGAAAGGAGAGATGAGGAAGAGCCTGGCTGCATATCAAAGCCATGCAAAGTGTTAAAAAAGGTCTGCTGCCCTAGTTTGACAGATAAGACCTCAAACCTCACAAAGATATAGCTCAGGGGGAAATACTGACTGCATAGTTTACAAAGAGAAATGAATTTTCATTTCCCTATGCTCCTCTTGTGTCCTTCCCTGTTAGCTTCCCTGATTGCCTCTTCCCCTTAAATGTTGAAATAAAATTAAATGGCATTTGGACATATTCTAGTAGACCATAATGTTCATATTCACATATACTTACCAAAGCACAAACAAAGCACTAAGAATACTAGCTTTTATTGTTAAGCTATTCTCTTCTCCCAGGTACAACCTATTTCTGAGGTGAGGGATCCCCTTCTCTGGCACTATTGTTAGTTAATTTAGGAAAGTAAGAAAGTTTAAGATTTAGTAAAGGGCTGCTTCTCACTCTCTGTAGTGGGGATTTCATTGGCCCTCCCCTCCAAGGACTTAAAAAACCTCCATTACCCAGGATACAGTATCCCCACAGAGTTTGCAAGTATTCATCCTACATGATGACTTATTATCATCCTAAATGTATTCATTTGAGAGACTGGCTGTGAACTCTTAGAAAAGTCCTCTCCAAACCTGGGGGTTATGATGATGCTGAACATAAGGACAAAGATGATCAAACTATCTTCCTTTTGTATGGAGTATAGAGAGATTGATCCCATTATGGTGACTTTAAATCTTAATAGAAATCTTTTGCTGCTTTTAGTTAAAAAGTGTATCCAAATTCATTTATAAAAAATGTACAATGCAATGATCAAAACCAATGAAGACAATCGTAGACTTCAAGAATTACTAAGCAAGTCATTTTCTGAAGTGTCTTAATTGAATAAAACCTTTTAAGTATTACTTCTTCAGTATTTTGCCTAGTGGCTTAATCAGAATTATTTAGCATTTTCTTCTCTTCCCTTCCTTCTAACCCCTATCAAGAAAGCATCTTTCCAGCTCTGTTTAGATTTCCACCTTGCTAATATTCATTCTGGATAAATAAAAAGATAAAAAATAATTTCTAACTGTAATGCACTGACAATGTTTAAAATATGAAAACACTTAACCTTACACAGAAACTTTCTGTCAGGTTCCTTTTCATATAATTCTTTTTTTTTTTTCATTTTAAACAAGAAGTTCATTTAAATAACAAGACATTTGACTTGAAGGGAAAACTATCTAGGATACATTTTTTTAGAGTAATGTATCCCTACTTAAAGACAGATTGCCCTACATGTAACAGCTATGTACAAAAAGTTATAATATTGTCCTTGGTGTTACAATGATACATGAAAAACAATAAAATTCTCTAATCAAACAAGGTATGCAAGAATTTTTATGTTGTCCTTTTTTTGTTAAACAGTAAGAGCAAAATAACTTACTGGAATCCTATATATCCTATATAATAAAGATGTAATATGCAAATTGACCATCACACCCTCACACAAGATGGCCGCCCCCATGTGGTCACAAGATGGCCACCACAAGAAGGCCAGCAGAGGAGGCCAGTTAGGGGTGACCGGGCTGGCATGGGAGGGTAGTTGGGGGCAATCAGGCCCGCAGGGGAGCAGTTAGGTGTCGATCAGGCTGGCAGGGAAGTGGTTAGGGGGTGATCAGGCTGGCAGGCAGAAGCAGTTAGGGGCAATCAGGCAGGCAGGCAGGCCGGTGAGCTGTTGGGAGCCAGCAGTCCCGGATTGTGAGAGGGATCCCAGATTGGAGAGGGTGCAGGATGGGCTGAGGGACACGGCCCTCCAGTGCACAAATTTCATGCACCGGGCCTCTAGTCATAACAATAAAAGGCCAAGAGGTGTCACGACCAAATGACCAGTCACCAGGAGGTGCATGATGCACATCTCGGCCATAACAACCTAACAACCAGTCGCTATGATGCCCACTGTGGCGGATGAACTGGCCCAATCAGGCAGTGGGGCCAGCGGCCAACCTTGCAGCCCCTCCCCGCTGCTGGCCCGCCCCTGATTGGACTCTTCCACCCCAATCAAGAGCCAGGCCTGCAAAAAACAAACAAACAAACAAACAAACAAACAGCCAGGCCTTCTGGCCAAATGCCCCCTCCCTCCAACCCCCCGCCAGCTGTGCCCCCAGCCTGCCGCACCATGATAGGTCCACAGCCCCTCCCCCTGGCCAGCCTGTCTGTGATCACACACCCCCACCCTAATAGGAAGTGGGTGGCCAACCTCCTGCATCCCCTCCCCCACCCATCCCCACCTCTGATTACCCCCCAACCCCAATAGGGGCAGGGCTGGCCAGCACACCACCCACAACCTCTCCCCATGGCCTGCCCCACCCCCAAACAGCCCCCCAACCCCAATAGGGGGTGGGGCCCACTGGCCAATCATCCATGGCCCCTTCCCCCAGCCTACCTGGCCCTGATAGGGGGCCCTGATAAGGCCCTAATACAGGCAGGCTGGCCAGCCAACCTCCTGCCATCTCCTCCTCCTGACAGGCCCAGATCTGATCTGCCCTGATTGGGGCCAGGCCGGCCGGACCCACCTGTGCACGAATTTGTGCACTGGGCCTCTAGTATGTAGATAGGAGATAAATGAGCATGCCACTAATGGAGAAAGGGGGTATTTTCACAGAACCAGTATTTTTCCCCATCCCATCTCCATTTGATGCCAAGCAAAACATACCATTGGCC
Organism: Eptesicus fuscus; assembly: GCF_027574615.1. Classification (NCBI taxonomy): domain Eukaryota; kingdom Metazoa; phylum Chordata; class Mammalia; order Chiroptera; family Vespertilionidae; genus Eptesicus; species Eptesicus fuscus. The sequence continues at coordinate 56,126,626 of NC_072473.1, read as the reverse complement.
ATTTAGTTTTAAAAAATGCAAATGCTTGTGCACATATACCAGTTACTTTATGTACAATAAAAGAATGGGGGGGGGAAATGAAAGAATAAAGAAAACTATACTGTAGCAGTCAGATGTGTTGAAACCAAATTGCAATTTACTAATTGAGAATGACTTCTTGGTCTGGAGGAACAGAGTTCTGGAGTAAAGTAGCAGGTTCCCTTTTTATTTATTTTTATTTATTTTATTATTATTTTTTTAAATTTCTTTATTGATTAAGGTATCACATATTTGTCCTCATGCCCCCATTCCCATCCCACACCCCTCCCCACACATGCCCCCACCCCCCTGTTGTCCCCAACCGCTGGTTAGGGGCATATGCTTGCACCCAAGTCCTTTGGTTGATCTCTCCCCTTTACCCCCACCCTCCCCTACCCTCCCTCTGAGGCCCGACAGTCTGATCCGTGCCTCCTTGTTTCTGGGTCTGTTCTTGTTCATCAGTCTATGTTGTTCATTATTTCCACTAGATGAGTGAGATCATGTGCTATTAGAAATACACTTATAAGAACCGAAAATGAAACAAGCAATAATGGTTATGGTGACAGGAAATGAATCAGTCTGTAGTGAGTTTCTTACTGGGCCAACAGTTCTTTTGAGACCCAATTACAATGTCCTACAGTTCCTTATGTGTACATGTCAGCACTGACATTACAGTTCTGGATGGTGGAGAAATGGTGGTAATGCAGGTCCGACTCTCTGGTTTGGTCCTGGGCAACCTGCAGTGATGCACAGCTGCTAACTGCTAGTATGGGAAGGCCATGTCAGCGTCTTCCATCTCTGGACTGCTTCTCTTCTGTCTTCATGGCTGGAGTAGTCCTGTCGATTCCTCTATGTTGCTGGAATCCACATGGTCTCCTGAGTTGTTTTCTGAAAATATACAAACATATTCTCGACCAAAAGTTAATAAAGGAATATTTTCTATAAATTTGACTTGGGATCCTATTTCATTTTTTGCCCAAATGATTTTCCTCTGGCTTGTTTTGACACCTTGTGTGTTTTTCATGGGTGTCTTGCTTTTAGCCTTACAATTAATTTTCTAAAGTATTAATTTTCTAGATGTAATTTACTTACAGGTTATTTTTCCTTACATGATATTCTTCTACTATACCATCCTTTTTTGATTTAAATGTTAGGAGGCTTTTGAAAATTTTATAATGTAGTCTTGATGGCTTTTACATTTTAATATTTTGCTCTATAGTATTACTGTTTTAGGTTCATTACATGGTGCACAATTTTATCATGAGATGAAGTACCAATAAAAATTTTAGTTAACACTTTAGGAACACCATTTTGTCCAGTACAATTAATTTTTCTAGAATATTCGCTTGTTTCAACTAGCCAATTTAAATTTGCCTGAAAACTTGACTACTATTTTACTGTCAAATTTGTTCCTCTAACAACAATCTTATTTTACCCTGTAAATATTAGTGGGAGGGATTATTTGCCTTCTTGAGTAGGCCCTGAGCATTCCTGGTGGTAGGCTGGATTTAGATATCGTAAACCCACTTCCCCACACAATGGGTATAAGACAACTCAAACAATTCTTGTTGCAGTAAGAGGGCAGCTGTTGTCGGCCAAGTCTCTGTCGGTCACCAGGGTCCTGATCTGAGCTGGGCATGGGAAGCACGAAGCAGCCATGGGGGCAGGAGACCTCCCTCAGAAGGGGATAGGGTTCAGGCCCCTGAAATGTTGGAGGGGGGTGAGGGTCTGTGCCCCACCTCTGTTGATCCCCAAATTCTCTCCTGATGGCCCCTCTGTGACTGTGCCTGTCTTAGGTTGTTCCTTCCTTGAGGAATCTTACCCGTCTCTGGCTAACCAGCCATCCTCCTGGGCCAAGCAGGGTGATGTGAGGTTCAGTTTTGTCTCCTTGGTAGCCTATGCTCCCGTGGCCTCCATGCCCAGCACTACCTTTGGATCCCCTCGCCTGCTGGCGGGGCCCCAGCACTGATCACATATCTTTTGGAACCTGGGTTTCTTCTCCAGGGAGAGCTAAATTCACCCCACTGGGTGAGAGACAGATCCATGGCACCAGTCATCACGAGACTTCAACCTCGACATGAACAGAGAGCTCATGCAACAGTTGTGAGCAATTGAATTGTGAGAAGAGGGTCTCTCTTGGCCTAAAGGGTAAGAGGGACCAATATAGAATGCTCAGGTGCCTTCCCAGGAGGCCCTCTACAAAATGAAAAGGATTAAATCCTTACATGTCCTTTTTAACTTGCTGCCAGACATTCAAAGAATTAGTAAGTTTGCTTGGGATAATTGTATATTATGCTGTTGTAATTCTAAAGTATCAAGAGATGTGTTAAGTTTGTCTCCAAGCACCAAACAGATGGTTTTTGTGTTTGTTTGTTTGTTTGTTTGTTTTTATACTCAAGGGTGCGAGGAACTATTATAAGTACTGAGGGTGATCCAAATCTGTGAAAAATTTTAATGACAGTGTAGAATAATATCATGTAAGGATATTCTTTGTTCTAGTCCATGGCAATTCCCTTTCAAACTGGCTGTTCATTTCTTTTTATATAGACAAGGTCTTAGTTACATTTTCTGCACCTCTACTGGGGGCAAGTAGTGATAGTAGTGACAGCCTTTCTTTGGTGTCCACATAAGCCAGAAACCTCTCTTTAATTGTACACACAAAAGGGCATTATTTTGATTTTGTGTCATACAAAAGGGAAGCTGGGAGGAGACCCCTGTGTATTTATACTTTCTTGCCCCACCCATGGGCCTCCTGGATGACCAAGGTGTTTGGTATTATTGGTAACTACATTAGTCAGGGTATCAGCCCCCATAAGGAGTCTTACCCATGAAGGGTCAGTAGCATAAGACCAAAATACTTACCCTCTTGTCCCAGGTAAAATTACCGTACATCTGATGATTGCTAGCGTGGCTAGAAAGGCGTTCTCAGGCATTCTTGGGTTTCTGGTTACCTCACAATTTCTTCCCTGAGGTTTGATGTTCTGATTGATGTTTCTCTGTTTCTGGATCTATTTTTTCTCCATCAGTTTATGTTGTTTATTATATTCCACAAATGAGTGATATCATGTGATATTTATCTTTCTCTGCCTGGCTTATTTCACTAAGCATAATGTTCTCCATCTCCATCCATATTGTTGCAAATGGTAAGAGCTCCTTCTTTTTTACCGCAGCGTAGTATTCCATTGTGTAGGTGTACCACAGTTTTTTAATCCACTCATCTGCTGATGGGCACTTAGGCTGTTTCCAAATCTTAGCTATGGTGAATTGTACTGCTATGAACATAGGGGTGCATATTTCCTTTCTGATTGATGTTTCCAGTTTCTTGGGATATATTCCTAGAAGTGGGATCACTGGGTCAAATGGGAGTTTCATTTTTAGTTTTTTAAGGAAACTCCATACTGTTCTCCACAGTGGCTGCACCAGTCTGCATTCCCACCAGCAGTGCACGAAGGTTCCTTTTTCTCTACATCCTCGCCAGCACTTGTCATTTGTTGACTTGTTGATAATGGCCATTCTGACAGGTGTGAGATGGTACCGCATTGTTGTTTTGATTTGCATCTCTCTGAGGATTAGTGATTTAGAGCAGGTTTTTATGTTTCTTGGCCTTCCTTCTGTCTTCTTTCGAAAAGTGACTATTTAGATCAGTTGCCCATTTTTTGATTGGGTTGTTTATCTTCTTTTTGTTAAGCTGCATGAGTTCCCTGTAAATGTTGGAGATTAAACCCTTATCGTTGACCTCATTGGCAAATATGTTCTCCCATGAACTGGGCTTTCTTGTTGTTTTATTGATGGTTTCCATTGCTGTGCAAAAGCTTTTTATTTTGATGTATTCCCACTTGTTTATTTTCTCTTTAGCTTCCATTGCCCTAGGAGCAGTATCAGTATCATTTTGGCATATGTCAGAGATTTTTCTACCTGTAGCTTCCTTTAGTATTTTTATGGTTTCCTGTCTTATGTTTAAGTCCTTGATCCATTTTGACTTTATTTTTGTGTATGGTTTAAGTTGGTGGTCTAGTTTCATTTTTTTGCATGTATCTGTCCAATTTTCCTAACACCATTTATTAAAGAGACTGTCTTGACTTCATTGTATGTTCATGCCTCCTTTGTCAAATATTAATTGAGCATAGTGATTTGGATCGATTTCTGGGTTCTCTATTCTATTCCATTGATCTATTTGTCTGTTCTTGTGCCAATACCAGGCAGTTTTGAGAACAGTGGCTTTGTAATATAGCTTGAAATCTGGTATTGAGATCCCTCCTGCTTTGTTCTTCTTTCTCAGGATTGCTGTAGCTATTCGGGGTCTTTTTTTTATTCCAGATGAATTTTTGGAAAGTTCGTTCTAGGTCTGTGAAGTATGCCATTGGTATTTTAATGGGAAGTGCATTGAAATTATAGACTGCTTTGGGTAGTATGGACATTTTGATGATGTTGATTCTCCCAATCCATGAACATGGTATGTTCTTCCATCTGTTTATGTCTTCCTCTATCTCTTTTTTTCAGTCTTGTATAGTTTTCCGCATATAGGTCTTTTACCTCCTTAGTTAAGTTTACTCCTAGGTATCTTAGTTTTTTTGGTGTGATGGTAAATCGGATTGCTTTTTTAGTCTCTCTTTCTGTAAGTTCATTATTGGTGTATAGAAATGCCATAGATTTCTTAGCATTTATTTTGTATCCTGCTACTCTGCCGAATTCATTTATTAAATCTAATAATTTTTTGATTTAGTCTTTAGGGTTTTCTATGTACAGTATCATGTCATCTGCAAATAAGGACAGTTTTACTTCTTTTCCAATTCGGATGCCTTTTATTTCTTCTTCTTGTCTGATTGCAATGGCTAGTATTTCCAACACTATGTTGAACAGGAGTGGTGAGAGTGGGCATCCCTGTCTTGTTCCTGTTCTTAAGGGAAATGGTTTTAGTTTTTGCCCATTGAGTGTGATGTTGGCTGTGGGTTTGTCATATATGGCTTTCATTATGTTGAGGTATGATCCTTCTATTCCCAGCTTGCAGAGTTTTTATCATGAAAGGGATTGGATTTTGTCAAATGCTTTTTCTGCATCAATTGATATGACTATATGGTTTTTATCTCTTAATTTGTTTATGTGATGTATCGCGTTTATTGATTTGCGAATATTGTACCATCCTTGCATCCCAGGGATAAATCCTACTTGGTCGTCGTGTATGATCTTTCTGATGTACTGCTGGATTCGATTTGCTAGAATTTTGTTGAGGATTTTGGCATCTATGTTCATGAGGGATATTGGCCTGTAATTCCCTTTCATTGTGTTATCTTTATCTGGTTTTGGTATTAGGGTGATGCTGGCTTCATAGAAGGAGCTTGGAAGTGTTCCTTTTTCTTGAATTTTCTGGAATAGTCTGAGGAGGATAGGTTTTAGCTCTTCCTTGAATGTTTTGTAAAACTCCCCTGTGAAGCCATCTGGCCCCGGGCTTTTGTTTGCTGGAAGCTTTTTGATGAGTGCTTCAATTTCTTCCATAGTTATCAGCCTATTGAGATTTTTAATCTCTTCCTGAGTAAGATTTGGAAGATTGTGTTTTTCTAGGAATGTGTCCATTTCCTCCAGGTTGTATACTTTGTTGGAATAGAGTTGTTCATAGTATTTTTTGACAATCCTTTGTATTTCTGTAGGGTCTGTTGTTATTTCACCTCTTTCATTTCTGATTTTGTTTAATTGGGTCCTCTCTCTTTGCTTCTTTGTGAGCCTGGCTAGAGGTTCATCAATCTTGTTTATCCTTTCAAAGAACCAGCTCTTGGTTTTGTTGATCTTGTATATTGTTTTTTTGGTCTCTATGTCATTCATTTCTGCTCTGATCTTTATTATTTCCTTTCTTCTGCTCACTGTTGGCTTTTCTTGTTGCTCCCTTTCTAATTCTTTGAGTTGTTGAGTTAGATCATCTATCACCATTTTTTCTTGTTTTTTGAGGTAGGCCTGTAGAGCTATACACTTCCCTCTCAGGACTGCTTTCATTGTGTCCCATAGGATTTGCAATGTTGTGTTTTTATTGTCATTAGTCTCCAGGATGTTTTTAATTTCTTCTTTGATCTCATTGATAACCTAATAATTGTTTAGCATCATGCTATTCAATTTCCAAGTGTTTGAATTTTTTGGAGTGTTTTTATTGTAGTTTATTTCTAAGATTATGCCATTGTGGTCTGAGAAAATGCTTGATATGATTTCAATCTTTTTGAATTTAGGGAGACTTTGCTTGTTACCCAAAATGTGGTCTATTTGTGAGAATGTCCCATGTGCACTTGAGAAGAATGTATATTCTCTGGCTTTGGGGTGAAATACTCTGAAGATGTCAATTAGGTCCATCTGATCTAGTGTGTCATTTAGAATTGCTGTTTCTTTGCTGATTTTTTGTCCAGAGGATTTATCCATTGATGTCAGTGGTGTATTAAATTCCCCTACTATGATTGTATTGATGTCGATCTCTCCCTTGATATCTTCCAGGAGATTTTTTATGTATTTGGGCACTCCTGCATTGGGTGCATAAACGTTTACCAGAGTTATATCTTCTTGTTGAATTGCTCCCTTTAGTATTATGTAGTGGCCTTCCTTATCTCTTATTATGGCCTTTACTTTGAGGTCTATTTTATCTAATATAAGTATCACAACCCCAGCTTTTTTCTCATTTCCATTTGCCTGAAAAATATTTTTCCATCCCTTCACTCTCAGTCTGTGTGAATCCTTTGCTCTAAGGTGGGTCTCTTGTAGACAGCAAATATATGGGTCATGTTTTCTTATCCATTCAGCTACCCTATGTCTTTTGATTGGTACATTTAATCCATTTACGTTTAATGTTATTATTGATAGGTACCTGTTTGTTGTCATATTTTTTTCTTAGTGTTTGTGTTTCTTCTTGCCTTTCTCTTTCTTCTTTTTACAGCATCCCATTTAGCATTTCTTGCATTGCTGGCTTGGTAGTGATGAACTCTCTTAGCCCTTTTTTATCTGTGAAGCTTCTGATTCCACCTTTAATTTTGAATGATAGCCTTGCTGGGTATAGTATTCTTGGATTCAGTCCCTTGTTTTGCATCACTTTGTATATTTCATTCCATTCCCTTCTGGCCTGGTGTGTTTCTGTTGAGAAATCAGTTGATATTCTAATAGGAGATCCCTTATATGTTACTTTCTTTCTCTCTCTTGCAGCCTTTAAGATTCTTGCTTTGTCGTTGGTGTTTGTCAATTTAATTATGATGTCGGTCTTTTGGGGTTAAATTTGTTTGGGACTCTGTGTACTTCTTGGACTTGGATAGTTTTTTTCTTGCCAATATAAGGAAAGTTTTCTTTCATTATTTCTTCAAACAGGTTTTCTATTCCTTGTTTCTCTTCCTCTCCTTCTTTTATCCCTATTATTCGAATGTTGTTTCGTTTTGTAAAGTCACATAGCTCCCTTAGGATCTCCTCTTGCTTTTTAAGTCTTCTTTCCAATTGCTGCTGTGTTTGTGTGTTTTTTCCTACCTGGTCTTCTAATTCGCTGATGCGGTCCTCAGCCTCTTCTACTCTACTCTTTAGGCCTTCCATTGTGTTCTTTATTGCAGCTATGTCATTCTTCATCTCCTCTTGGTTTCTTTTTATGTTGGTGACATTTTCATTCAGCTCCTTATAGTTCTCATTGAGTTGTGTGTATTTGTCATCCATCCGCTTAAACATCCTTATAACGAATACTCTGAATTCTTTCTCTGTTAGGCTGCTAGCCTCAAGTTCATTTAACTCCCTTTCTGGTGATTCTTCTTTTTCTTTCCATTGGGGATTTCCTTTTTGTCTCCCCATGTTTTCCTGTAATGTTTTAATTGTAGATCCAGTTGCTTTGCTGCCCAGGTTCTTTTGGGGATGGTGCTACTGGATTAATCTCAGTTTTCCTGCGTTTGTTAATCTAGTGTAGCTATTTGGGTTCTCTTGATGTAGGCCTGTGAGCTTGAGAGGCACAACTGCAGCGTCTAGATGTCAGCAGCTGTGGGTGGGAGTGTCTCAATTTCTGCTGTCTTGCAACCTTAATTGTAATCACACCTGCCCAGCAGGGGCTCAGAGTGGCCCCCAGGTACCTTCTGTTGGGGTGTTGGGGCTCAGGGGATCTGGTCTTTGAAAGGCGTTGCTGTGGTGCCTTGAGATCTGCAGTCGTGGGGTGAGCAGACCCAGCTTTTTCTGTTGTACCTGTGGTGGATAGGCTCTTACTCCCAGTGGTGTTTTACAGGAGCACCCTCGGTACTTTTGCCAGTGAAGCACACTGAAGGGCTCTGAAGGGCCCTGGCAGTGTAGCCGGGTAATTGTGGTGCCTATGGGCCGGTATCCACAGTAAGTGAGTTCAAAGCTTCTAGTGCTGGAGGGTCATGCGCCCCCTGCTTGTTCAAGATCACACCCAAGGAGAGCTCACAGTGGCTCCCACTAGCACACTGAGCCCCTGTGGTTGGTTGGGCTCAGTGTGTTAGTATCTGTGGAGGCGCGCTCTCTGGTCGCAGATCTCTGATGCACTCTGAGGGGTCCTGGCACTTCGGTTGAGTAGCTGGGGTTAATGTGGGCAACCCTCCAGGAAGAGGGAATTCAGAATTTCCACTGCGGGGCCGCGCGCCTTCGTCTGCGCAGAATCACACCCTTGGGTGCAAGCCCTGAGCAAAGTGACCTGGGGCTGAGAACACGCAAGTGCGTGCACAGCTGGGGTTAATGTGGGCAACCCTCCAGGAAGAAGGAAGAAGGAATTTCCACTGCGGGGCCGCGGGCCCCGTCTGCACAGAATCTCACCCTCAGATGCAAACCTGGAGTGAAGTGTCCTGGGGATGAGAGCACGCGAGTGCATATGCAGCTGGGGTTAATGTGGGCAACCCTCCGGGTTGGGGGAGTTTGGAATTTCCGCTGAGTGTGCCCCTGTCTGCACAGAATCACAGCCTCGGGTGCAAACCCGAAGTAAAGTGACCTGGGGCTAAGGACGTGCAAGCTGGGGTTAATGTCAGCAACCCTCCAGGAAGAAGGGAGAAGGAATTTCCACTGCAGGGCCGCGGGCCCCCTTCTGCACAGAATCTCACCCTTGGGTGCAAACCCGGAGTAAAGTGTCCTGGGAATGAGAGCACGCGAGTGCATACGCAGCTGGGGGCAGCTGAGGTTAATGTGGGCAGCCCTCCGGGATGGGGGAGTTTGGAATTTCCACTGAGCGTGCCCCCGTCTGCGCAGACTCACACCCTGGGGTTCAAACCCGAAGTAAAGTGACCTGGGGCTGAGGAAGCGCAAGTGCGTGCGCAGCTGGGGTTAATGTCAGCAACCCTCCAGGAAGAAAGAAGAAGGAATTTCCACTGCAGGGCTGCGGGCCCCCGTCTGCAAGGAATCTCACCCTCGGGTGTAAACCCGGAGTGAAGTGTCCGGGGATGAGACCACACTAGTGTGTGTTCGTGAGCGCGCGGGCGGGAACCAGGGGTTCTGCTGTTGGGGAGGGGGAGTTGCACTTACAGCTGCGGAAAGCTGTGTCTTTGGTGGTGGAGGTCTCAGGTTCCCTGAGTCTGCAGCTGGGGTAGCAGGATATTGGTTGGAGTGGGAGCTGGGTCGCGGGGCAGTTCCAAGGCCTGTCTTGTTGGTGGTGTTGATGAGTTTCTACCTAAGGCTGTTCTCAGCTCAAGATGGCGTGGGCTCCCTCTGTGCTAGGGTCTGGTCGTCCATGGAGTGCCTGCAGGGGTGGTAGTCTCTCTTTGTCAAGGAGAGGCTTTCTGCCAGCCCCTGCTGCTCCTGCGAGATTTAACTTTCCCTCACTAGCTCTCACACACCCCACGCACAACCACACACTTTCCTTTTATACCCTCACTCACTTCCTCTCTCTCCACTCCATCCTGCCAGCCGCCATCTTCCGCAGGTTCCCTTTTTAGTAGACACCTCCTGTCTGCTGCTGGAACACATCAAATGTATCTTCATTCTCATTTCCAACTGTGCAGGTATGTCTGTTTCATTGATTGGCTGCCCATCAAATTGGAATCTTATCTGCCTCATTGACAAACCCTGTTGCTCACAATAGGCTCTCATTAGTTTACTAAGTGATGTATGTCTCTTAATCTTAAACTGCACCACAGAACCACCCTGGCCTGCCACCTTCAAATTAATATGATCATTAATTAATCTGATCATTGTTTTCAGTCTTGCCTCCTTCCTTGGGCTTTTCATCAGCCATGGCGAGCGCTGGAGTCTCCTCAGCTGCTGCTTCACAAAAGAGGTACCAACTCTGCACCTAAAGATCACATACCTTCATATAATCTTTAAAATGAGATGTGTGGGACATAGCTCTTAAGGACTGAAGAGGAAATAAAAATAACTCACTGCTTTATGAATTCACCTAGGCCCTAGGGGACCGTCTTTTACTCTGTATGTCAATCCCCTTTCATGAGAAAATCAAATGTAATACTAATCCATATGAAATATTTTTTGCTTGTCTCCTAATGTGTGTATTTTTAAAAACTCAATGCTATTTAAAACATTCTTTAATAATAGAAATAGCTTTCATTTGATTACTTTAATCAGGGAGAAATTACTTCCATTTGTAGTTCATCTGTTTTTCTTCTCAACTATAAGCCAAATATTGTACCACAATACTACGGAGTGAAGTAAAAAGTTTGAGAAGATCTGACTCATTCATTCAGCAAATATTGGTATAAAAATAATTACATAATAATCATAAAAATGGATGTGTTTTAGTTCAGAGTGGTCCAGTGATCACCTTAATTTTTTTTGTGAGGTTCATAACCTGAGATCCATGGAAGGACTTTAGTGGGTCCATGAATCTCCCAAAACTATTAAAAAAAATGACGTGTGTGCATACAGGTGTGCTTTTATTCATTTTTCTGGGGTGAGGGTCAATAGTTTCAACATATTCTTAAACTGCTGTTAAATATGCACCTTGCACTAAGACTATAGCAAAGCGGTAATTTTAATTTAGAAGACATTAAAATGAAATGAACATGGAATTTTTAAAAATATTTTTATTGATTTCAGAGAGGAAGGGAGAGGAAGAGAGAGACAGAAACATCAATGATGAGAGGGAATCACCAATTGGCTGCGTCCTGCAGGTTGGACCGAGCCCGCAACCCAGGCATGTGCCCTTGATTGGAATCGAACCTGGGACCCTTCTGTCCGCAGGCTGACACTCTATCCACTGAGCCAAACCAGCTAGGGCAGTGATGGCGAACCTATGACACGCGTGTCAGCACTGACACGCGTAGCCATTTATGATGACACACGGCCGTTGAGGCGACCGCATGCCGAGGATGGAACATTTGCTGCTCCTGAGATGAAACATTTGCGACTAGAGTCTTGGAGTTACTAACTCCAAGACTCTAGTCGCAAATGTTTCATCCTCCCCTAATAGACACTCTGTGCTGGAGGTCTTTAGGCCAAAACAACAGAAGTCCGGCACAGAGCGTCTAGTTATGGGACTTCCGGTTAAGCCAGGATCTTTGCCCTCACTTCTGCCAGCAGAGCAGGGAGCAGTGGAACGCAGCGGGGGACGCATCTCTGGGGGCCCTGTCATTACCAGTAACCAAATAACAGTTAACCACAGCAACCATTATCTACTCTTCTGGGGTGTCATGGATTTCTAATCCATTGTTACTGAGATAAGTGAAGGGGAGGCTGGGAGAGGCGAGGGTTTGTGGCGTGCTATGGGTGCCATTTCCCGCCATTAGAAATAGCGGCAGCCATTTTAATTCACATAAGGAACACCATCTTGCTCCATAGTGCAGACTCCATTTCACCATTATTACTGTTGTGCATCCTTATTAACCCCTATTTCTACTTATTAACCCTGCCCTTTCCTAAAAGACAGTTATATGCACCATTTTGTGGTTAGTTAGGCTAGTTAACCCCTAATTGCCTGCAGGCCTAACAAGCTATCTATAATTTTATCTTCTGTCACTGCCCCCCTGATGGAGAACCCAAAAAATAAAAAAACTAAGGTTAAGTAAAGGAAGTGGTAGTAGCAGTGGCCGACCCTTTCAAGAGACATGGACTGAGATGTATGGCTTTATAGAAAAAAATGGCAGATCATTTTGCGTTCTATGCACTGAAACGGTAGTAAGCAGAATGTGGAATATAAATAGACATTTTGAAACTAATCATTCCCAGCTCTTGGAAAAAAGTGAGGATGAAAGGAAGGAATACATTTCCAGGCAGCTACACCTTTATAAGAGCCAATCTAATTCCATCCTTAAATTTATGAAAGGCTCTACAAATTTAACATCTGCAAGTTTGAGCATTGCTCACTCTATAGCTCAGCATGGAAAAGCACTCAGTGAGAGAGAATTTATTAAAGAAACTCTCCTAAGATGTGCACCAGTTCTATTTCATGATATGCAGAATAAAGATGCAATTTTTAAGAGAATATCTGAGTTACCACTCAGTAGAAATATCATAAAAGACCGAATAATGAGACTGAACATAAACGTACAACATCAATTAAAGAGAGACATAAGGAAGTGTAAATATTTTTCGATGTCTCTTGATGAAACTACTGATGTCACATCACATGCTCAGTTGGCCATTATTGGTCAATATTCTGATGGTCTCACAATGAGAGAAGAGTTGATAAAGTTAGTATCAGTGTCAACAAGTAAATCAGGAAGCGAAATATGTAAGGTTGTTATACAAACATTTCGTGACCTAAGCATTGATATCTCTAAAGTTGTGTCAGTGACGACAGATGGGGCACCAAATATGGTGGGGGAAAAAGTCGGATTTGTCAAATTGTTTACAGAAGCTATTGGACATTCGATTGTGCCTTTTCATTGTATTATCCATCAGGAGGCTTTATGTGCCAAGGCAGAATTCACCGACTTAAACGACTTAATGTCAGTTGTTACAAAAATAGTTAATTTAATAGCTGCTCGCCCCCTTCACAAGCGAGAATTTTCGGCACTTTTACTGGAGGTTGATTCCACCTACAGTGGACTGCTGATGTACAATAATGTAAGATGGCTGAGCCAAGGCCAAGTTCTTGAGCGCTTTGTAGAGTGCTTTGAAGAAATTAAGGTATTTCTTGATGATAAGGATCTGGGAAACTTTCCTCAGCTTAATGATGATGAGTGGGTCAACACCCTGATGTTTTTTACAGATCTCTCTGTTCATATTAATGAACTGAACTTAAAGTTACAAGGTTTTGGCAAAAGTATTGACGTTATGTTTGGATACATAAAAGCTTTTGAAAGTAAAGTTAAAATTTTCAAGCGAGATATAGAAACTAAAACTTATAAGTATTTTCCTCGAGTAACAAAGTATTTTGAGAAGGCCAGTGCAGCTGTACAAAATGAAATGGAACTCTTGCATATGAAGTACCAGCATGTTTTAGACTCGTTATTTGACCAGTTTAGTGATAGATTTAGTCAATTTAGAAGTCTAGAACAGACCATGAAAATAATTAAGTATCCTGATGTAGTAGTCTACAGTAGTTTGGAATTAAATGGTTTCCAATGGATGCAAATTGATGATTTGGAGATGCAACTTGCAGAATTTCAAGACAGTATCTGGGCTCAGGTGTTTGTCGACTTGAGGTCAAAGCTTGAGAATCTGGAAAGGTGCTGCTTGGAGAATCAAGAGGAGTGCCACTACGAACAGGAAATTTGGAGTGCCTGGAACCGACTACCAGACACATTTAGCACCCTGAAAAATATAGCAATGGCTTTACTCACAATTGTTCCCTCTACATACTTTTGTGAGGCCTTATTCTCAGCGTTAAATAATATCAAAACCAAAAAAAGAAACAGATTGACAGATGAAGTTAGTAGCACTTGCTTGGGCCTGAAGTGTACAAATACCAACCTTCAATTGAAGATTTAGCCAATGAAATCAGCAACAAAAAAGTCACTAATAGGCAAGTTAGTTAAAGAATTCCCCCTCCCCCTCACTTATCTTAGTTCACGGCACCCCACACAAGCTAAATAATATCAAGACCAACAAAAGAAACCGACTGCCGGATGAACAAAGAAGTCACTAAACAGGTAAGTTAAATATTTAGTTTTTGGTTTATTAAATACAATTATATATAACAATTATACATTTATGTTATTTAAACTATAAATATCACGAAATAATGTTTTTTTCCTCAAAGTGACACACTACCCGAGTTATGCTCAGTTTTTTGGCGAAGTTTGACACACCAAGCTCAAAAGGTTGCCCATCACTGAGCTAGGGCAATGGTCGGCAAACTCATTAGTCAACAGAGCCAAATATCAATAGTACAACGATTGAAATTTCTTTTCAGAGCCAAATTTTTTAAACTTAAACTTCTTTTAATGCCACTTCTTCAAAATAGACTCGCCCAGGCCTTGGTATTTTGTGGAAGAGCCACACTCAAGGGGCCAAAGAGCCTCATATGGCTCAGGAGCCGCAGTTTGCCAACCACGGAGCTAGGGCATGAACATGGAATTTAATAAAACAGCATGCATATGCTGTTCCAAAATCATTCCATTTTAATTTTTTCATAGAAGTTGGAAAGAAAAATCTTGTGAAGGTGGCTTTGTACAGCCAGGTTTGAAGGCTTAGCTAATAATGAAGATATCAGCGTCTAAGGAGTCCCTTTCTAATCTTCTCAGACCAGACTTACCCAAGAAAGAGACTCTGGCTCATAAAAACAAATGAAAGACTTTTAGTGGACAGAAAATTTATGACTCAAGATAATTTATTTTATCTTGTCCTTTCCTTCAGTGTTCTATCTTCCAAACAACATACTAGTGACTTTGCTCTTCTAAAGTGTTTCAAAACATAATTCTGGACTGGAAGAATCTACTTTTCTATCTTTTTGTGTCTTTTGCTGATGGTTGGGGCTTAGTGAATGGTTGTTAATTATAACCGTAAGGTTAGATATAATAATAGCCCTGGGAGTGTCCCTAACCTCATTTTCTACTTAGTCAGCCACCTCACCCGTAATGGAAAAAATATGCAGATTTACTTCCAAACACTTTAAAGCCCACTGTTTAAATCTTACTCTCAATTTGGAATTGCTACCCTAGTAATGTATTAACCAGAACTGCCTCCTCATGTAGAGTCCTCCTAATGGAAAAAGTTGGTTCCTTTCCAACTTCCCAACTTTGCTTTTTAGAAGGGAGAAAAAGTGCAGAACTGTGAACAGAAGCATTATTATTGTGCACTAATGCTATTGAAATGTCATTTCCTCCCCAGAGGGATAAAAGTGATAAAGTTGAATATTACTAATTTTCTCTGATGACAGGTAGCAACAGGTTGGAGTAATAAGAATGTGATAAAAGAACTACTACAACTGAAAACAAACATCTCCCCACTTTCCCTGTCCAAGATTAACACAGAGTGTCCACTTCCCCTGCCCAGGTATGCTGCTCTCTGGCTTGCTGGTAGGAGCAGATAGGCATCAGGTTGGGACCTCTGGACTTTCCTGCCCGCAGACACAAACCAGCATCCAGTCCCCACACCTTGAACCTCAGACGCTTGCCTGGACAGTTATGAGGGTTTTAACCATTTATTAGTGATATTTGTGCCTACCGAATGTTAGGGTTGATAGCTTATTATGTCCCAGAAGCATGTGTAGCCTTCTTGCCAATTTCAGCACAGGAAGCAGGAGCATCTTTGAGAGTCTAGGGTGATGAGGCCGCTTTGCCATCGAGGAGGCCTTCATGGCTAAACTGAAAGGTCTGTTGCCAGCCAAGCACCTTGAACCTAGGTTAACCATCATCAGCTTTGGCAGGAAGACAACCCACCCAGAAGGGGAAGGGTTTGAAATGGAATGTGCAAACAACAGTGACGAGCATAAGGACACCGTGGCTAGCCTCTCGCCTCATTCACCCATTGATCTTTCCTATGCATCTGTTTTCCTATTCGGTCAACTAGAAGGTTGGATCTTAATGCTTGTGGCTTAATACAACCATTGTCCACCCACTTACACCTTTTACTAATCAGGAAATGAAGAAAAACACAACTTGGGTTTAGTTCTAAGTGGCATATTCTACGTGCTTTGAGCAGAAGCACAAGCGAGGGAGGTCACATGGTTGCTGCCCTTCACCCCGCTGTCAGCCACGCAGTGGACTCCCTTGGTTAAGCTATCCCTGGAGAGTAGGAGGTAGGACAGGCCAAGAGAAGTACAGGATAAGTGAAGAAAGGAAAGGTGTGAGGGCACTGGAATCGATTATTCACCAGTCATCTGTACAGCCTTGCGAATCCAAGCATAAAGGCTGTGGTGTCTTCTGCTGGGAGAAAAGGCAAAGGCGGTGCGGGCGTCTTTGGGGAACAGTGACCTGCCAGCTGCAGCTGGAAGGCTGCCACCGCTGCTTCTACAGCCCTTGGGACCAAGGTTGCTGTTTTCCTATGAGCTGAAAGCAGCTGGGGTCAAGATCATGTGGTTCATGGACACGGTGCCCATTGCACTGGACTGCCCAGGATACAGAGCGCTGCATTCTTCCAGAGGAGGGTTATAAGGTGAGTCCCAGGCCGCCAGCATCAACTGGTGAAGATCTATGCTGGCCACATGAGGGTACTTCATGTAGTGAGTGTAAGGTGGGCCCCCCATGAAGTTGGATACTGGCAGCGCACTCCCATAGCCCCCAATGCTGCCAGCCCCAGAGGTGGTGTTGCCTCCTGCGGGGCTCCTGAGAGTGCCCGGGTACATGCCCACTTCTTTTTCCAAAAATCAGCTGCTGTACGTGGTGGCTTGGGCCAATGAAGCAGAGACAGGGTTGAATCATATATGAGCATTTATTCCAGTACTGCTGGCAGTGTGGGAGAGCAGCAGATACAGCCACAGAAATCTGCTCTGCAGCTCACCATAAGCCAGTTGCTTATGTAGCAAAAGCACAAAGGAAAAGTAGGTAAAAAGGCAGTTTACAGATATGCAAAAGGACTAGGGCTGTGGTTGGCAAACTGTGGCTCGTGAGCCACATGCGGCACTTTGGCCCCTTGAGTGTGGCTCTTCCACAAAATACCATGGCCTGAGCGAGTCTATTTTGAAGAAGTGGCATTAAAAGTTTAAGTTTAAAAAATTTGGCTCTCAAAAGAAATTTCAATCGTTGTACTGTTGATGTTTGGCTCTGTTGACTAGTGAGTTTGCCGACCACTGGACTAGGGAGTCTTCAAAGGGCTTAGTGATATGCAAGGGCTGGGGTTATATGGGCAAATAGCCAAAGGGAGTTCCAGATGGTCAGTTAACAGGTAAGCAGGCTGGAGGTCTGCAAAGGCCTGCAGGTATGCAGAAAGGGCTGGGGATATTCAGAGGGCTGGCATTATGGTTTCTGCAGCATAGTTGGTGGGCGTGGCTTGTGGGTGTAATGAAGGTACGGTCAATTTGCATATTACTCTATTATTAGGTAGGATAATTCCCATTTTAGAGATGAAGAAATTGAGGCTCAGAGAAGTATCATGACTGTTTTTTTAAATGAACCACTAGAATGTATTAAAGCTAGGTTCCCATCCTAGACCACCCTGACTGCAAAGTTCATGTTCTTGAATTGGAACCATGTTAAATGTACAACCTCAGGGATTAGGCCTGGGGCTTGGTTTCTGTTTTCTTTGTTCAGGCTTCCAGACATGGCATTCAATACTCTTTGTAATATGGACCCAATTACCATTGCATTTTTTTTTACCTATTCTATCCTAAAAAACTATTATTTTTAAAGAGTTTAAAACAATAGTTCCCAGGATGGAAGTATATGGAGGACCTTTAAGAGTTACCTAACCAATATTATAATTTTACCTATGAGGAAACTAAGGATCTGAGAGAAGTTATTCTTTAAGGAAGTGAAGCACAGAATTCAGGTTTTTTGACTCCCACATAAACACTCTTTCCATTGAAAAATATATCTTTGCTTATGTAATTTCCTTCATCTATTCTTTTCCTCCATAGTAATTGTTTAAAGTCGCCTTATTGTTCAAGGTTCAACTAAAGTGCCCCCTCCATAAAGTCCTATGTGATGATGCTCTTCTCAGAAATTGCTCTTTCTTTTGTCTGAATCCTGTTATCAACTCCCCTCACCAACTAACTATACTATTCTTATTCACTTTAGAGTTATTTGGGGTTGTATCAGAATCTTCTGAAATTTGAACACCCTTTTTTTTTTTTTTTTTTGGAATAGGAAGTGCCTCCAGATATTCTTTTTTTTAAAAAAAAAATTTATTGTTTAAAGTATTACATATGTCTCCATTTTCCCCCCCATTGACCTCTCCCCGGCCATTCCAACCCGCCAGCACATGCCCTCACCGCCCCCTACTGTCTGTGTCTATGGGTTATGCTTATATGCATGCATATATGTCCTTTGGTTGATCTCTTACCCCCTCCCTCCCCTGCCTTCTCTCTGAGGTTGGATGGTCTGTTCAATGTTTCTATGTCTCTGGATCTATTTTTGTTCATCAGTTTGTGTTGTTCATTATATTCCAAAAATGAGTGAGATCATGTGATATTTATCTTTCTCCAATTGGCTTATTTTGCTTATCATAATGCTCTCCAGGTCCATTCATGCTGTTGCAAATGGTAAGAGATCCTTCTTTTTTACAGCAGGAGTGAAACCCCATAGGAAGATCAAGGCTCAAGCCAAGCAAGGTTTTTTAGTACCACTAAGGAATTATCTTTTAGTTTTTTGAGACTTAGGCATTAGTCAAATGAAGTCTCTGTGAGACCCCCTCCCTTTTCTTCACTGCCTAGTTCTGGGCTGATTCCCACAGATGAGGTTAATTGTAAGGCTTGATAATGAATGTGAAAATGCTTTATAAACAGCACAATCCCCATGTGATAGTCTATGGGGATCTGGGTGAGCCTTTACTTTAGCAGGCTCAATGCTTGGGAGACTCTCACAGCCTGGTAAATATTTTTCTAAGCCTAGTCTGGCCCCTCAGAGTTGTCAGAGTAGGCCAAGACTATTCTCCATCTCCCTATTCTCCCACAGCTTCCTGGTCCAGATTTCATCCTAGTTCAGCCTCTGCAGGGCAGGAATCTCTTGGTACTATGGATCTTGGCTTCAATTGTTAGTCATTGGGCCCTCTCTACTACTGAGAGAGATATAAGGAATGCAGATTAAGTCACTCTGACTGATATTGTAACTGAGGCTAAGAGTAGGACAGAGACTTACCCAGGACACTCCATAGTAAATGATCAGTGGATGTTGGATTTAAACCCAAGCATAACTGACTGAGGAACTCCACTAGGTGTCTTACCATTGTACTTATTTCAGCCTCAGTTTCCAACTGAAAAATGGGACTGACAGTAGAAATCACTCTATATATATGTTGGAAATATTCAGTGTATCAGTGGTGTGCTAAAAAAAAAATGGCCATTATTACTGTCATCCACAGAGTTATATTAAAAATAAATAATGTTGATATGAACATTATTTTACATGCTTTTTAATGTATATGCCTAAATGTGAAATTGTTGGGTCCTAGAAGAGGTATGTGTTTAGATTTAGTAGATAGTACCAAATAATTTTCCAAAGTTTTTATACCTATATGCCATATTTTTCCATGTATAAGATGCTTTTTTTCCCCCTAAAATCATTAGACTGAAAATCGTGGGGTGTCTTATACATGGAAGTCAGTCAAGGAGGGAGCTGCACTGGTGCCTAGTTGCCCATACCTTGTCAAACAGGCTTCCTCCAATCACAAGCCTTATTGTTACCAAAGTCAGCTGATGCTGTAATTGGAGGTGGAGAGTGCGCAGATGCAATAGGGACCAGAATGTTCTGAGCCCATGAAGATGTCAAAAAATAAAAAGATAAATACTGATAAGTGATTGTCTTACTCTGCATAATTCAAACTGAATATAATCAGCTATGCAAAAGAGCATGGAAATAGAGCTGCAGAGAGACAATTTGGACCTCCTCCCACTGTGTGTATGATCAGACAGTGGAGAAAACAGGAAGAACAACTTAAGATGCCAAAAAAGAAGTCATTAAGAGGAAAACCAGCAAAATGGGCAAACTTGGAGCAGAGGCTTAAGACATGGATTATGGAGCAGTGCCAGAGTGGCTTATGTGTGTCAACCAAGCTTATTCAATGTCAGGCAAGAATGTTTGCAAGTGAAATGAACACTGTTGATTTTACAGGAAAGGCAAAATGGTGCTTCACTTTCATGAGGAGAGAAGGGTTGGCCAGGAGAACACAAACAAAATTAACTCAGAAAATGCCACCAGTTTATGAGGATGATCTCACATATAGACAGTGACTCAGAAGACAAAAGTGATATAATAGAAGTTGAAGAACTTGATATGTCTAGAACTAATAGTGATGAAGAAGAGAGCAGTGATACAACAGAGGCTGAATAAAGTGATATGCTGCATAATAGCATAGTACCGGTATATAAACATTACCTGTGGTAATTACTAAATAAAAATGTGTTCTGTTTTATATTTAAAATATTGATTTCTAATTTTGGGTTGGAAAAGTGAGGGGTATCTTATACATGGGGGCACCTTATACACTGAAAAATATGGTACATTCCTGGTAGCAATATCTAAGAGTTCTAATTTCTCTACATCTTTGCCAAAGTTTGAAATTCTTATTCTTTTTCCTTTAGCCACTGTCAATTTTCTTTATATAGTAATCATTTCTTTGTTTTACACACACACACACACACACACACACACACACACACACACACACACATATTTAATCTATTAGTTGAAACAACCCAGCACTCTAACCACTGAGCAACTGGCCAAGACAGTATGCATATTCTAGATATGTCCTTTATCACATATGTGTTTTGCAATATTTTCCACCAGTATGTTACATATCTTTTTATACCTACTAAGATAGTGTCTTTAAAATATAAGAGTTTTTGCAACTAAAAGCTGAAATACATATAAGAGTTTTAGTTTCCATTGCTTCAATGTATACATATTTCATCTATTTTTGCTTAGTGCTCATCCTACTTTATAATAGAGAAACATGCAAATTGACTGCACCTCCACTACGCCCATGATTGGGCCGGAGGGAGGCTGGGGGGCAGGTCTCCGGGTGGCCTATCCGGCCGTTGAGAAGACCAAGATGGTGGCACCCAATCCTCTTAGTTCTGGGGGTCCCTGAGGAGATCAGCAACCCAGGGGGGCATGGCCGGGCCCATCCAGCCGCTCCTTGGGGTCTCTGGGGAGATCAGCAACCCAGGGGGACGTGGCTGGGCCCATCCAGACTCTGGGGGGGGGTCCCTGGGGAGATCAGCAACCTAGGGGGGCGTGGCCGGGAGATTGGCAACCCGGGGGGCCTAGCCGGCCCATCCAGCAGCTCCCGGGTGTCCCTGGGGATATAGGCAACCTGCAGGGGCATGGCCAGGCCCATCCAGCCTCACCCAGGGGTCCCTGGGGAGATCGGCACCCCGGGGAGGTTAGGCGGGACTCCCCCAGCTGCTCCCAGGGTCCCTGGGAACATTGCAGGCATGTGGTTGCTGAGTCCCAGACCAGGCCTCTGGCCACAGATTCATAGCTTTGCGGAGACCTAGGGCAGGGATCTGCCTCATCTGCAGAGAGACAGAGGCTCTGCAGTGCCCCCAAGACGTGGGTGGGCCCAGCCAGGGATCAAGAGTCATGGAAGGACTCCTGGCAGAGGGGCAAGGACCCTCACCCCTGAGGCGGGGGTTGAGGGGTGGTGCCACCTCAGTGGAGAGGTGCTGCACTGCAGGGTACTGGACTGACTGATGTGATTCAGAGAAGCTCCCAGTGCTAATGGGCCTCGCTCAGGCGGCCTTCACACTTCAGAGGCAGTGACTCCTGCTCCTGCCTTGACCCAAAAGCAAGCTCGCTACACCCTGACCCATAGCAGAGCATGCCTAGGCAGTGAGTGGGAAGCCTTCCACCTGCTTCGGAGAAGGGGGGGTGCAGTAAAGAATGGGGGGAGAGGAAAGAATGTGGAGCATCTGCAATGAAGAGGTGCTTGAGAAAGAGGCTGGGAAGCCTGACTGGAAGGTTTGTTCTGTTTGCTGGGCCGCTGCCCCTTAGGAAGCGCAAAGAGCATGGCTCTGAGGCTTCCTGTGTGCTGAGTCAAGTTCCACAGCCAACTGGAATTGGCCTCAGTTTCCTGGTCTGTAAAATGGATTAAGCCTGTCCCAGGGCCTTCACTGAGCTTTGATGGCCAATTGAGATACTATATAAAGAAAATGAGGGAAGAAGTGAGAAAGAAAAGGAAGGACAAGCAACACAAAAGAAAAGACTGAAAGGAACCTGTAAACCCATTGTCACTTAAATAGGGAATATATTCAATAGTGTTGTAATGATGGTATGATGCCAGGTGGGTACTAGAAATATCGGGGAACACTTTGTAAAGTATATGATTGTCTAACCACTATTCTGTAACTAATATAAAACCTGAAACCAATACAAAATAATGTTGAATGTAAAGAAATGAAAATTGGAGTGAAATTTTTATAAATTTCAAAGTTTAAATAAAAGCTGTAAAGGAAGGAAGGGGAGAATAAAAAGTGTTTTTCATTTTGCCACTTCATTAAAAAGACAGTTGCCTTTATATGGTGATTTTATACTTTTCTAAGTCATTATCTCATTTTAATTTCCGGGCAACTTAAAGACAAGATAAGTATTCCCTCCACTATTCAAAGAAAGGAAATCTTGGTGTCTGGTCCTAATGATTCAATCGTCAAGCCCTTATTGTAAAGTAGGGTTAGTAAAATTTTCTGTGCAGGGTCATATCTATACTAATAAAAGCCTTGGGGGTGATCAGGCCAGCAGGGGAGGGTATTTGGGGGCAATCAGGCCCACAGAGGAGCAGTTAGGGGGCAATCAGGCCAGCAAGGGAGCAGTTAGGGGGCAATCAGGCAGGTAGGTGAGCGATTAGGAGCCAGTGGTCCAGGATTGTGAGAGGGATGTCCAACTGCAGGTTTAGGCCCGATTCCACAGGGATCGGGCCTAAACCTGCAGTTGGACATCCCCCGAGGGGTCCCATATTAGAGAGGGTGCAAGCTGGGCTGAGGGACACCCTTCCCAGTGCATGAATTTCATGCACCGGGCCTCTAGTTTTACTTATAATATTGTTTATATTTTTGTTTGTTGGTTTGTTTTTTTCAACATTGTTATTGTGGTAAAATATACATAACATAAAATTTATCATTTTTACCAGTTTTATTATTTTATTACTTTCCATTTAATTTCTTTTTAGCAAGAAAGGCAGATTTGTTATTTGTACATTTGTTGTAGAATGTTAGTTTTTTATGAGAGGTGATTGACAGGTGAACATGGTGGATTAGCATGGTGGTGCATGGGCAGGCTAAATAGCCATCTCAGATGGTGGTTTAAGAAAAACCAAATTTATTTAGGGAAAGGGGTTGGGGAATGGGATATCCAAAGGAAAGGGCTGCACAGCACAGAGCCAAGGGAACATTGGGTCGATGATGGCAACCAAAATATATTGCAACAATGAAACAAGGAGGGGCATAGAAGAAGCAACAAGAAAGCCTAGGCTGGGCTGCTCTGGCTCAGTGAGGAGTCAGAGAAAAGGGAGCCTTGGAGACAGGATCAGGGTGTAATCCCCAGACAAGCTGCTGCTGTCCATTGCTCCCCTGGTTGCAAGTCTCATGGGGTCCCATAGAGGTTGGGGGGTATGTGCCAGTGGACATGCTCCTGGGAGGGAGAGAGCAAGCTGGGGCCTTTGTCCTAAGCATATTTATCTCTCTCTTGCAGGTGGAAATCTTAGGGGAGGTCTCAGGGAAGGGTCTTAATATAATATTAATCAGCATTCCAGATGTGCTCTTTCAGGGTCATGGTCTCCATTGGTTGGTCAGTGCCAGGGCAAGGAGTCATTAGTCAATGTAGCTGGTCCTGAGGCAGCCCCAGTGCCACTTGTCTGGTTTTGCTGCTTTTCTGGGCCTAGAGCTGAAATACAATTGAAGCCTAGATGTTATCTTTATGGAGGAAAAGGTCAGGGGGTCTAAACCACATGACCAGTGATATGCTAGGGGAGGATAGGTTACTCTGGGGGCAAGGTTCTTGTTTTCCCAGTTTTGCCCCTTGCTAGGCATCCAGGGCTTTTTGCCCTGCTGAGTTTCTGTACCTGGCCCATAGCCCTTGCTCTGGGGGTTTAAGTGATGCTGTTTACTTTCAGAAGTGAGAATGGGGATGGAAGTAGCTGTTAGCAGGAAATAGATTAGGGAATTTGAAGGACTTTTCATCTTTTTCCATTGGTCTTTATGTTATGGTTTAATTTAATTATTGAAACTTTATATAGTGTAGTTCCAAAACATCTTTATATTCAAGCATAAGTATCCAAATTCTAAAGCCAAATACAAATAACTTTTGAAAAATTAGCTATATCACTGTTTCACTCCAGGTTTGTCATAATCAAGAATATGTTGTGTTCTATATTGGATTTTCCTCTCTAGTATCAACCATTTCTTTATATCCCAACATTAAATTCTATACATTTTATAGAAGAGATGTTAAATCTCAATGAGGCCAACTTTGCATCATTGAGATGACTATAAAATGAGGCAAATTGTTTGACAAACTCAACCAGAACCAGTTAATCTAACTGGATGCTGTTCCTTATAAGAGTAGACTCATGGAGGCAGATACCATAGCCATGATGAACTTGTAATCTGCATTGGGTTGCTGCAAATAAGTAAGCACATATATAGTATTTCTAATGCCCTGTTCTGTCTTTAGACCAGTAATGTTTCTATATATTCATTTCCATTGCTTCAATGTATATGAGAAAATATTTCTTGAGTATCTATTATGAGCCAGGCAAGGAGATACAGCAATAAATAAGGAAGACTAATCTCTGCCAAAAAATCATGAAATTTATATTCTACTGGGGGAAGACAATGTATTTTTGTCATATCCTTAACAACTCTGTTAACATATTCCATGAGAATTATTGAAAAAGGAATCCTTGAGGAGAACATGCTCAGAAGGAATACTTGCTGTCCCTATTTCACTCACAGTTACAATTCTGGGGGCAAGACTGAATATGATTCCACAGATGCATTATAGCTATATAGAAGTAAAGATAGATATTCACAATACTATTGAGTGAACATTTTAACCAGTTTTAGATGTACAGTTCAGTGGCATTAAGTACAATTACATTATTGTATGATCATCATGAACATCCAGGATGTTTGCAATTTTTAAAACCAAAACTCTGTACCAATTAAACAAAAACTCCTATTCTCACCTGCTTCCAGATCCTGGAAACCACCATTCTACATTCTATCTCTTCATAGAGACTACTCTAGGCACATCATATAAGTGGAATCATACAGAATTTACCTTTCTGTGTCTGGATTATTTGATTTAGCATAAGGACTTCAAGGTTCACCTATGTTGTAATATGTATCAGAATTTCCAGGAAGGAACTGGAAATATTGGGGGGAAGATTTTGTAAGATATACAATTGTCCAATCACTATGTTATACAACTGAAACTAACACAAAATAATATTGCATATAAACTGTAATTGAAATAAATGAATACATAAATAAATAAATGCAAAAAAATCATTCTTTTCTAAGGCTGACATTTTGTTTATTTATTTCCTTGTCAATGAACATTTGGATTGTACACTATTTCGCTATTAGAAAATGCTGCTATAAAGATGGGTAGAAAAATATCTGAGACCCTGCCTTCAATTCTTTTGGTTGTACATCCAGAAGTGGAATTGCTGGATTATATGGTAATTCTATGTTTATTTCCCCCCCCACCCCCCCACCCCCCACCATACTGTTTTCTGTAGTAACTGCACCATTTTACATTCCTCAGGAATGGATAGAGTTTCAAATTTCTCCACATCCTCACAGATACTTGCTATTTTCTGTTTTTATTTTTTTATAGTAGCTATTTTAATGGGTGTGAAGTGGTCTATAACTGTGGTTTTGATTTGCCTTTCCCTAATTATTTATGGCCCACATTTTTTCACAAAGGATGACCTGAAACTAAAACTTGGTACAAATGTCTATTTGAGTCCTTTGCCCATTTTGAAATTATTTGTTTTTTTTTCCTTATTTTTGTTGTTTTAAGAGTCATTAATATATTCTGGATATTAATCCTCTCTTGGATATATAATTTTCAAATATTTTCATCCATTTAACTCTATTGATACTATCCTTTGATGCAAAAAATGCTTCTAATTTGAAGAAATTCTATTTATCTGTGTTTTGTTGACTATGCTTTTGCTGTTATATGCATTTGTTTGATATAATGAAACAATTTCCTTTGTGACTTCTGTGACTGCATGTATGACGATGAAAAACACTTCAGTTTTAATATTAGATGAATATACTTTCTCTTTGTTCTTTCATAATTTAGTTTAAGTACATAATATATTTAAAAACAATGGATTTTATTTTAAAATTATATTCTTGTAAACTATTTAAGGACATTGGAAGATGTTTGTTTTCTTTCATTTTTAAAAATCTTTATTGTTGAAAGTATTACATACCCCCAGCATTGAACCCTTCTAGCCTGCCCCGCCCTCCACCCTAGGCCTTCACCACCTTATTGGAATCCTACCTAATAAAATAGTAATATGCAAATTGACCGCACCTTCGCTACGCCAAAGCCACGCCCACCAGCCAAAGCCACGCCCACCAGCTAATCAGGGCGAGTATGCAAATTATCCAACAAAGATAGCGGCTAATTTGCATACGCTGAGGGAGGGAGGAGTGAAGACTGAAGACAACTTAGAAGGAAGAAGGAGGAAAAGCAGAAAGCAAGGTGGCTGCCAAAGGGTAAGCCCAGGCGGGGCAGAGCGGGGCAGAACGGGGTGGAGTGGGGCGGAGCGGGGTGGAGCTGGGCGGGCGGCAGTGGCGAGCGGGTGCAGGCGTGGCGGCCTGCAAAGGCGGCGGCAGCGGCAGCACATGCGGCCCCAACAGCCGCTTGCAGGATTCTTCCTGCAAATGGGCTACTAGTATGTTAATAAGAGAAAAAAGTTTATAAAAGAGTCTATCCAGTTTTATTTTTTATTTTATTTATTTATTTTTTAATTACTTCATTGATTAAGGTATCACATATTTGTCATCAAGCCCCCACCCCATTCCCATCCCAAACCCCCAAACACGCATGCCCCCATCCCCCTGTTGTCCGTGATCACTGGTTAGGCTCATATGCAAGCACACAAGTCCTTTGGTTGATCTATCTCCCTTGTCCACACCCTCCCCTACCTTCCCTCTGAGGTCTGACAGTATGATCAATGCTGTTCTTGTTCTTCAGTCTATGTTGTTCATCATTTCCCCTAGATGAGTAAGCTCATGTGATACTAGGAATATACTTATAGGAACCGAAAATGAGACAAGCAATAATGGTTATGCTGAGAGGCAAATAAATCAGTCTATAGTGAGTTTCTTTCTGAGCAAACAGTTCTTTTGAGTGTCGATTTCTATGTCCAACAGTTGTTTATGTGTACATAACAGCAATGATATTTCAGTTCTGGATGGTGGACAAATGGTGGTAATGCAGGTCCGACCCTCTCTGGTTTGGTCCTGGGCAATCTGCAGTGACGCGCATCTGCTGACTGCTAGTATGGCAAGGCATGGTCAGCGTCTTCCATCTCTGGACTGTTTCTCTTCTGACTTCATGGCTGGAGCACTCCTGTCAATTCCTCTCTGTTGCAGGAATCCACATGGTCTCAGAGTTGTTTTCTGAAAATATACAAATATATTCTTGACCAAAAGTTAATAAAGGAATATTTTCTATAAATTTGACTTGTGATCCTTTTTCATTTTTTTGCACAAACAATTTTTCTTTGGCTTGTTTTGACCCCATGTATGTTTTACCTGGGTGTCTTGCTGTTAGCATTACAAATGAAAGTTAATTTTCTAAACTAAAAATTTTCTAGATGTAATTTATTTACAGGATATTTTTCCTTACATGATATTCTTCTACTATCCCCCCTTTTTTGGTTTAAATATTGGGAGGCTTTTGAAAATTTTATGCTGTAATCTTGATAGCTTTTAAATTTTACTTTTTTGCACTAAAATGTGACTGCTTTAGGTTCATTATATGTTACACAATTTTACCATGAGATGAACTACCAATAAAAATTTTAGTTAACACTTTAGGAATAGCTTTTTTGTCCAGTACAATTGATTTTTCTAGAGTATTTGCTTATTTTGATTGGCCAATTTAAATTAGTCTGAAAACTTGACTACTATTTTACTGTCAAATTTAATACTCTAACAACCATCTTGTTTTACCCTGTAAATATTAGTGGAGAGGATTATTTGCCTTCTTGAGTAGGCCCTGAGCATTCCTGGTACTAGGCTGGATTTATATATCCTAGACCCCAGTTCCCCGGATCATGGGTGCAAGACATCTCCATCAAGTCTTGTTGCAGTGAGAGGGCATCTGCTGTCGGCCAAGTCTCTGTTACCTGGGTCTCGATTTGAGCTGGGCATGTGAAGCTGAGCAGCCATGGGGGCAGGAGATCTCCCTCAGCAGGGGTGAGGGTTCAGGCCCCTGCATACTTGGGGGGGGGTTTAAGGTCTGTGCCCCACCTCTGTTGATGCTCAAGTTCTCTCCTGATGGCCCCTATGCGACTGTGCCTCTCTTAGGTTGTTCCTTCCCTGAGGAATCTTACCTGTCTCTGGCTAACCAGCCATCCTCTGGGGCCAAGCAGGGTGATATGAGGATTAGTTCTTTCTCCTTGGTCGCCTGTGCCCCCATGGCTTCCACGCCCAGCACCTGCCTTGGGATCCCCTCGCCTGCTGGCAGGGTCCCAGCACTGATCACATATCTTGTGGAACCCAGGTTTCTTCTCCAAGGAGGCCCAGCTCACCCCACTGGGCGAGAGACAGGTCCATGGTACCAGCCATCACGAGGTTTCAACCTTGGCATGAACAGAAGCTCAGGCAACAGCTGTGGACAATTGGATTGTGAGAAGTGGGTCCCTCTTGGCCAAAAGGGCAAGAGGGACCAATTTAGAATGCTCAGGTGCCTTCCCAGGGGGCCCTCTACACAGTGGAAGGCATTAAGCCCTTTCATGTCCTTTTTAAATTGCTGCCAGACATTCAAAGAATTAGTTTGTAAGTTTGTTTGGGATAATTATATAATATGCTGTTGTAATTCTAAAATATCTAGAGATGTGTATCGTTTGTCTCCAAGCACCAAACAGATGATGTTTATTTTTTTTCATCCCCATGGGTGCGAGGAACTATTATAAGTAATGGGGGTGATCCAAATCTGGGGAAAATTTTAATGACAGTGTAGAATAATATCATGTAAGGATATTCTTTGTTCTAGTCCATGGCAATTCCCTTTCAAACTGGCTGTCTATTTCTTTTTGTAAAGACAAGGTCTTAGTTACATTTTCTGCACCTCTACCACGTGCAAGTAGTGATAGTAGTGACACCCTTTCTTTGGTGTCCACACAAGCCAGAAACCTCTCTTTAATTTTACACACAAAGGGGCATTGTTTTGATTTTGTGTCATACAAAAGGGAAGCTGGGTGGAGACCCCTGTGTATTTATACTTTCTTGCGCCACTCATGGACCTCCTGGATGACCAAGGTGTTTGGTATTATTGGTAACTACATTAGTCAGGGGATCAGCCCACGTAAGGGTCTTACCCATGAAGGGTCAAGAGCATAAGTCCAAAATACTTACCCTCTTGTCCCAGGTAAAATTACCGTTCATCTGATGATTGTAAGCATGGGTGGAAAGACGTTCTCGTGCATTCTTGGATTTCTGGTTACCTCACAATTTCTTCCCTGAGGTTTGACAATCTGATTGATGTTTCTCTGTTTCTGGATCTATTTTTCCCCACCATCAGTTTATGTTGTTCATTATATTCCAGAAATGAGTGAGATCATGTGATATTTATCTTTCTCTGCCTGGCTTATTTCACTTAGCATAATGTTCTCCATCTCCATCCATATTGTTGCAAATGGTAAGAGCTCCTTCTTTTTTACCACAGCATAGTATTCCATTGTGTAGATGTGCCACAGTTTTTTAATCCACTCATCTGCTGATGGGCACTTAGGCTGTTTCCAAATCTTAGCTATGGTGAATTGTGCTGCTATGAACAAAGGGGTCCATATATCCTTTCTAATTGATGTTTTCAGTTTCTTGGGATATATTCTAGAAGTGGGATTACTGGGTCAAATGGGAGTTTCATTTTTAGTTTTTTAAGAAAACTCCATGCTTTTCTCCACAGTTGCTGCACTAGTCTGCATTCCCAACAGCAGTGCACGAGGGTTTCTTTTTCTCCACATCCTCACCAGCACTTGTCATTTGTTGACTTGTTGATAATGGCCATTCTGACAGGTGTGAGATGGTACCGCATTTTTGTTTTGATTTGCATCTCTCTGAGGATTAGTGATTTAGAGCAGGTTTTCATATGTCTCTTGGCCTTCCTTCTGTCTCCTTTCGAAAAGTGTCTATTTAGATCAGTTGCCCATTTTTTGATTGGGTTGTTTATCTTCTTTCTGTTAAGCTGCATGAGTTCCCTGTAAATGTTTGAGATTAAACCCTTATCGTTGACCTCATTGGCAAATATGTTCTCCCATGAACTGGGCTTTCTTGTTGTTTTATTGATGGTTTCCATTGCTGTGCAAAAGCTTTTTATTTTGATGTATTCCCACTTGTTTATTTTCTCTTTAGCTTCCATTGCCCTAGGAGCAGTATCAGTGAAGAAGTTCTTTTGGCATATGTCAGAGATTTTTATGTCTGTAGATTCCTCTAGTATTTTTATAGTTTCCTGTCTTATGTTTAAGTCCTTGATCCATTTTGAGTTTATTTTTATGTATGGTGTAAGTTGGTGGTCTCCTTTCATTTTTTTACATGTATCTGTTCAATTTTCCCAACACCATTTATTGAAGAGACTGTCTTGACTCCATTGTATGTTCATGGCTCCTTTGTCAAATATTAATTGAGCATAGCAATTTGGATTGGTTTCTGGGTTCTCTATTCTATTCCATTGATCTATAGGTCTGTTCTTGTGCCAATACCAGGCAGTTTTGAGAACAGTGGCTTTGTAATATAGCTTGAAATCTGGTATTGAGATCCCTCCTACTTTGTTCTTCTTTCTCAGGATTGCTGTAGCTATTCGGGGTCTTTTTTTATTCCACATGAATTTTTGGAAAGTTCGTTCTAGGTCTGTGAAGTATGCCACTGGTATTTTAATGGGAAGTGCATTGAAATTATAGATTGCTTTGGGTAGTATGGACATTTTGATGATGTTGATTCTCCCAATCCATGAACATGGTATGTTCTTCCATCTGTTTATGTCTTCCTCTATCTCTTTTTTCAGTGTTGTGTAGTTTTCCGTGTATAGGTCTTTTACCTCATTAGTTAAGTTTATTCCTAGGTATATTAATTTTTTTGGTGTGATGGTAAATGGGATTGCTTTTTTAGTCTCTCTTTCTGTAAGTTCATTATTGGTGTATAGAAATGCCATAGATTTCTTAGCATTTATTTTGTATCCTGCTACTCTGCTGAATTCATTAATTAAGTCTAATAATTTTTTGATGGAGTCTTTAGGGTTTTCTATGTACAGTATCATGTCATCTGCAAATAAGGACAGTTTTACTTCTTCTTTTCCAATTCGGATGCCTTTTATTTCTTCTTCTTGTCTGATTGCAATGGCTAGTATTTCCAACACTATGTTGAACAGGAGTGGTGAGAGTGGGCATCCCTGTCTTGTTCCTGTTCTTAAGGGAAATGGTTTTAGTTTTTGCCCATTGAGTATGATGTTGGCTGTGGGTTTGTCATATATGGCTTTCATTATGTTGAGGTATGATCCTTCTATTCCCAGCTTGTAGAGAGTTTTTATCATGAAAGGGTGTTGGATTTTGTCAAATGCTTTTTCTGCATCAATTGATTTGACTATATGGTTTTTACCTCTCAATTTGTTTATGTGATGTATGACGTTTTTGATTTGCGAATATTGTACCATCCTTGCATCCCAGGGATAAATCCTACTTGGTTGCAGTGTATGAGCTTTCTGATGTACTGCTGGATTCGATTTGCTAGAATTTTGTTGAGGATTTTGGCAACTATGTTCATGAGGGATATTGGCCTGTAATTCTCTTTCATTGTGTTGTC
The DNA here is from genome assembly GCF_027574615.1 of Eptesicus fuscus. Taxonomy (NCBI): domain Eukaryota; kingdom Metazoa; phylum Chordata; class Mammalia; order Chiroptera; family Vespertilionidae; genus Eptesicus; species Eptesicus fuscus. The sequence continues at coordinate 56,094,633 of NC_072473.1, read as the reverse complement.
TTTATTTCGTTTTTGTATTAGGGTGATGCTGGCTTCATAGAAGGAGCTTGGGAGTTTTCCTTCTTCTTGAATTTCCTGGAATAGTCTGAGGAGGATAGGTTTTTGCTCTTCCTTGAATGTTTTTTAAACTTCCCTGTGAAGCTGTCTTGCCCCGGGCTTTTGTTTGCTGGAAGCTTTTTGATGAGTGCTTCAATTTCTTCCATAGTTATCAGCCGATTGAGATTTTTAGTCTCTTCCTGAGTAAGTTTTGGAAGGTTGTGTTTTTCTAGGAATGTGTCCATTTCCTCCAGGTTGTCTAGTTTGTTGGAATAGAGTTGTTCATAGTATTTTTTGACAGTCCTTTGTATTTTTGTGGGGTCTGTTGTTATTTCACCTCTTTCATTTCTGATTTTGTTTATTTGGGTCCTCTCTCTTTGCTTCTTGGTGAGCCTGGCTAGAGGTTCATCAATCTTGTTTATCCTTTCAAAGAACCAGCTCTTGGTTTTGTTGATCTTGTGTATTGTTTTTTTGATCTCTATGTTATTCATTTCTGCTCTGATCTTTATTATTTCCTTTCTTCTGCTCACTGTGGGCTTTTCTTGTTGCTCCCTTTCTAATTCTTTGAGTTGTTGTGTTAGATGATCAATTACCATTTTTTCTTGCTTTTTGAGATAGTCCTATAGAGCTATACACTTCCCTCTCAGGACTGCTTTCATTGTGTCCCATAGGATTTGCAATGGGGGGATCCGTTGTGTTTTTATTGTCTTTAGGCTCCAGGATGTTTTTAATTTCTTCTTTGATCTCATTGATATTCCAATCATTGTTTAGTAGCATGCTATTCAGTTTCCAAGTGTTTGAATTTTTTGGAATGTTTCTATTGTAGTTTATTTCTAATATTATGCCATTGTGGTCTGAGATAATGCTTGATATGATTTCAATCTTTTTTAATTTGGGGAGACTTTGCTTGTTACCCAATATGTGGTCTATTTTTGAGAATGTCCCATGTGCACTTGAGAAGAACATATATTCCATGGCTTTGGGGTGAAATACTCTGAAGATGTCAATTAGGTCCATCTGATCTAGTGTGTCATTTAGAATTGCTGTTTCTTTGCTGATTTTTTGTCCAGAATATTTATCCATTGATGTCAGTGGTGTTTTAAAGTCCCCTACTATGATTGTATTGATGTCGATCTCTCCCTTGATATCTTCCAGGAGATTTTTTATGTATTTGGGCACTCCTGCATTTGGCGCATAAACATTTACCAGAGTTATATCTTCTTGCTGGATTGCTCCCTTTAGTATTATGTAGTGGCCTTCCTTATCTCTTACTTTGGCCTTTACTTTGAGGTCTATTTTATCTGATACTAGAAGCCCATTTTCACAAAGATTCATGCAAGACATTCATTCACTTGGCTGCCTGCACCAGTTTTCTGCCGACACCAGGGGGACCCAGGCCTTGGCTCTGGCCACCGTCTTCTGCCTTCTTTCAGGGTCAAGGCTTGGTCCCGGCGGTGGCAGCGATCTGGGCGCCTCCCACTGGCCTGGTTCCGTCAGCTGCTCAGCATTCAGAGCGGCAGGAGGCCCCGCCCCTCCGCCGGCCCAGGTCCATCAGCCGCTCAGCGATGGGGGGGGGCAGGGTGTGGGGGCCGCCATCTTGGTTAATTTGCATAGTGCCCTGATTGGCTGTGGGCATAGCGAAGGTACGGTCAATTAGCATGTTGCCCTTTTATTAGGTAGGATAAGTATCTCAACCCCAGCTTTTTTCTCATTTCCATTTGCCTGAAAAATGTTTTTCCATCCCTTCACTCTCAGTCTGTGTGAATCCTTTGCTCTAAGGTGGGTCTCTTGTAGACAGCAAATATATAGGTCATGTTTTCTTATCCATTCAGCTACCCTATGTCTTTTGATTGGTGCATTTAATTCATTTAAGTTTAATGTTATTATTGATAAGTACCTGTTTGTTGACATATATTTCCTTAGTGTTTGTATTTCTTCTTGCCTTTCTCTTTCTTCTTTTTACAGCATCCCCTTTAGCATTTCTTGCATTGCTGGCTTGGTATTGATGAATTCTCTTAGCCCTTTTTTGTCTGTGAAGCTTCTGATTCCACCTACAATTTTGAATGTTAGTCTTGCTGGGTATAGTATTCTTGGATTCAGTCCCTTGTTTTTCATCACTCTGTATATTTCATTCCATTCCCTTCTGGCCTGGTGTGTTTCTGTTGAGAAATCAGTTGATATTCTGATAGGAGATCCCTTGTAGGTAACTTTCTGTCTCTCTCTCTGGCAGCCTTTAAGATTCTTGCTTTGTCGTTGGTGTTTGTCAATTTAATTATGATGTGTCTTGGTGTCGGTCTTTTGGGGTTCAACTTGTTTGGGACTCTGTATGCTTCTTGGACTTGGATAGTTTTTTTCTTGCCAATATCCGGGAAATTTTCTGTCATTATTTCTTCAACAGGTTTTCTAGTCCTTGCTTCTCTTCTTCTCCTTCTTTTATCCCTATTATTCGAATGTTCTTTTGTTTTTTGTCGTCCCGAAGCTCCCTTAGGCTCTCCTCTTGCTTTTTAAGTCTTCTTTCCAGTTGCTGCTGTGTTTGTGTGTTTTTTCCTACCTTGTCTTCTAATTCGCTGATGCGGTCCTCAGCCTCTTCTACTCTACTCTTTAAGCCTTCCATTGTGTTCTTTATTGCAGCTATGTCGTTCTTCACCTCCTCTTGGTTTCTTTTCATGTTGGTGATGTTTTCATTCAGCTCCTTATAGTTCTCATTGAGTTGTGTGTATTTGTCATCCATCAGTTTAAACATCCTTATAACGAATACTCTGAATTCTTTCTCTGTTAAGCTGCTAGCCTCAAGTTCATTTAACTCCCTTTCTGGTGATTCCACTTGTTCCTTCCTTTGAGAATTTCCTTTCTGCCTCCCCATGTTTTCTTGTAATGTTTTAATTGTAGTTCCAATTGCTTTGCTACCCAGGATCTTTTTGGTGATGGTGGTACTGGTATAATCTCTCAGTTCTCCTGGGCTTGGTAATCTAGTGTAGTTCCCTACTTGAACTATTTGGGTTCTCTGGATGTAGGCCTGTGAGTTTGAGAGGCACAACTGCAGTATCTAGAGGTCAGCAGTCTTGGAGGGTAGTGTCCCAATTTTTCTGTCTTGCACCCTAAATTGAAATTACGCTTGCCCAGTGGGACTCACAGTGGCTCCAAGGAACCATCTGTCGGGGTGATGTAGCTTGGGGGGCCTGCACTCTGGAAAGGCGTGACTGTGTTGCCCAGAGTTCTGTAGTTGTGGGGTGGGCAGACTCAGCTTTTGCTGCTGTACCTGTGGTGGATAGGCGCTTACTCCCAGTGGCAGCTCAAGGAGCACCTGTGGTAAGTTTGCCAGGGAGGCACACTGAGGCACTGTGAAGAGCTCTGGTAGTGTAATTGCATAATTGAGGTGCTTAGATGCTAAAGGTTTTTCTTTTGGGCAGTACCTATGGCCTCAGGGAGTATTCAAATCCTATAGTGTTAATCAGAGTGGAATCCGGGTGTGGCTATATTGGTTGCCTGGAGACTGGAGGGAGGGGTTATCTCTTAGGAGAAAATGGCGACCGGGGATCCGATGTGACTCAACACCAGACACACTTCCACCTCTGCCCACTCTCCCCATGTTCCACAACTCCTCCCCTTCTCCTGCACCTCAGCCACGGGTAAGTGTCTGTATCTGAAAGGTCCTACAAACTAGGTTCAGTGGAGAAAGACGCAGGCCCCATTGTGAAGAGGGACCGAGTCTTTACAATCTCCTCTCTTGCCGGCACTGCAAGGTCGGGCACTTAGCTCTTCAGGGCTGCCTTTGAGCTCAGATCCCAAGTCAGACTCCAAGGTCTAAAATCTACTACCTCATACAGTCCCGTGGACCCTTTTTCTCACAGTCAGACACTTTGCCTGTCCTCAGGGATGCGTCTTGGCACCGTGTAGTTTTCCCCTGACCTTCTGGGTTTAGAGATCCAGCAGATTCTATTGCCCAGATCCTTGTTTTACCTTTTTCCAGGAGATCTCTGCCCTTTCCAGCTGCAAACTGTTTCACCAGCCGCTTCTCCTTCGCCAATTCGGGCTGGATTCCTCTCGTTTCAGCTGCTCCCTCTATTTCCTGCTGGACAAGGATCAGGACACATCTGCCTATTCCTCTGCCATTTTGTCCCCCCAGTTTTATTTTTTAAATCCCCAGCCTAAACATAACACATTTATAAACAACTTAGACTAAAAAGACCAAAATGTATATGTTGGTTCTCTCAGGGTTGTGAGATTGCTAGTGATTTCTGTTATACTCTAAAATTTTTCTCATTTTCTAAATTAAAAAAATTAGCATATATTGTATTAATTATCAGAAAATTACAAAGAATGTTGCAACACAAAGGGGCCACATGCTAACCTGACTAGCTCAAGGAAGGCCTGCATGGCAGTCTTGCAGACTCAGTAACCTAAAGTAACCACAAAGGATGATCTGAAACTATAACTTTTTTTTTAACTAAAAAAAATGGGTAGTCATTGAGAGGTTTGCGACGCAGGAAACAAGACACAGAGTCCAGGTGATTAAAAAGGAGGGGGTAGGCCCTAACCGGTTTGGCTCAGTGGATAGAGCATTGGCCTGTGGACTGAAGGGTCCCAGGTTCGATTCCGGTCAAGGGCATGTACCTTGGTTGTGGGCACATTCCCAGTAGGGAGTGTGCAGGAGGCAGCTGAATTGATGTTTCTCTCTCATCGATGTTTCTAACTCTCTATCCTTCTCCCTTCCTCTCTGTAACAAATCAATAAAATATATTAAAAAATAAAATAAAAATAAAAAGGGGGGGGGGGAGATTTTAATCTTGAGCTCCCGGGTGAAATTCGCTGGTCCGAGGGTGGGCCAGGGAAGTTCATGCCAAAAGGGGGCATAGGTGCTTCTTTTATATAGCTGTTCAGTGAGGGGGCGTGGAGGGCATGAGAGGTGTGGAATTCCTGCCTCAGGCCAGGGGTCTAGGAAGGCGCCAGTTATCTCTGTCACCATCTACCTTGCAGATGCATGCATCAGCTCTGGACTTCCCCCCTGCCTCGACCTATCATCCCAGCCTTTTGGTGATAGGGGGCACCGAAATCTTCCTAGCTACTTCCAGCTGACCAGGGGCAAAGAGGGTGGGGGATGTTAAAGGCCAGGGTCAGGCAGAGACGGCTTGAAGGGCAGCCAAGTATAGGGATAGAGCAGGAGCTGGTTTACAATCACCCGTGACATTTCCGCTATCTGGGAGCAGATGAATTTGAGGAGGCAGGGAGCTAGGGAAAAAAAGACACAGATGAAAATTAGGGGCCCTATCAGGGGTAGGATCCATGTAGCTAAAGGACTTTGGAGCCAGCCAAAAAGGGATTTGTCCCGGGAGTATCTTGCACGTAATTCTTCACTCAGCTTAGTCAGGGTCTGCACGTTCTATTCCACCACTCTGGACTCGTTGATGTAGTAGCAACATTCTTCTTGAAGGAACATGCAGGTTCCTCCTCTTTCCGCAGTAAGTAGGTCTAGGGCCCGTCGGTTCTGTAGGGCTATTTGGGCTACCGATGTTACTTGCCGCTGCAGGGAGGCTAAGGAGGTAGTAGTAGACACCAGGGCTATCTGGAGTTTTTCATTGAAATCCTGAGCAGAGATTATGCTGTTACCAAGCCCCCCACCCCCGCCCCCACCAGCTAGGCCTACCGAGGCAGTGATACTTACCCCCAACATGACAGGGAGGAAGGCAGCCCGGCGGGCCCCTGGGGTGGAATGAAGGGAACAACCAGGCAAGCTCCGACTCTCCATACAAGGTTAGTTGGGGAACTACTGTGACCACGAAGCAAGGCCGGGGGTCAGAGGAGTTTATGCAGTTGCTTAAGGTGCCCTTGCACCAAAAGAAGGTACCCAGGCTGGCCTTGGTGGGAATGGCTGCAGTGGGGGAGGCTGACATTCACCATGTCCTTGGGTTCCTGGAGGAGTCATGAGTGGGACGGCAGCCAGCAAAGGTCTTTGGAGAGAGACACATAAAAAGCAGTGGGAGACATTGGGCAGGGTGCGGGTCTCGTTAAGGAATAGTAGAGTGTGTTGGATAAGTTGGAGCCAAGAAGACAGGACTTCTACCTGGGGGAAATCAGGCAGCTTCCCTTTAAGGGAATGTTTGGACTGTAGCATGCTGTTGGAGACTTGGATTTGGGCCTCCTGGGCCATGACATATTTCTGGGAGATGTAGATGGTCCCTGAAGGGTTCGAGCTCCAACCACCCCCATATAGTTTTCCCATAACATCCGCAACCTATCGCTGGTCCCAGGGATCCCAGACCCTGATGTTGAAGGTCCTGACCTTCCAGAAAAAGGGACCAGACCTGACCTCATTGTAGGCATCATGGATGACACAGCCTGACCAGCAGCAACCCCCATAGGTGTTGACGTCTCGATTACACCTGTCTGGGTTCCACTGGTCGTAAGCAAAGCAGGCATATGGTCAGCCACTGTTGGACACTGACCGGAGGTTGACAGCAATCAGGATCTCCGCCTGGCACCCGACCAGAGGGCAGTCATGAGATCCTACCTGCTGGGTGACTTGTGTGTTGTCCTGGTCGTAGGTTTCACGGACCTTGAACCTCCACACATAAGCAGGTGGGGGTGGGTGTAGGTTGCCCAGGGCTGGGAGGAGAAAGAGGAGGGGGAGGGCCGCTAAGGCGGACCTTAGTGGGGCCCAACACCTCACATTTATAGAAGTCATGCTGCTCCGGGGTCCTCTTGAGTCTGGAGAGGTGGTGCCACGATGGATCACCAAGTAGTTTGGCCGCAGTGGGGGTTGTGAGGATTACTGTGTGAGGTCCCGTCCACCTGGGTTCCAAGGCCTTGGGATGTAGATTCTTAAGGAGAACTGAGTCCCCGGGCTGAAGGGGTGGTCCTCGAGAGCCTTGGTCGGCTGGTTCTGGCCTGGGCAGAAACCTGTCAGCGTGTTCCCCGAGCAGCTGCCTGAGTAGAGACAGGTATGGAATATGAGTAGCCAGGAGAGGAGGGTCAGTAGGGAGACGATGGTTGAGCAAGAAGGGTCTCCCATATAGGAGTTCAAAAGGCTTAAGAAGGTGGGGCTCCTTGGTGTAGCCCGGATTCTGGTCAGGGCCATGGGCAGCAGATCTGGGCAGGAGCTGCAAATTTCTAGAGAGTTTTGTTAGATGGTCTTTAAAGAGGCCATTGGCCCTCTCGACCTTACCCGATGATTGTGGGCGGTAGGGTATGTGCAGTTTCCAGGAGATGCCAAGAGAGGTGCTAACCTGCTGAACGACCCTTGATATAAAAGCTGGGCCGTTGTCTGATTGTATGGAGGTGGGGAGGCCGAACCTTGGGTTTATGTGTGTTATTAGGGTCTCAGCCACAACCTCAGCAGTTTTCTTGTGGGTAGGGAAGGCCTCTACCCACCCTGTCAGGGTGTCTACCATGGTAAGCAGATATTTGGTCTTCTTGTGGGGAGGCATATAGGTGAAGTCTACCTGCCAGTCCTACCCTGGGAGGTGTCCCCTCACTTGATGGGTAGGAAAGTTGGGGCGCATTCCTCCCTGGGGTGAGACAGCTGCACACGTGGAGCAGGAGAAGCAGGCACTCGTGACTGCCTCTCGCAGTGTGGGCTAGGTGAAAAGGGATCCAGGTAGAGATTGAAATCCTGAGCAGAGATTATGCTGTTACCCAACCCCCAACCCCCCCCCCCCCCCCCGCCTACTCATGACTGCCTCCTCCAAAGTGCATGGGTCCAATGTGCAATGACTGGTGGACCTGTTGGGCAATGGCCCCTACCTGAGCCTTGGGAAGGGCAATCTTGCTATTTATGAAGATCCATCCCTCAGGACCAGAAGAGCCTCCCTGTTGTAGGAGTTTATTTTTGTCTTCTTCTGTATACTGAGGAGTAATGGAGGGAAGGGAAAGGAACAGGACCGGGGCTGGGGACCCTTCACCCTGAGTTAAGCCTCTGGCCACCGCGTCTGCTCGGGCGTTTCCCCATGTAACCATCAAGGAGTCAGTCTGATGGCCTCAGCAGTGCACGATGGCTACCTGGGAGGGAAGCTGTAAGGCATCAAATAAGTGGGTTATGAGTCTAGCGTTGATAATAGGTGAGCCTTTAGTGGAGAGAAAGCCCCTCTCCCTCCAAATAACCATGTGGCAATGGGCTATCAGAAAGGAGTATTTGGAGTCTGTATATATGTTTATCCTCCTCCCTTTGGCCAGATGCAGGGCCCTGGTCAGTGCAATGAGCTCAGCCTTTTGAGAGGTGGTACCCTCTGGGAGCTGGGCCGCCTCCAGGATCTGCTCAAGTGTTACTACCACATAGGAGGCTTTCTGACGTCCCTGGGGGTCTAGGCATGAGCTTCCATCCACAAACAGAGTTAAATCAGGATTAGAGCGAGGAAGATCTGAGAGTCCCGTCCGAGGTTGAGTGAGGGCCTCGACGACCTCTGGGCAGGAGTGCGTTGCCACAGGTTGGGTGGAGGCAGCAGGAAGTAGAGTGGCTGGGTTAAGGGTTGGGGACTGAGTTAGGGAGATGTCAGGACTCTCAAGGAACAGGAGATGGAGTTCCTGCATGCAAGAGGGGGCAAGGAGAGATAAGGATCAGTGTGACAGAAGATCCTGCAGCCTATAGGTGGAGAAGACCTGTAAGGGTTGCTGGAGGCAGATCTTCTGGGCCTCCTTGGTGAGAGCAGTGGCTGCAGCCAGAGCCCGGAGGTAGGGCTGCCATTCCCGAACGGTGGGATCAAGCTGTCTGCACAGGTAGGCTACGGGGGTGAAGGCTGGCCCTAGGGGCTGGGTGAGGACCCCCATGGCTATTCCCTGTTTCTCATCAGTAAGTAGTTGGAAAGGCTTAGAGATGTCCGGGAGAGAGAGGGGGGGAGATGCCAGAAGGGCATCCCAGAGCTTAGAAAAAGCCTGGCGAATGAGAGAGGGTAAGGAAAGGGAGCCTATTGGTGTTTCTTTAGCAGCCTGGTATAGAGGCTTAGCTAGGAGAGCAAAATTTGGGACCCAATAGCAGAAGAATCCTACCAGCCCTAGAAAGGACAAGATCTGTTCCGCAGAAGTGGGATGCTGTAGGTCTTGTATTGCCTGTACTCAGTCAACTGTCAGTCCTCGGGAATTGGGAGTCAGATAGATCCCCAAGTAAGTGATTGTGGGGGCCGACAGTTGCACCTTGGCAGGAGACAAACGGTATCCTTTGTCCCCTAGAAAGTTGAGGAGGCCAGCTGTCTTCCTCCGAGAAATGTCTAAAGAGGGGCTTCAGAGAAGGAGATCATCTACAATTGGAGAAGAGTTCTGGGTTCTAATGAGCATTGTTGGAGGTCTCTGGCTAAGGCCTGGCCAAACAGATGAGGGCTGTCTCTGAATCCCTGGGGCAGAACTGTCCAGGTGAGTTGGCGGGATACCTGCTTGTCTGGGTCCTCCCAAGTAAATGCAAACAGATGGTAAGAGTCTGGATCCAGAGGGATGGTAAAGAAGGCATCCTTGAGGTCAAGGACGGAAACGTGGGTGGTACCAGATGGGATGTGGGAAAGGAGAGTGTAAGGATTGGGGACCACCGGGTGGATGGGGACCACCGCATCATTGATTAGTCGGAGGTCCTGCACCAGCCTGTAGGTCCCATCTGCCTTTCTAACGGGGAAGATGGGGGTGTTGTAGGGAGAGTCGATAGGTATGAGGAGACCCTGCCCCAGAAGCCGAGTAATGAGGGGCTTGAGCCCTCAGGGATGAGTTAGGAAACTGGGGAAGGGAGGGAAATGAGTTGGGGTCCTTAAGTCTGATCCTGACTGGGGTATGATGTCTAGTAACCACCAGGGTAGAGGTGTCCCATACTTTTGGGTTGACAAGGGATGCGGGCAGTGGATGATCAGTGTTCCCGTGAAGGGAGGGATCCAGGAGTGGAAGAAGCAGGGAGGCTGAAGGACTCCGAGTGAACTGCAGAGTGGCCCCTAGTTTGGTAAGGATATCTCATCCTAAAAGGGGCACGGGGCATGAAGGCATGACTAGGAATGAGTGGGTTATGGGGCTATTGTCGAGGAGACAGGGAAGGGGCCCGGTGGCCAGCGGGCAGGTGGATTTGCCATCAATGCCCATGACCGAGATCGTGGAAGGGAACAGTGGCCTGGAAAAAGAGGGAAGGACAGAAAAGGTAGCCCCTGTATCGATCAGGAAGGAGATCTGCTTACCCGCTACCTTGAGCTTTACCCTGGGCTCGGCGAGGGTGATGGGGGTCATCGAGTCTGGGCATCTTCAGTCTTCAGCCAGTCCTAGCATGGCCAGCGGCGGGTCATGACCTGGAAGGACAGCCCCTCTACTTTGAGAGGCAAAAGGCCTGTCACTTTTCCAAGGGCACTCACTTTTCCAGTGGCCGCTTTGACTGCACACCGGGCAGGGCTTGATTGGAGCTCGGGGTTGTGGGCATTGTTTAGCCCAGTGGCCCTCATTTCCGCACTTGAAGCATTCTCCAGGTGGCGCTAGTCCTCTCGTTGCACCCCCACCACGCACAGTCACCCTTGGACCATGCGTGGCTGCCGGCCTTAGGGCTGCTACCAAGGCTTGAGTTTGCAGGTTCACCTTTTGTCGAAGGCGGGCCTCCCAATCTGATTCTGCCTGCTCCTCATGGGCATTGAAAACCTTAAATGCCATATTCACCAGATCCCGGACAGGAGTCTGAGGGCCATCCTCTGCCTTTTTTAACTTTTTTCAAATATCTGGGCCTGACTGCGAAATGAAGTGAGTGGCTAGAACTGTTGCTCCGGCCGGGAAACCAGGGTCCAGACGAGTATATAAGGTCAGAGACTCAGTCAGCTTGTTAAGGAAGACCACAGCTTGTTACTCATCTGGTCCCTGAGTAACTTCCCTCAGCTTGTCAAAATTAACTACCTTGTGGGAGATGGCCTGTAGGCCGGCTATCAGGCATTGCAGCATCTGGTCGTGACGTCAGGCCCGTCTCTCCCTTTGGGGGTATCTAGTTGGTACTCCCATCCTGGTTCTTGATGAGGAATGGCCTGGGCCCCCACTGGCATAGAGGCATCTGTAAGGTGGATCTGATCTGCGTGGTCCGTCGCCGCTCCTAAGACTCTTTCCCTTTCATCTGATGTTAAGGTAGAAGAAAGAATGACATGGATGTCATGCCAGGTGAGGTCATAGGCCTGAGAAAGGTATCGGAATTCCTTGACGAACGCGGTGGGGTTGGTGGAAAAGGACCCCAGCCGCTTCCTAATCTGGGAGAGATCCGACAGAGAGAAGGGAACATAGACCCTGACCACTCCCTCAGCCCCTGCAACTTCCCGGAGGGGGCAGAGGAGAGGAGGAGCCCAGGAGCAGGTGTGCCTGCTGACTGGGGAAGCAGGCGGGGGTGGGGGAAGGGGAAGGTCAGCAGGTAAAGGAGAAGGCTCTGGGGGAGGGGGAGGGGGCGGTGGAGGGAGGTCAGGGAGTGAGGATAGGGGAAGGGAGCGAACAGATGGCAGGGCAGAAGGAGGCAGGGCAGAAAGAACCCTGTCGTAGGGAGGCGGGCAAGTCGGAGGGGAGGAAAGATTCTCAGGGGGTTCAGATAAGGCGAAAAGTGGAGGGGTGTCATTAGGCAGAGGGAGTTTCTCGCGAGCTAGGAGAACCTGGGCAGTGGAACAGGAGGAGCAGAGGGAGGGACGGGAGCACAGATAAAAAAAGGCCTGGACATATGGAACCTCCAGCCACTTCCCAGCTAATTGGCAGAAATTATTGAGGTTGGTCAGAATGTTAAAATTGAAAGTTCCATGTTCAGGCCATTTTGACCTGTTGTCCAATTCATACTGAGGCCATGCCACGTTATAGAAGTAAATGAGGTGTTTAGGACGCAGATCTTGGGACAGGCTTAGCTTAGCCAGATTGGTGAGGAGACACCCTAGAGGTGTCTTAAGATCAGATTTGGATTTTTGATTGCCCATTTTGAAACCTAGGGTCAGTAGCAGAGGCCCAAGGACTGACATCCCAATCGTTGAGCCAAGGCTATGGATGGGGATCCGAGGGATGGCAGGGGACATCTCCCCTACCCCCTGGGGTCTGGAGTGAGGCCAAAAGGCCAGAGAGCCAAGGGGGACAGGAACATCTTCACTATCTCCCCAGGCTTGGAACGTCCTTGGAGAGGTCAGAAGGGCTATGCCTGGAAGGCAATCTCTGACACGGCCACGGTTTAAAGGCAGAGATGCTGGAAGAATGACTATTAGGAATCAATAGGGACTGGGACTCAACTGCTGACGTTGCCGAGCTGGAGAGAAGCCTGAGGGTTCCCGAGGAGACAAGGGGGTGGGGTACCCCGGACCGTGAACAGTCAAATGGGATACACACTCCTCCTCCTGGGTTTTGGCACCAGATGAGAGGTTTGCAATGCAGGAAACAAGACACAAAGTCCAGGCAATTAAAAAGTGGGGGGAGGTTTTAATCTTGCACTCCTGGGGGAAATTCGCTGGTCCGAGGGTGGGCCAGGGAAGTTCGCGCCAAAAGGGGGCATAGGTACTTCTTTTATACAGCTGTTTAGTGAGGGGAGGGCGGAGGGCATGAGAGGTGTGGAATTCCTGCCTCGGGCCAGGGGTCTAGGAAGGAGCCAGTTATCTCTGTCACCATCTACCTTGCAGATGCATGCATCGGCTCTGGACTTCCCCCCTGCCTCGACCTAACAGTCATGTCTTAGGCTGGTATCTTCCTGACAAAGGTAAATCTTTACCTTAACGGAGCCTGTCTGTCGCCTTTTTGCATCTACAATAACATATATTTGGAATGTCAAAAGTAATTTTCCTTTTTCCAGACCCCTCAAAGCACAGGCACTGCTCCTTAGAGACCACAAATCCTCTCATTGTTATTGAGTTAATTGCTGACTGCTAAGTATCCTGCACCCACCTAAGTTAAAGAAGTATGTATCTATCATTTTACTTTTTATCCAATCACAGAGATTTCCCTGCTTTGCTTTCTCCCACCTCCCTAATCTATCCCAAATGGATTTCTTGTAATCTGCTTACTCTTCTCTTTCGATTGTAATGTATAAAACAAGGTGCAAAACTGCCATTTTCTGGAGCATTATCTCAATCTGTTGAGATTCTGCTTTCCAGAATTTGTCTACAGTTTGGCTCAAATAAACTCACAAAAATTCTTCACAGGTTTGAATGTTTCTTACATTAACAAGAACCAGAAAAAATAAAACTTGGAATGTAGGGGACTCATAACTATGGAACTACCCGAATGGCACATGAGCCTGAAATTTGAATTTTGTAAATACTGTAGCAGAGATAAAATAATTTAAAATGGAAAGTTTACCTGCATAATAAAATAATCTGTAAAGGTATACAATAATATCTAAATAGTATTTATCTCTGCAATAGTAACACAATGCAAATTATCATTTAAATCTGGAAAGAAAATGATTAAAATGTTAAAAATTGTTGAATTAATCAATAATCAGCCTTAGAAATATGGAGAAAATAAACATCGCCAATGATTCCTACCCAGAGGAAATTTTGTATTAACTGCATAGGATTCTATTGTAGAAATACTCTATCATATATTTAAGCATGCCTTTAATGCTGAGATTTAGATTATTTTCAATAACTCAAAAGTGTCAACCAAATGTTATGATATAAGAAGCATTACTTCATATTTGAGTCCTTCTTTTTAAAATTCCTTAGAGCTCTAAAGCCAGCAACAGGAAAGAGGAAGTAGCAAGTCAGTATTAGAACTGGGCTACTGATAAGCCAGGCAACTGGTTTATAGTCTTCACTTTTTAAATTTTATTATGTATATTTATTTTTATTGTTCACTTCTTCATTGTGTTCATGTAACATACAGTTGGATACAGCACTTTAACTCTTAATCACAGGATCTTTCACTCTAACCACACACACACACACACACACACACACACACACACACACACCCTTAGCCTGCCACCCACCCAGAGAAATTTTTCAAGAATTTCCCAATCTAAATTACTGCTCACTAATCATAAAGTTTGTGAAAAATACGGAAAAACAGACTATAGGATATTTAAATAACTGGCAGTTACACCAGCCTGAGACCAGCACCGTTAAATTTTTAGTGTTTTCTTTCTAGCCTCTCCTTATAAGCTCCTCCACCACCCACTATTTCCCTTTCCAGAGCCCAGGGCTAAAATCAAAGGGATAGAGTTAGGATGGATAGATGTCTTATTTTCTCCCCTGGTCCAACATTTTATTTTATTTTTCTATTTTTTTAATTGAATTTATTGGGGTGACATTGGCTCACAAAACCATACTGGTTTCAAGTGTACAACTCAACAAAACATCGTCCTCACACTGCATCTGTGCCCATTGCCTCAAGCAAAATCTCTTTTCTGTCCCCATTTCCCCCATCTTTGCCCACATCCACAAAACCCCCACCCCTTTCCCTCTGAGTATCACCACACTGTTGTATGTGTCTTTTTTTTTTTTTTTTTTTGCTTAATTCCTTCACCTTCTTTTAGTTACAATTTTCTCTTCACTCTTGAAATTATAAAAGTATGATACCAGTTGAAAATTGAAAGGCTAAACTAATACAATATGGGTTTCCAGAAAATTTGGGGAGAGGGGCTGTTGGAGGATGAGAAGGTGGTAAATGAATCAGCCATATTCTTGGAAGGTGAGTGGAATTAGAAACTTGATAGATCTAATAATTTATTGGCTCAGGGTTTGTCAATTACGACAGCCCAGCAAATGAGATTAGAGCAGACTTGTGGGGGAGGGAGGGAGTGACACAGCAAGCTACTGGCACCAAGAAAATACAGCGCAGAGACAGCTGCGTTATCATATTGCAGCACCATTGTTGTTGTTGTTTGTTTTTTTTTGTTTGGTTTTTTAACTAGCTGCTGTTTGCGGAGGTCTACCCACTGCGACACTCTGCATCTCTGGCGGGGTCCTGCAGGACGGTTCACAACGCCATCTCGCCATCCTCTGCACCCAAGCCCAGGCCACCGCTGCCTCGGTTCAGTTCTCACAGTTCAGCACCCCTTCATCCCGGCTGCAATCCCAACCATCGCTTTTGCAGTCTGGCCGCTACCGCTAGTTCCACCTCTGCAACAGGCATCGCTGCTTCTGATATTCGGTGAGTCTTTCCCTGCGGAGGTCAGATCTCTTGATCTTGGAAGTAGCCGCATTAGACGTGTACGGTCCTTTGAAAAATGGCCGAGTCAGCCGACAGAAAGGAATTGTTAATATCCACTCAAGAAGAGGCTGGTAATAAGGTGATGGTGGAGGGGCCTGGGAAACAGCCAGAGCACGGTGAAAATGCCGCAGCTGGGCCTGGAAATGATGGAGAGCGCGGTGAAGAAGCCGCCTCCTGGCCTGGGGAAGAAGGGGGAAAATGTGAAGATGCTGCTGGGTCCGGGGAAGGCGGGGGAAAAGGTGAAATTACTGATGAGGACTCAGACCCAGACCGTCCAAAAGGACTTATTGGTTATCTTTTAGATACAGACTTTGTTGAAAGCCTACCTATGAAAGTTAAGTACCGTGTGTTAGCCCTGAAAAAGCTTCAAACTAGAGTGGCGAATCTAGAATCCAAATTCTTGAGGGAATTTCATGAAATTGAGAGAAAGTTTGCTGAAATGTATCAGCCATTGTTGGAAAAAAGACGTCAGATCATCAATGCAATCTATGAACCTACAAAAGAGGAATGTGAATATAAATCAGACTATGAGGACTATGATGATGAGGAGATGTATGATGAGGAAGAGATGTATGGTAATGAAGATGGTCTGGTACATGAGTATATGGATGAGGGTTATGAGGAAGATTATTATGATTATGCTATTGTGGAGGAGGAGGAGGATGACGACAACAATGCTGCTGCTGCTGCTGCTGCTGCTGCTGCTGCTGCTGACAGTGAGGCTGCTGGGGAGAATAATGAAGATCCTCAAGGAATTCCTGATTTTTGGCTGACTGTCTTAAAAAATGTTGACACGCTTACTCCTTTGATTAAGAAATATGATGAGCCTATTCTGAAACTCCTGACAGATATTAAAGTGAAGCTTTCAGATCCTGGTGAGCCTCTCAGTTTCACACTGGAATTTCACTTCAAACCCAATGAATATTTCAAAAATGAGCTGTTGACAAAGACCTATGTGCTGAAATCAAGACTAGCATATTATGATCCCCATCCCTATAGGGGAACTGCGATTGAATATTGCACAGGCTGTGAAATTGATTGGAATGAAGGAAAGAACGTCACTTTGAAAACCATCAAGAAGAAGCAGAAACATCGGATCTGGGGAACAATCCGAACTGTGACTGAAGATTTTCCCAATGATTCATTCTTCAATTTCTTTACTCCTTATGGAATCAGCTCAAATGGAAAGGATGGAAATGATGATTTTTTACTTGGTCATAATTTACGTACTTACATAATCCCAAGATCAGTTTTATTTTTCTCAGGTGATGTACTTGAATCTCAGCAGGAAGGGGTAATTAGGGAAGTTAATGATGCAATTTATGACAAAATTATTTATGATAGTTGGATGGCTGCAATTGAGGAGGTTAAAGCCTGTTGCAAAAATCTTGAGGCAATGGTAGAAGACATTGACCGCTAAGGCAGAGATCTACACAGCCCTGAAATTAACAGCCTTAGATCTAGTTACTCAAAATGAAAAAAAAAAAAAATCTTGTGTTTTGAATTTTTCTTAAGAGTGTTAAAGCATATGTCAGAAATATAAAAGAAGTTCAAATACTAATTCATTTGATCTTACATTTTAATAATAGAATGCTCTCAAGTAATGTATACTGTGGTAAATGATTTAAGACATTAAAATAGTGTGATGTATTTTAATCCTTCTGAAGTCCTCTTGTCATAGTAGCTATCAATTTGTTGATGTGAATATTATCCAGACAGCTAAATGAGACCCAGTTTTTTTGCTGTTGTTGTTTGGGCAATTTTGTTTCCTTGGTCCTTTAGCTAGTGAGTTTAATGTTGTCATGCCTGCTTCATTTTGCAATAAAAATGCAGTAGAATTTAAAACTTGAATGCTTAAGAAGAAGCCTGCATATGGTTAAGAATTTCAGGCAAAGTCAAATTTATTGTTAATGACAGCTTGTTCATAGGCTCTTATATTATGTAATCATAATAAATAATGAAA
The DNA here is from genome assembly GCF_027574615.1 of Eptesicus fuscus. Classification (NCBI taxonomy): domain Eukaryota; kingdom Metazoa; phylum Chordata; class Mammalia; order Chiroptera; family Vespertilionidae; genus Eptesicus; species Eptesicus fuscus. The sequence continues at coordinate 56,077,538 of NC_072473.1, read as the reverse complement.
CTTAGTAATACTGAGGTTATTGTTTATCAGTGAAATGTTAATCACAGTACTTTTAAAAGTTTGACACATTGTACTGTGTAATTGTGAAGCTGTAATTACAGTGTGTAATTTTTTTCCTATACAATATTTAATCATTCATTGAAAGTGATCACTTTACCATTTTGAAAAGACTTCATGTTCTTTCATTGCAAAATAAAATGAATAAAAATTTCAGTGTATCATGTTTTAAAACTGATATTTTTCTGGTTATAAAAGTAATATGTTCATTGGTGAACATTTAGAAAATACAACAGATATTTAATTAAAATACTGGGTGGGTGGGAAGAGATCAACCAAAGAACTTGTATGCATATATGCATAATCTATGGACACAGACAATAGGGTGGTGAAGGCCTGAGGTGGGAGGGAGCAGGGGGAGGCTAAAAGGGGTCAATGGGGAGGGACATATGTAATACTTTCAACAATAAAAAAAAACACCAAACCCCCCCAAAACAAAAAAAAAGCCCTAAAATTCATATTCCCATTCCTTAAAGATAGGCACTGTTAATGTTTTGATTTATTTTTTACTATTATTTTTCTATATGCATGCAAATTTACTAACACTATACTTAGATATGCAAATACAGTATAACTTTTTTATTGTTTATAACTGATCTAGTCTTTTTAAGCGTTTTTTCGTTGTTAATCCTTACCAGAGGATGTTTTCCCATAGATTTTTAGAGAGAGAGGGAGGGAGGGAGGGAGGGAGGGAGGGAGGGAGGGGGGATGAGAAAGACACATCAATTGGGATTGGTTGCCTCAACCAAGGCCAGGGATTGAATCTACAACCCAGGTACCTGCCCTTGACCCTTTGGTGGGCTGGTTGACACTCTAGCTACTGAGCACACCAGTCAGGGCATAACTGATATAGTCTTAATCCTGAGACCACCTCTACAGCCCAGGTTTTCAAGGAAACAAAAATCTCAAATTTAACTAATTCAGTAAACTCATTGCTATTTAGTAGTTTAAATACTCTGTATAAAACAACAAGGTTTTGTGTGTTAGTCAATATTTCAGATTTACCTACCCTTCCACAATGTTATCTAGATGTATAGAGGCTTATATTACTTTACTAGCGTTCCCGTTGCAGGAAAAATCCTGCAATAGGATTTCCTGCTGCACTCTACCCCCGCCTCCGCTCCGCCCTTGTCACCCGCCCCACCTTCTCCACCAGCCCGCCTGCTTTTCCTTTCGCTCCCGGTCCTGACTTCGCTCCTCCCTTCTCCTCCCCCCCGCCCTACTTGCTTGCTTCTTCGAAGCTTTACTCCCTTCTGCAGGTCTTGGCTTCTTTCGACGCTGCCTTGATATGCAAATTAGCTGCCATCTTTGTTGGGGTAATTTGCATACTTGTCCTGATTGGTTGATGGGCGTGGCTTGGCTGGTGGGCGTGGCTTAGGTGTAGCAAAGGTGCAGTCAATTTGCATATCTGTCTATTATTAGATTAGATGGCTTGGGTAGGGAGCATACACTGAGGGGACAGTGAGATGTGGTTGGTCAGAGAGCTGACTTCGTCTCAGAGCCTACTTTGCCTTCTTCAGGTATGGAAACCCAGAGATTTGGCTTTCCCCTTTGGCAGACTTTGTGAAAGTCACATCTATCCCACTGGGACAACAGAGAACGTGTGTGTGTGTGTGTGTGTGTGTGTGTGTGTGTGTGTGATTATTAATTTCTTTTTATTTTTTCAATTACTGGTACAGTTGACATTCAATATTATATTAATTATTAGCTTCTGGTATAAAGCATAGTTATTAGCTTCTGGTGTAAATCATATTTTACAACATGTTTCCCCCCCCCATATTTTCAGTACCCACCTGGCACCATACACAGTTATTACAATATTACAGACTATATTCCCTATGCTGTACTTTATATCCCAGTTACTATTTTGTAACTACCAATCTGTACTTCTTAATCCAACATGGAACTTTTTAATCTCTTCCATGCCGGAGCCTGCCGGCACTACAGTTGAACGGTACCTGAAAAGGGGGGTGAGGATTAAAAAACACAGACACACTAGTTCCCGGGAGGGCAAACAGTTCAAGACTGCGCGCCGAGTTTATTTTCTCACCCCTTTTTATAAGCAGAAACAGCTTGTACAAGCATAAAGGTCATTGCCAAGGCTAGATGTTTTTCCCGCCTCCACAGGATCCTAGGTACACTCTATACTTCTCTCCCCGCCAACCTCCCTATCCTAGTTCCTGATATCAAGAACATACTACAGCTTTTGTCCCTGCTATTGAAAACATGTTGCAACTTTTGTCCCTACCACAATGCTACTCCCTCTTCGAGTCTGCTATGTATCAAACCTAAATATGTGAAGCAAAGGGCCCCAGTAAAGCGGGGAAAACAAGGTTACTGGATTGTTTACCCGATTGCCTCTCACGGTTTCCCACATTTCCCCCTTTCCTTTATAATAAAAGAACCGGGGTGGGCTTTAACTGGCTAGGGAAGTAGAGGTCTGATTCCTCCCGTGGCTCATTAGCCACTCCTCAGGCTCTTGGTATCTTTTGGGGAGGAGAGGCAGAGCCCTTTTTCTTACTATGTCTATTTTAGATGATACCAACCTCTATGCAAATCAGACATACCTTCAGAGGAAGTCAGAGAAGGCCAGCTACTATAAGGCCTTCCCTTGCAGATGCTTTGCTCTGCACCTAGCCAGTACCCAGTCTCGCCTTGCGGCGAGATGCAGCACTCTGACTACCTGTCTGCTTCCCATGGAGGCAATCAAGCTTAAAAATATGATTCTATACAACATGTAGAGGCCCTTGTGGGCCGGCCTTGAGCTTGACCTCGTGTAGGCCTGCTTGGAGAAGCGTCAAAGCACTGATTCCTCTGCGTACCAGAAAAGGCAAAAGGCACGCTAGCCCTACCACCACGGCCCCTAGTAGGGCTACGGTAAGGGCCACATGTTGAAGGTCAGAGGTGGAGGGGACCATGCGCATAAGCTGATTTAAAAAGTCCTTGGCGGTTTCTGCCGCATCTACCTTAAGGGGGTCTGTACTTTGCAGACCTAGGATCTCCTCATGTAATTTCAGTAGGTCTATGGATTCGTTAGCATTGTGCCAGATTCCTGACAAATGAGCCTTTACCTTATTCCAGCCATGTACGGACTGGTTGTATGGCTGAGGCGTAACACATATCCATTGATAGTTAGCATGGCATTGTAATTTGTTCCTTACCTTTAACCCATCTATCTCTTCCCCCAGGTACATAACCATGTCATATAAAGCATTGAGCTTCTCCTCAATCTTTCTATCAATCGCCTCTTGTGTCCCTAAGGTTGTGCTAACATTTTTGGATAAATAATTGACAAAATGAGCTGTTTGTACCTCCTGGGTAAGGGCCGCAGCAGCAGCTGCAGCCGTGGCAATTAGGGTTATCAAGGCCGTGACACCGGCTATCAGCAATCCAATGAACCTCCGGGGTCTACTGAGGGCCGAGGTCACCTCCCTCCACACCTGGAGGGAATGATCATTATACCAGGGCTCAGAGAGATTTACCGGGACCATTACAAAGGCAGGCTGGTGGAGAACAACCACCTGTTCTCCCCAAGGTACATTAGCAATACAATTGGTTAACAGACAATTTACACAAGTAACATTAAAGGTCTGACCTTGATGGGAAATATTCACCTTCCCCACTAGCAAGGCATAAGGCTCTGGCACACAGGCAGTCACATTAACTGTCCAGCTGCTAGCGGTCCCATTGGCAGGAGTCATTACGGCCGAAACCACGTTCTGGGCAGCAGCCAGTTTCCAGAGTAGTAGCTGGATTGGACCACCAGCCACGCTCCAGAGTCCCTCATAGAGTCCTTGAGCCCAACTGGTCTTGTTGAAGACGGACCAGTTGATGATGGATGAGTTGGTGCCCTGGATCGGGAAGGCAACAGCTTGATTGGTGTAGCACCGTTCCCAAGGTACTGAGTGCTCTCGTATATCGGATGGTTTCTCACATGGACTGTTGCGTGGCGAACCAGCCTCTCTGGTAACCAGCGCGGCCCCTCGGCGTCCTGAGCATAAGTGCGGGAACTACTGGCTCCCCACAATCTCTGAGCAGCAGATTGTCCATGAGCATCAAAAGTTAAAAAATTAAGGATAAAGAGAGCATGATGTAAATAGTTATGTGCTGACCTAGGGTATAGCTCCCCCTCTTTTATTTTTTGTAATTGAGTTTTAAGAGTCCCATTGGTTTTCTCTACTATTTTCTGTCTTTGAGGGTTATAGGGAATTTCTGTTTTTAGATTGATTTCTAGTTGATTGCAAAATACCTGGAAATTCTTACCAGTGTATCCTGGTCCATTGTCTGTTTTTATACATTTGGGCTGCCCCATGGTGGCAAAGCATTTCAAGCAATGGGCAATACAATGCTTACTGGCTTCTCCAGTTTGGGCAGTTGCCATAATAAATCCAGAAAATGTATCTATAGTGACATGTACATATTTTAATTTCCCAAAAGGGGCAACATGAGTAACATCCATCTGCCATAGCTGATTGGGCATTAACCCTCTGGGGTTTACGCCATAGGAGGGTACAGTAGTGGTAGTGGGGCAAGTACCGTATTGTTTAACTATCTGCCGCGCTGCTTCTCTAGTGATTTTAAACTGTAAGCGCAGGCTGTTACTATTTTGATGATGAATGGCATGTGACTGTCGAGCTAATTGTTCTGGGGTAGGCTGTGTTTGGACTAGCATTGCCACTCGGGTGGCCATGTCAGCTAGGTCATTTCCTTCAGAAAGGGGACCAGGGAGGCCCGTGTGAGCTCGGAGGTGGCCAAAGTAGCAAGAAACTTGCCGTCTCTGTATCTGGCCCTGGATGCTTGCAAACAACTGTTGGACTATAAGGTTAGAGGTTTCTATGGTTGGTACAGTCTCTATCAATTCCAAAGCTTTTACAACATAATGACTATCAGAATACAGATTAAATGCTTGAGTAGGCAGCTGTTCCAGAACTACCAGAACGGCTTGTAACTCTACTACTTGAGCGGAGTTATGACCCGTCTGGAAAGAGGTTACCTTGCCTGATATGTTAGTGGTATAAAAAACAGTAACTGTTAGATTTCTCTTATTAGACCCTCACAAAGTACTTTGGCATAACTATTTACCCTCTGTTTAGGGAGGCAGAATGCAAATTATTTACTCTTCCTGGCTTACTGGCCTGTATTATTTGCTTTCTTTACAACATATCTCTTCTCCTTCTTACACCTATACAACCTTCTATTGAGACACTTCTAAATTAACCTTTAAACCTTCTTTCTATGTCCTTTAAAAATGTATAACCATGCCTCAGACCTTCTACTTAGTATTCCTTATTCTTTGAAACCTCAATCCTTTAATGAATCCTAAAAACTAAACAGCCAGAATTTCTTAGATTAACATTTATGACTATATTTTAAATGTACTTTTTCAAGAAAATATAACTAGACCTTCAGTGATAAAACCAAGAGTAGGTAAAAATATTTCCTTTTCTTTGAAAGGTTTTACAATGTACATTAATCACATCAAACTTAATGGCCAATTGAGACAAACAGTTCTGATACTGTTCCTCCACCACTGATTAAGACTGGGTGGTGGCAGGTGTCAGAAATAAGATTCATTTAGGTTTTGAGCTTGCTGGGCAGACTTGGTGACTTTGCCAGCTCTAGCTTTCTTCTTATAGTTAATTTTAGAATGTGGTCCCTGCTTTAAATCTCTTTGGACTACAATTGTTATAACTTTATATCTTCAAATTAATAAATATAGACAGAAATGTTGTTAGGCAGGCCGATTCCCCCTCTGACAGAGAGAAAACACCCCTGGGAAAAAAGAATCCCAGTGGCCACTCGGGGGGGTTGCTATCTGTCAGAGCACTCAGCCTTCAACAAATTAAATGTGTTGTTGTTGTTGTTTTTTATATATGAACAAATAATTATAACCAGGCAGACAACAAAATATCAAACAAACATCTGTCCTTATATCATTTCAGTAAATAAGTATTCTTATATTCTTGGGATCTAAGCAGATAACAGGAACACTGCCTCTAAGTCCCCTGATGGGGGCCTCCCTTTCCTATCGTCGCTTTTTCTGGCTTCTGCCATAGGCCAGTGGGCGGGACCAGTGTGTTGAAGGAAAAGTCATCCTGCAGTCCGGCTCGGGGAGGGACAGGTTACACATAGAGCGTTATTTCAGGAGAGGCAAAACCTTGATAAAAGCTCAGTAATCCAATCACACAGTCAAAGGTTAAACTGGAAGGGAAGAACCACTCAATGTCCTCTCTGAGGATCCCAATAACTGAAAACAGTAAGTTAAACAAACGGTTAACGGGGTCTATAAAGAGTTAATAGTAACTTCAGCCTTAGTTCCACGTTGGACTATGATGTCACAGGCCTGTAAATCTTTCCGCCCTGTGAAGTTGTTAGCTGGGAGTCTCCGAGCACCAAAAGAGATAAGGAAGCTGTAAATAAAAGTTCTTTTGTTCTTTGAAATGTTATAAATGGATACTTTTAAATCAACCTTAGAACTTTAAAATTCAATTTAATACAGTAAATTCACAAATCAGAGCAAACTGAAACCTTCATTTATACAAACAGAGGAATTTTTATCATCTAAGTGGGCTTATTCCCTCTCTGACGGAGAACAAAAGACTTCTGAGAAAAAGGTGTCTCAGCAGCTGCTAAAGACTTTTGCATTCCGTCACAGCAGGTCCGCCCTATCTTTAAACAAATTAAACAGCAGAAAGAGATAACAAATACTTTTACACTTACATTTATACATCAGACAGTCTGAGTTTTTGACCTAGGGGAGGTGATCAAGCTCCCCCTTCTACTCACTGGGATATGGGAAAGTTGGCCATTCCTGCTCACAAAATTTCTGTAAATCAAAAGTATTAACGGAGGCTCCGTAATCATCCGCTTGCCGCTTGAATTCCTGAAAACTTTTCAAAAAACATTGCAGGGGAGTACAGACAGAAGAACATGAAGCAGACTGACCCATTCTAATGATAAAGACAATTAGACCACAATAACACAGAATAACAAAGACAAAGACAACCAAACAGGATCTCCGGGCACCGTCGTGCACCGGGATCTGGTCTCGGAAGTAGCGCTGCGTCCAGCCTTCCAGAGACCCCAGATGGGCACCAACAGAACAGAACCAGAAATAAGTTTCTTACCGGTAAGAACCAGATCCAGGTGGCTCCTTTCCCTCTTCTTTGAGGGTCGCCATCTAACCCACTTCTCTCCATTTTTGTCCCTCATGCTTCTCTGCTAGACTGTCCCTCACCAGGCTCCATAAAGAGAAGGCATCTACCGGCGTTCGGCGGGGACCGTGAGCCTGGAAATGCCCTTGAATTCTCTTCCCTACCTGTTCCCAAGTTTCTAAACACACAGTTCCCTCTTCAGGAAACCATGGGCACACTTCCTTAATAAATATAATGAAGCGCTCTATTTTCTTTTTGCTCGTATCAATACCCCGAGCCTTAAGCATTCCCTTAAGCATGTGCACATATAATAAGCTACTGCTAGTCTGTCCCATTTTCACTAGCTTCTCCCGCCGTCTGCTCTGTCACCGCGTCCCACTACCTCTGCGAACGTTCTCTTACCTTATTACCGCGGTGCTCCTTCACCGAATCCCCTGTGTTCAGGTCCCTGTTCCGGGGCGCCACCTGCCGGAGCCTGCCGGCACTACAGTTGAACGGTACCTGAAAAGGGGGGTGAGGATTAAAAAACACAGACACACTAGTTCCCGGGAGGGCAAACAGTTCAAGACTGCGCGCCGAGTTTATTTTCTCACCCCTTTTTATAAGCAGAAACAGCTTGTACAAGCATAAAGGTCATTGCCAAGGCTAGATGTTTTTCCCACCTCCACAGGATCCTAGGTACACTCTATACTTCTCTCCCCGCCAACCTCCCTATCCTAGTTCCTGATATCAAGAACATACTACAGCTTTTGTCCCTGCTATTGAAAACATGTTGCAACTTTTGTCCCTACCACAATGCTACTCCCTCTTCGAGTCTGCTATGTATCAAACCTAAATATGTGAAACAAAGGGCCCCAGTAAAGCGGGGAAAACAAGGTTACTGGATTGTTTACCCGATTGCCTCTCACGGTTTCCCACACTTCCATACCTTGTGAATGCTGAGAGTGGGTATGAAGTGATAACTCTGTCTTATTATGGCTGCCTATCCACTCTACATCCCAGGTGGCTGTAATGTGATCCCACAGAATTATAAAATGAAAGTGGAACAAAAGCTCTTCTGCTTGTGAGTTATTTTTCTACTATTGAACATACTCATTCCTTCAGATTTTGGCTCAAAGAGGTAAGTTTTATAACACCGCCTGTATTTCTCACTCTGTCTCATCTCTCTATAATCAGCTGAGCAGGAAGGCATGGGATTTTTCCTCTTCTTGTCTGGACATAATATCATATCTTTCTCCCAGGTACAATAGTAGATGCTCACTTGCTTGGGGTTGCAATAGTTGACAATATATTGGGAAACAGAGACAAGTTAATATTACAGGGGAACCTAAATATGGAAATACTTCCCATGTTTACTTAACAAATGTAGACCTTTTCACAGTTTTCATCACTGTTAATCTCAACCTCTATTAAATTCCTGACTCCCCCCAAACCCTTCTCACACAGAAAGATTAAGCCCCCTTTAATTGTGTTTACTTTTAGTGTGCATTAAAAAGTCAGGAACATGGGTGTGTCTTTTCTGCTGTTTCACAGAGGAGAACCAGGCATCTTGAAGTCCCTCCTGTCCCTTTCTCTTGCCTTCATGAGGTAGAGCAGTAAAACTGCTTTTGGGCTTTCTATAAGGGCAGGCCAGTCCCCTTTGCTGTATCTCTCATGGCAATGGCCTCCGTCCTAAGACCATGAGAGACATACCCATAGTTGAAAAAGTTGGATGCATTCATTATTGCTGTGAGGCAGAACACACATCATGGGGAACTATTGTATGTTATCAGTAAGTGGGTGTTAAAAATCACATTGCAGGATTTGGGCTTTGATTGTGTGATTTCATGGAGGGTCTAACAAAATGGAGGTTTACTGTATATTGTAGGAAAAATTTTAAAATTAACAGCTCAATAAATCTTTATAGGGAGAAGAGACTAGAACAAGAATAAGTCTGTAATTGGTGAAAAGGTTGTAGCCACTCATTTTAGCTAGAATGGCAAGGATTTGATATTTTTTGGTTGGCACAGTGACCTTATTTTTGTCTATGCTTAGGCAAAATTAAGTGGCTTTGCTTTGTCACATTTAATTGTAGTCCTAGAATAACCTGGTCTGAGGCTGTTCTATGAGATGGTTTATGTCCAATAAGAGAATAACATGGCCTAGCTGTGAATATCACGCCAGCTTCCTGATGTCAGGGACTGCTTTTTATATTTCTTTCTCTTTCACCCCTTCTCAGAGAGGTAATTTGAGAATGTCAATTTTCCCATAGCTTGTGGTGTGATGACAGTACATTTGATTTGGGTTTAGACTGGTGTAAAGGCCCTTTAGGCCTTGAGAGTAGCCATTAGCTTCAGCCCACATACCAGAGAGTTCTGTACTAGGGTTTAGGACACAAGTATAACTAAAAATAGAATTTTACCTTAATTTTTTTTGCAACTGTTCTTAAAAACATAATTCATACAGTCCGGGAGGAGTTTTGAGGTCATTATTGGGCCTTGTTAGAGTTTTGGTATTTTTAAGGATTATACTAAATATGTAAATATAATAAAATTTCATTTGGGAACAAGCAATTTATAGTGCAAATTACAGTATTTAGTATTATATATCATATGGCATAGAGATCAGTCTTTGAAGCCAGGCTACTTGGATTTAAATTCCAATTCTGTAACTTATTAGTTGGGTGACCTTGTGCAAGTCACTTTATGTGTCTCAGTTTTCATATCTTGAAAGACAGGGTAATTATTGTGAACTACCTCATTATTATGAAGATCAAATTGATTTATATAAAGTGCTTTTAAATATGCATAGCACATAGGTGCTAATAGGTGTATCTATCTTTATTATTTTTATTATTAAGTTTAGATCTGTAAAATACTAAAAAATGTGCGGTATAAAAAAACTACAGTAAATTATTATTAAATTATTAATAAAAACTGAAAGCTTATACTTTCTATTTTAATAACAGACTCCCCAAGATTTTTGCTAATATTTAGAAGGGCTAAGTGGCAAGTTTAGATGCAGTACTTAACTTACTGACAAGTCTGGTTAATGAAGAGGAAAATATAGTGACTAACTATAGTGTTACTTCCTCACTTTTCCAATACATTCAGTAGACTTATAGCTGTGTACACCAAACTCAACACTCATCACAGGCCATTTGTTCACTGGCAAATAAATGCATCATTAAATTAAAATATTTGGAAACAAGGAAAAAATAGAATACAGAAACTAAAAATCACATGAAATTATATATCATCCATAGGTATGTAGCAGATTTGATTTTTTACCACACAGATATATGCAACATATAGCTGATTATTTTAAAGCAGATAATCTTTTAAAATATAGCCCAGCCAGTGTGGGTAAGTGGTTGAGCATCAACCTATGAACCAGGAGGTCAAAGTTTAATTCCTGGTCAGGGCACATGCCAGAATTGTGGCTCAATCCCCAGTAAGGGGGGCAGGGGTGCAGGAGTCAGCTGATCAATTATTCTCTCCCATCATTGATGTTTTTATCTCTTTCTCCCGCTCCCTTCCTCTCTGAAATCAATAAAAATATATTTTTAAAAAGAAAAGAAATATAGTCCCAGCTGGGTGGCTCAGCTGGTTGGAGTATCATCCCATACACCAAAAGGTGGCAGTTTGACTCCCAGTCAGGGTACATACCCAGGTTGCAGGTTTGAGGATCACATGGGAAGCAACCGATTGATGTTTCTATCTCACATCAATGTTTCTCTCTCCCTCCCTCTCTCTAAAAATTAATAGAAAGTAACGATGTATAAAGAAAAATTTTCTATAGAACACATTTCAGAAATGTATTTTCTCTGAATTCTTTGCCAAATAATATAGTGTTTTTTTTGAGGTTTTTTTTATTGAGGTATTATATGTGTACATATCTTACCATTGCCTCCCCCCACCCCACACCCATACATGCCCTCACCCCCCAGAGTTTTGCGTCCATTGTTTATGCTTATATGCATGCATACAAGTCCTTCGTTTGATTTCTTATCTCCCCCACCTCTCCCTAACTTTCCCCCTGTAATTTGAAAGTCTGTTTGATGCTTTACTGTCTCTGTATCTATCTTTTTGTTCATCAGTTTATAATGTTCTTTACTATCCATAAATGAGTGAGATCATGTGGTATTTTTCTTTCATTGACTGGCTTATTTCACTTAGCATAATGTTCTCCAATTCCATCCAGGTTGCTGCAAATGATGAGAATTCCTTCTTTTTTATGGCAGCATAGTATTCCATTGTGTAGATGTACTACAGTTTTCTGATCCAGTCATCTGCTGATGGGCACCTAGGCTGTTTCCAAATCTTAGCTATTGTAAATTGTGCTGCTATGAACATAGTGGTGCATATATCCTTTCTTATTGGTGTTTCTAGTTTCTTTGGATATATTCCCAGGAGTGGGATTACTGGGTCAAATGGGAGTTCCATTTTCAGTTTTTTGAGGAAACTCCATACTGTTCTCCACAGTGACTGATTCTGACAGGTGTGAGATGGTACCTCATTGTTGTTTTGATTTGCATCTCTCGGATAATAAGTGACTTTGAACATGTTTTCATGTGTCTCTTGGCAAATAATATAGTTTTTAAAAGTAAAAGACAAAAGAATGTCTAAAATTAGATGATCTCTGCTTTTTAAAACCACACAAATGATCTATGTGTTAATATATTCCAAAGGTGATTAAATAACATAAAAACTCCACTAACCCCCATGTTGCATGTGCACATACTTTCACACTCCTACTGGTTCTCTGTGTGTGTGTGTGTGCCTGTTTGCATGTGCTCACTCATGAGATGGAAGGGGTGAAATGGGATGGGAGTGCATGCAGTGGGGGTGTCACTCATCAGAAAGGACACCAGTCCTTGTAAAATTCCTTTCCTGGGGTTTATGTGGGTGCCAAGCAGGGTGAAGGATGAAAGGGAGGAGAGGTTAATCAGCAGAGGCCCCTAATGTAACTCTCTTCTTTGGCCTGTGTGTGCATGTGCTCACGCAAGCACACTTCATATATTATTTGAGCCTTCTGCCTTAGTCTATTTTATTTTATTTTCAATTCCACTCTCTTATGTTTTATTTTTTTTTATTTTTTTCAGTTTCTTTAAAAGTATTACATATAGTAGTACATATACCAACCAAACAAAAAAAGAATAAGCAAAACAATCTCATAAAAAAGCATACAAATTCAATCTAATCAACATTTAAGCAAACAACAACAAAAGGCCAGAGAGAAAAACAATTTTTTTATTTTTTTTTAGTTAAGGTAGCGTAGAGAGAGGTGTGTATGGACTTGGAGCAGGGGGTTGGAAATTATATATATATGTAGGGTGAAATTTTAGCAGAGGGTAAACTGAAAGAGTAGGGAAAAGCTAAAGCCAGAATGGGTTAAAATAAACAGGAGACCAAAAGGGAAAAGGTTAGGAAGACAGTGATGGCATAAAGTTAGCGTTGAGATAGGGTAAAACGATGTTAAAGGAAAGATGCAAATAGAATGTAGGACACTAATCCTAAAATAAAACAAAGAGAAAATTAAATGACACTTAATTTAATTTAAGTAAAATAATAGTAATATAATGCTGATTGAAAATAAAAATGTAATAATTAAAAAGGTGAAAATCGAGTGAGGAAAAAAAATTTAGTTTCTTAAGTAAAATATGCAAAAAATGAAAATAAAAAATAAAACATTAAAATATAAAAAATTAAGATAAAAAAATTAAAATAAAAAATAAGAAGAATAAAATGTGCAATAGTGGCCGTCATTCACTTCCTCTATTGTTCTGTTTGGTACGCCTGTTTCCTGGTCTGGGCTGTATTGGAGTTCCCTTCGTTCCACTGTTCCTCAGTATTGTAAGCCAGTCTTGATTTTTAAGTGGGCGGTGTCTTAATTTCTCGTAATTATTTTTTATTAAACCAGAGACAATTTGTGTTTCAGCTCCTGGGTGGCAGTGTTTCTGGATTGACTTCTGGGCCTCTATAGCTTCTTTTTTTCTCTCTATGGCACTCACTACCGGTTTGTGGAAGTGTGCGCCTCAGAGCTGCCTCTCACATGGTCACTTCCAGCTCAGCTCCCCAGGTTCCAGAGAAACAACTTCCCCCTGCAGTCTCTCAGGGTATTCCCCAACTGGGTTTTCCAATGTATTGGGCTTAGTAATCAGAATCGGAACAAGCCCAAGTGTGCGGACAGTGGATCTCCACACAAGACTAAGCAGCCTGCACTCCTTTGAAAAACTCTCAGTCTGACCCTCCTTGTCAGACCAAAATGGGTTGCTTTTTAGAGAACCCTTCTGTTAGCAGCTCAGAGGACACCCTTCCATATTCACGGATCTCAGCAGCTCCAACAGACTTCCCTGGTCCTGCAGTTCCCACCGTTCACGCGCTTCCCTCTCCCACCCCCGTGAAATCTGACCTTTTCTTGGTGCAGTGAAGAGTTCCTTTGAATCCGTGTGTTTGCGCAGATTGGGGGCCGGTGTTCTGGTGCTCACAGCTGTTCAGTGTTCGCCGTTGTCGCAGAAAGTCAGGCCTCCAATAAAACCCTCCTTTCCTTGCAAGATGGCGAGTTTTCCTCCTCTGAGCCCGCTGCTCCGGGAGGGGACCCAGCCGCTGTGGGTGCTGCACGGTCAGGGGAACCTTGCCTAGCACTCCTCCACCTTCTCCTGGAGTTTAGCTGTCCCTTAGCTTGCCAACAGACACTCCCCATGAGAATCTCAGCTGTTCTTACTCTCTGCCCCAGGACCAGTCTTAGAACACGTCTCTATTCAGCCGCCATTTTTCCAGAGATCCCCTGAGGATGTGATCTTTATCTCTCAATTTGTTTATGTGATGTATCACATTTATTGATTTGCGGATATTGTACCATCCTTGCATCCCTGGGATAAATCCTACTTGGTCATGGTGTATGATCTTTCTGATGTACTGCTGGATCCGATTTGCTAGAACTTTGTTGAGGATTTTGGCATCTATGTTCATGAGGGATATTGGCCTGTAATGCTCTTTCATTGTGTTGTCTTTATCTGGTTTTGGTATTAGGGTGATGCTGGCTTCATAGAAGGAGCTTGGAGGTGTTCCTTCCTCTTGAATTTTTTGGAATAGTCTGAGGAGGATGGGTTTTAGTTCTTTGAATGTTTGGTAAAACTCCCCTGTGAAGCTGTCTGGCCCTGGGCTTTGTTTGCTGGAAGCTTTTTGATGAGTGCTTCAATTTCTTCCATAGTTATTGGCCTATTGAGCTGTTTAGATTCTTCCTGATTGAGTTTTGGAAGGTTATATTTTTCTAGGAATGTGTCCATTTCCTCCAGGTTGTCTAGTTATTTGCAATAGAATTGTTCATAGTATTTTTTAACAACCCTTTGTATTTTGGTGGAGTCTATTGTTATTTCACCTCTTTCATTTCTGATTTTGTTTATTTGGGTCCTCTCTCTTTGCTTCTTGGTGAGCTTGGCTAGAGGTTCATCAATCTTGTTTATCCTTTCAAAGAACCAACTCTTGGTTTTGTTGATTTTTTGTATTGTTTTTTTGGTCTCTATGTCATTTTTCTCGGCTCTAATCTTTATTATTTCCTTCCTTCTGCTTACATTGTGCTTTTCTTGTTGCTCTCTTTCTAACTCTTTGAATTGTAGGGTTTGGTAATTTATTACCATTGTTTCTTTTTTTTTTGCAGTAGGCTTGTAGAGCTATGAATTTCCCTCTCAAGACTGCTTTCACTGTGTCCCATAGATTTTGGATTATTGTGTTTTCATTGTCGTGTGTTGCCATGATGTTTTTTTATTTCTTCTTTGATCTCTCTGGTAACCCAGTCACTGTTTATTAGCATGCTGTTTAGTCTCCATGTGTTTGATTTCTTTGGATTGTTTTTATTGTAGTTGATTTCCAGTTTTATGCCACTGTGATCTGAGAAGATGCTTGATATGATTTCTATCTTCTTGAATTTGAAGAGACTTTGCCTGTGACCCAATATATTTTCTATCTTTGAAAATGACCCATGTGCACTTGAGAAGAATGTATATTCTGTGGCTTTGGGGTGAAATGTTCTGAAGATGTCAGTTAATTCCATCTGGTGTAGTGATTCATTTAGGATTGATGTTTCTTGGCTGATTTTTTTGTTTAGAGGATTTGTCCAATGGTGATAGTTGGGTATTAACATCTCCTACTATGATTGTATTGTTGTCAAGATCTCCCTTGATATCCTCCAGGAGTTTTTTTATGTATTTGGGTGCTCCTGTATTGGGTGCATATATGTTTATCAGAGTTATTTCTTCTTTTTGGATTTCTCCCTTTACTATTATGAAGTGGCCTTCCTTATCTCTTTTATGTCCTTCACTTTGAGATCTAATTTGTCAGATATAAGTATTGCTACCCCTGCTTTTTTTTTTTTCATTTCCATTCGCCTGAAAAACCTTTTTCCATCACTTCACCCTCAGTCTCTGTGCGTCTTTTTTTCTGAGGTGGGTTTCTTGCAGACAGCAGATATATGCGTCATGTTTTCTTATCCAATCTGTTACCCTAAGTCTTTTGATTGGGGCATTTAATCCATTTACCTTTAAAGTTATTATTGATAAGTACTTTGTCGCCATTTTTATTCTTTACTCCTGTGTTCCTTCTTCGCTTCCTATTTCTTTTTTTACAGCAGACCATTTAGCATTTCTTGCATTGCTGGTTTGGTGGTAATAAACTCCCTTATTCCTTTTTTGTCTGTGAAGCTCCTGATTTCACCTTCAAATTTGATCGATAGCCTTGCTGGCTATAGTATTCTTGGATTCAGACCCTTCCTTTGCATGACTTTGTATATTTCATTCCATTCCCTTCTGGCCTGATGTGTTTCTGTTGAGAAATCAGTCACTAGTCTGATGGGGGATCCTTTGTAGGTAACTTTCTGTCTCTCTCTGGCAGCTTTTAAGATTCTTACTTTGTCACTGGTGTTTGCCAATTTAATTATAATGTGCCTTGGTGTTGGTCTTTTGGGGTTCATTCTGCTTGGACTCTGTGAGCTTCTTGGATTTGTGTGGGTTTTTCTTCCCTATATCAGGAAAGTTTTCTGTCATTATGTCTTCAAATAGGTTTTCTATTCCTTGCCCAGTTTCCTTTCCTTCTTGCTCCCCTATTATGTGGATGTTGTTTTATTTCGTGTTGTCCCAAAGTTCCCTTAGCCTCTCCTCCTGCTTTTTAATTTTTTTTTTCTAGAAGCTGCTCTACTTGGGTATTTTTTCGTACCTTGTCTTCTAGTTCACTGATGTGGTCCTCTGCTTCTTCTAGTCTACTCTTGATGTGTTCTATTGAGTTCTTTACAGCAGCAATGTCATTTTTCATTTCTTCTTTTTTCTTCTTCATTTCCTCTTGGTTCATACACATATTGTCAAATTTGTCTTCCATTCTTTTCATCCACCTTATGACCATTTCTCTGAATTCTTTCTCTGACACGTTGCTTGCCTCCATTTCGTTTACTTCCTTTTCTGGTGATGCCTGCTTTTCTTTCATATGTGGGCTGTTTCTTTGTCTCCCCATGATCTCGCTTCTCTGGGTGTCTGGTTATGTAGTTCTCTCTCTCCTGTGTTGATTTAAAGGCACAAAATACAACACAACAAGGTACAATGCACAAGGCACTGCACACAAATGTATTTACAATATTAATAACACCAAATAAAGGTGATCACCAGAGAAAGGTTAGTTAGAGGATAGGAGAGAAAGAAGAAGAGAAAAAGAAAAAAGGAAAAAAAAAAGAGTGTAAAAATGAAATTGGGTAATGGAAAATAAAATAAGAGAGAAAAGAGAATAAGAAATAAGAGGTGAAAAAACTATATATATGGGGAAAAATCTCCAATAGAACAGTCACTAATCCCAACACATTCCAGCAACAAGTACCTGGAGATGAATGCAAAATACACACAACAACTAATATCAAGTGAGGCGAGGGAAAACAGAAGCAAAAAACAAACAAACAAAACAACAAAGAAAAAAAAGAAAAAGCAAAACAATCTCACAAACAAATATAAACAATGGATATAATCAACAATCAAGCAAACAACAACCAAAGAACAGAGAGAAAAAAATAAAATAAAATAACTTTTTTGACAGTGAAGAAAGAGAAGAGAGAGGTGTGTATGGACTTCGAGCAGGGGATTGGAAATTAGGTATATAAGTTGTGGGAAATTTTAACAGGGGGTAAAAAGGAATAGGGAGAATCTAAAGCAGGAATAGTGTAATAGAAACAGGACAACAAAAGGGGAAAATTGAGGAAGAGAGTGATGGCATAAAGGTAAAGTTGAGATAGATTAAAATGATGCTAAAGGAAAGATGAAAATAGAATGTAGAACACTAATCCCAAAGTAAAATAGAGAAAATAAAATGATACTTTAAAAAAAGGTAAAATAATAATAATACTGATTGAAAATAAAAATGTAATAATTAAAAAGGTAAAGTCAAGTGAGGAAAAAAGAAAAAAATAGTTTCTTAAATAAAAGATTAAAAAATTAAAAATGTGCAGTAGTGAAGGTCATTCACTTCCTCTACTGTTCTGTTTGGCATGCCTGTTTCCTAGTCAGGACAGTATTGAATTTCCTTGCCTTCCACTGCTCCTCAGTGTTGTAAGCCAGTCCTGATTTTTAAGTAGGCAGTACGTCCTTATTTCTTCTATTCCTTTATTTGTGTTTACACAAGAGTCAATTTGTGATTCAACCCCTGGGTGGCAGTGTTTCTGGATTGACCTCTGGGTCTATAGGTCCTCTCTAGCTAGTGTTTAGATTTTGATTTCCCTGTGGCACTTAATGCCAGTTTGTTTCAGAGCTGGTTCTCTGATGGTTATTTCCCACTCTGATCCCCAGGTTCCAGAAAAACAACTTTCCCTTGCAGTCTCTTAGATTGTCCCCAATTGGGTGATACTATGTATTGGGCTTAGTAATCAGAAGCAAGGATTTAAAGAGGAAAAAAAATTAAAATAATAAAAAAAAAAGAGCCTGAGTAAATGCGAACTCCGGGGCTGCGCACAAGTCTGTGCAGTCTTTTTTCCCCCTTGGGTCTAAGCAGCCGGCATACTTTTAAATTTTTTAGGCTGTCCTTTTGTGTCAGATCAAAATGGGTTGCTTTTTAGAGTTCCCTTCTATTAGCAGCTCTGCGGACCCCCTTCCACATTCACGGATCACGCCAGCCCCAACAGCCATAGATTTTTCTAGGTGCAGGCTTTCCCTGGTCCTCCAGCTCCCACAGTGAGCGCATTTCTCTCTCCTGCTGGGAGCACAGACCTCACCTTAACCCCGGGCGAAATCTGACCTTTCTGTGAGGGAGTTTAGATCTCCTCTGAATGCGTGTGCTTGTGCCACTCGGGGACCAAAGTTCTAGATTTCGCAGCTGTTCGATGGGTGCCATAGTTGTAGATTCCCCAGGCTTTTCCAGCATCCAATAACATCCACTTTCCCCTTCAAAATGGTGCAGTTTCTGCATCCGAGCCAGTTGCTCCTGGAGGGAACCCAGCAGCAGTGGGGACTGCCCAGTCAGGGGAGCCCCGTCCAGCAGGCCCCCACAGTCTCCTGGAGTATAGCTGTCCCTCAACTTACCAACAAACACTCCCCGTGTGACCACACACTATCCCTTTGTTTTCTCACTCACACACTATTGCAGTCTGCCTTCCTGTCGGCAGCCATATTCCGCTCCATGCCCTTGTTGTTGAATGACTTTTCTTGTTGATGCTCTGACCAGATCCCCCCTTAATATCCCAGTTTGCTCTCCCTCTCTGAGTTCTCCTTGGTCTAGTGAGCATCCACCACACTCTGCCTGGGCTCTCAATGCTGCATCAGCTCCACAGCTTTGCTCCCCATCGGAAGGACTCCAGCCCACACCTCCCTCCTGAGTTCCAGCATCTCATGCACAGCATGCCCCTGCCTTAGTCTACTTTAAATGATATGTGTGTGTGTGTGTGTTTAAGCTTTTCATTACTAGTTTTATTTAAGTATAGTTGGTATACAAATTAGTTTCAGGCATGCAATATGGTGATTGGACATTTATAAATCTTACAATGTGATCACCACACTAAGTCTAATAATCATCCATCACTGTGAAAATTGATCACAATATTATTGGCCATATTTCCCTTCACCTTTTTCAACCACCCTCCTAACTCTTGTCTACTCTGGAAACCATGAATTTGATTCCTGTTCAATAAGTCTGTTTTTGTTTTGCTTCATATTCCACATATAAGTGAAATCATATGGCATTTGTCTTTGTCTGACTTACTATCATCCTTGTTCTCACAAATGATAAACTTTCATTTTTTATGGCTGAGTAATATTCCATTGCAAAATTAGACCACATATTTTTTATCCATTCATCTATCAATGGAAATCTAGGTTGCTTCTATATCTTGGTTATTGTAAATAATGCTGCCATGAACACAGGAAGGTAAACACAGGCACATACACATGCACACACACACATACACACAACACAGACATAATTGGAGTGGTTAAATACTTATATGATATTTAATGAGGGAAAAACCATCTTTTCTTTATATTCTACTTAAGCTTTTTGCTCCAGCTTCTGGAACCTTCCAATTGTGATTCCCTAACATGGGTCTTTTAACCCGAGAAGAATTTCATCCTTGTTCTCTTCCTCCTCCTTTTTCTACTCTCATTTCTTTCCCTCTTCCCCTCTTCATTTTCCTCAGCATCAAGAGGGTTTATGAAGTGGTAATTGGGATATGCAGAAAGTAGCATAGGCATTGCATCAATTATAAAACAACCAATCACCCATCCTTAGAAACCTATCATCTAAAATAGCAGCTAAGTGGTAGAGTGAGAAGCATAAAACTTTGTTTACAGTTTTCTAAAACTGAAAGACGCTAATGAAATACACTAACACTCTATGATTATTTATGATTATAATACTAAACAGTGAACAGTTAAATCTGGAATGAAGTAAAAAAAAAAGTCTTTAAAAATAAAAATCTTTAATCTGTACTAAAATATAGACAAGGAAAAACTGTTTTTTCTACCCTAGAAAAATTTTAATGCCACATAGCATTCCATCTTGTCAATACATTATCATGTCTTCAACCTTTCTCAGTGTTGAGTTCATTGAATATTTCCAATTTATTCAGAATTTAAAGGCAGATGTTTTGTTTTCAGTAACATTACTTCACATTTAAGTACCTTTTTGTTTTACCTCCAAAAAAGCCAGCATGCAGAAAGGGTAATTTGCAATTCAGTAGGGATATTGATAGCCAGGTGTGAAGTGTTAACTATTCATACATATAACTATGGGTACTAGTACCATAGGCCATCCTTTACTTCCATCATATTCCATCTCATTTCACTCTTCTACAAGAAATGCTATGAAATTTGAACCAATTTTAAAAGAAAGCACACCCTTATTGAAATTTTGAAAATGCGAAATTAGAAAATAAAATATCTCCAGGGAGTCACAACCTATCACCTGACGTTCTTCACTATTAATATGTTAGTATTTTTACCTCTTCTTTTTTTTGTAGATTTGGATATGAAAAGGCTTTTTTTGGCATGTGTCTTTCAGGAACTAAAATAATAAGGTAAATGGGCCAAGATCATTTCTTTCTGTTTAGTTTTTGTTCTGTTTTGTTTTATTTTGTAATTACAACTGATAAAGCTGCAAATTTGAGCCCTTTTGGAATTTTTTAAACTGTATTATTTGTTAAAAATTGATAAAAGCTACATAGATGTTATCAAACAGATTCTTGAACAACACTCTACTAGTGGCCCTTTGTATTAGATGTATTAACCTTCCATGTAAGAGATGCTTAGAAGTCAGCTTTCTGGCCTCTAAAATCTCCCCTCTCCTAAATTCTTTATTATTCTAGGCTAAAGTTTTCTCAGGCCTACTTAAAATCTATGTTAAAGTAGTTTCAATCTGCCCCTCCCTCACTAGATTCATGCTCAGTAAACCACTCCTATCTAGAAATTTTGGCGCTCCTACTGTGGGAAGGTGGGTAATGTTGGAGGTGTGATAGCTCTAATCATTCATTGGACTAGGATTTGTCAATCACAGCTACTGAACTAATAAGGTGAGCTCTGAAGCCAAAAAGAATTTAGAGGGTCACCTTTTGCTCAGTAGGTTTGTGGCACTTACCCTATGGCAGCTAATGGGAAAGGCCAGTTTTGTTTCTGCTGCAGCCTTACGCCTGCTTTGGTATTGCGCCCACCTGCTCCTCTGCTGCTTCCTCCACTTCAAGCCAACTTCTACTGTAGTCGGAGCTGCTTCTGCTTAGTCCTGGTTGGTGAGCTTTCTCCTCCACTTCTGTGAATTTTTTCCTGTCAAAATCTAATGATGTAAGGGCTTGGAGAGCACAGCACAGCAGATTAAATGAGCCTATTAATTGGCATCATGGTAGCTGAAGCCTCTCCACAGGCTTTAATGAGGTACCCCTTAGACTAAGACCTTATTGAGACCCTGCCTCTGGCAGTTAAGTACCAAGTGTACACTCAAAAAAGTTTCTGGCCAAGTATCTGAGAGAATTTCATCCCATTGAGAGGAAATTTGTCTGTATCACACCCATCTTGAACCTGCTGTGTCTTTAAGTCTGTTGAGTTCAAAATGACCAATGTGCCAACATGTCTCCTGTTTGGAGTGATGTGTTCAGGTTTCCTTCTGAGCAGTTCCAGGTGGGTGGCTTGCTCCTAATGTACACCGCTGTAGGAGCTCACTAAAGAGGAGTGTGAGGTAAGAGTCAAGGCCAAGGACTATAATTATGAGATGGAAGATGATTTTGATGCTCAAATGCAGGGTCCAGAGGAGAATCTGCCAAACTATGAGGACTTGCAGAAGTCTTATGAAGAAGGTTTTGAGGATGTGGAGGAGGTGATTGGGGAGTATGGAGGAACTAAAGGACATAAACATGGAGGAAGAGAAAGATCTTCTCTTTCTACAGGGGTCCCTGATTTCTGGCTCAAGATTGTCAAGCACATTGAGAAGGTCACTCCCTTGATTCAGAAATATGACAAGCCCATACTGAAGCTCTTGTGAGAAGTGAAAGTTGAGTTTTCAAAACTCTATGATCTGCTCACCTTCACTCAGGAATTTGGAATTTCACTTTAAACCTAACAACGATTTCACAAATGAGGTGCTTACCATAAATTACATGTTCAAGTCTAGGCTCCATTACTCTGATCCCAACCCTTTAGAGCAAGTAAGTCAAACTCAAAGGCTAACACGGACCAAATAAACAAGGTTTAAGTTTATGTGGGCTGCAAAACAAAACAAAACAAAACAAAACAAAACAAAACAAAACACAAAAGCTTCAGTTTTAATAGAAATGTAGGTTTATTTCCAAAAGTATAGTATATACATATAAAAAAGAACAAGAGCTTTCTGCAGGAGGGGCTCATCCGCGTCACCGACCTGGCCGAGCTGCCCAGGGAGATCCTCGGGGCCCCGGAGGCCGCCAACACCGATTTGGAGGATTCTTAGGATTTCCCATCTTACATTCAAGTCCTCTAGCCATTTTGACAGAGGAGAACCAAGAAGGCGGCAAAGTTAAACAAAGGAACTGCGAACTGAGCCGCGCACAGCAATTTCAGGGGCACGACTGAAGGACAGAGCGTCTACCACCCAGAACTACAGGAGAGATGGCTGAATGGTAGATTTACAGCTAAGAGGGAAGAGGAAACCAGCGAAATCAGAGGGGATGAGGTGCGGAGGCGCGTGGGTCGGGCTGGCGGCGGGGGAAGGGGCGCGCGCCTTTTGTGCCAACCCTAGGGGAGATTAGCTCCCCATCACCCTGAAATCCAGCTGCTGGGGACAAGCGGGAGACCAAGACGCCTGCGGGGAGAGGCGGGACTCTTGCGGAGGTGCGCCCAGCAATCAGTGTTTGCTGTGCTGGAGTGCGGAACGAGGGGGCTTAGAAACGTGGAAGGCAGAAGGAGCAGACTCGCAGCCATTGGGGTTCGCCGCGCCATGGCCTGTTGGCGCCCTGAGACCCCGCCCCGCCCTGAGACCCCGCCCCGCCCTGAGACCCCGCCCCACCCTGGGACCCGCCCCACCCTGGGACCCGCCCAGTACGTTTTGAAGACCTGCCCCGCAAGTCTTGCAGGCGCATCTGTGCTCCAAGCAACGGCTTGTGCATGTGGGTGGCCTGCCCTCTGGCAGCTTGATCAGATGAACAGCTGTTCTAGTCGGACTGCTCCAGGGCCACTCAGACAGGAGGAGGAAACTACAGTTTTTGCTGTAATCCCTGCTGAGTGCCTAAGGCAGTAGCTAATCTACACCCCATTGGAGACCCAGAAACGAGGGCATCTAGTGGTCTGTGGGAGATGACACCAGATTTCAACCACACGCATAAGGGACACATTCAACAGGCAGATTCAGTGAGCGCCAAAGCCTTGCTGCACCAAGACCCTGCCCATAAACGTGTCTCCTGCACAGCAACTCTTCCTTTATAGACAAAGAGGGCCCTCCCAGTGACACCAACAACAACCAAGACTTAACTATACAAAGGAGGACCAAGATGGAGGCATAGGGCTGAAGCCTGATTGTTGCCTACCACAACAACTTTGAGACTATGACAGGAGAGCAGAGCAGACACCATCCAGAACCACCAGAGGGCTGGCTGTGTGGATGCTCTACAACTAGAATAAAAGAGGGGTATGCGGGATGATGCTGATGCCGGTGTCCCAAAGACCACACTTTAAGAACTACGGCTCAGGCGACACAATGGCGGCCTGGAACGTGCTCGGCGCAGTTCCCCCGGCGGTCTCCGGATGAGGGGACGGCTCCACTGGCTGCCGAGCACGAACAGACGAGCCCCTATGAGACATGGGGTGGGAGACTCCGCGCTTGCTGACCTCCGAGTCCTTCAAGAATCTCAATGCCCCGGAAGCGGCCAGGTGCGCACGCTCGGCGACCGGCCACCGCTGCAGACCCAAGGGACGACGCAGCGACACCGGACCAGCCCACCGCCGTGCACCAGGCACACCGGAGCTTCGCTGAGCCACCGCCCAACGAGTTCTGCAGCGGCCGTCCTGGAGCTCTGGGAAAATGGCCGAAGGAATTGCTGAGAGGGAATTGACCAACAGGAATTGGGATCAAGAAGACGAAACCGCCGAAACCGGTTTGGCTCAGTGGATAGAGCGTCGGCCTGCGGACTCAAGGGTCCCAGGTTCGATTCCGGTCAAGGGCATGTACCTTGGTTGCGGGCACATCCCCAGTGGGGGATGTGCAAGAGGCAGCCGATCGATGTTTTTCTCTCATCGATGTTTCTAACTCTCTATCCCTCTCTCTTCCTCTCTGTAAAAAATCAATAAAATATATTAAAAAAAAAAAAGAAGACGAAACCCCGCTGGGACCCGGGTGCGGGCGAGGTTGCGCGCCTCTGGGCTCGGGTGTGGTCACATGCCTCTGGGTCTAGGTGAGGCCTCACGTCCCTGGGTCTGGGTGAGGCCACGTGCCCCTGGGTCCAAGTGAAGCCGGATTCCGAGTCCGGGTGAGGCCATGTGCCCCTGGACCCGGATGAGGCTGGGTCCCGTGCCCGGGTGACGCCACGCGCCCCTGGGTCCGTGTGAGGCCATGTGTCCCTAGATCCAGTTGAGGCCTCGCGCACCTAGGCCCGGGTGAGGCCACGTGCCCCTGGGTCTGGGAGAGGCCACGCGCCCCTGGGTCCGGGTGAGGCCATGTGTCCCTGGATCCGGGTGAGGCCTCGCGCGCCTAGGTCCGGGTGAGGCCACACGCCCCTGGGTCTGGGAGAGGCCACGCGCCCCTGGGTCCGGGTGAGGCCATGTGTCCCTGGATCCGGGTGAGGCCTCGCGCAACTAGGTCCGGGTGAGGCCTTGCGCCCCTGGGTATGGGTGAAGCCGGATCCTGGGTCCGGGTGAGGCCGTGTGCCCCTGGATCCATCTGGGTGAGGCTGGGTCCCGGGCCCGGGGGAGGCCACACGCCCCTTGGGTCTGGGTGAGGCCACGTGCCCCTTAGTCAGGGTGAAGCCGTGCCCCTGGGTCCGGCGGAGACCAAACCACAGGGAGTCGGACCTCCGTTACCACCATTTGTCCACCATCCAGAGCTGAGGGGTCAGTGCTGACATGTACACATAAGGAACTGGTGGACATTGAAATTGGGTCTCAAAAGAACTGTTGGTCCAGAAAGAAACTCACTACAGACTGATTCATTTGCCTGTCAGCATAACCATTATTGCTCGTCTCACATTCAGTTCTTATAAGTATATATCTAGTGACATATGATCTCGCGCATCTAGGGGAAATGATGAACAACATAGACTGAGGAACAAGAACAGAACCAGAAACAAGGAGACATCGATCGGACTATCGGGCCTCAGAGGGAGGATAGGGGAGGGTGGCCAGCCTGCAAACCACCACAGGCCCCTCGCCCAGGCTGCCCCACGCCCCAAGGGAATCCCCACCCTGATCCGGGACACCCTTCAGGACAAACCATCCAGCTCCCACCCATGCACCAGGCCTCTATCCTATCTAATAAAATAGTAATATGCAGATTGACCATCACTCCAACACACAAGATCAAGATAGCTGCCCCCATGTGGTCAAAGATCCTGCCCCCATGTGGACACAAGATGGCCACCACAAGATGGCCATCAGGGGAGGGCATTTGGGAGGGACCAGGCCTGCAAGGGAGGGCAGTTGGGGGCAATCAAGCCTGCAGGGGAGGGCAGTTAGGGGTGACCAGGTCGGCAGAGGAGGAAAGTTGGGGGTAAACAGGCTGGCAGGGGAGCAATTAGACATCAATCAGGCTGGCTGGGCAGTGGTTAGGGGGTGATCAGGCTGGCAGGTAAAAGTGGTTAGGGGCAATCAGGAAGGCAGGCAGGTGAGGAGTTGGGAGCCAGCAGTCCTGGATTGTGAGAGGGATCCCAGATTGGAGAGGGTGCAGGCTGGGCTGAGGGACACCCCCTCCCCCGTGCATGAATTTCGTGCACCAGGCCTCTAGTAAAATATATATTATAAAATAAAAATAAATAAATAAAGCAATAAAAAAATAACTGACATATTTCTTCTTTCAAGTCCAAGAATTGTTTAAGAACCTTGGAGCAGGATAACCAACGTACCTCAATATAGTAGGACAAGCCAGAATATTCACTGTATAATTCACTTAAGAAAACAGAGAACTGTTGCTGATTTAAACTTCAAGATATTATGAAATTGATACTTTTTTTGATATATGTCAACACATTTTCTATGTTTATTACCTTTGCACATAATACTTCTTGATGTATATTGCAGTGCATATGATGAATCTTGGATCCGTCATAAATTTCACTTTTTTTGGTTTTGTTTGTTTTTTTGTAGTAATGCCACAAAACCATTGTTTGTTTGTTTTTTAAATTATATGCTTTTTATTTTTTACTTTTTATTTTTTTGTTTTGTTTAAAGTATTACATATAGTAGTACATATATCTCCTTTCCCCCCTCCCCCATTGACCTTCCCCCAGACTCCCCTACATCTGTAGCTACAGAAGTTAATTTTGAGAGAGGCAGATTGTCTTTGTGCAGAAGTTTAAAAACACAATTAAATATATCTTGTCCTGTACTAGTGTTATGCGTCAGTACTAGTTCCAATAATCCCTCAAAAATGTTGAAATCCGTGTCGCAAGCATGAAGAAACACAGGTAATTGAGCTATGCCTCCAATGCCCTTTCTCTTGTCACAGGCAATGGAAAAAGCTTCAAAATGAGATGATTTTGCTTTGATCTGAATACTTAAATTGTCCACCAAATCAGCAATTCTTTTTACAACTGCATTTCAAGACAAAGAGATTGTTTGAAAAGACTTCACATTTCCAGGACAAACTATTTCTGCAGCTTTAATTAGACATTCCTTGACGAAATCACCTTCAGTAATGAGAAGGCTAAAAAGGGCTAATTTCAATGTAACCCTGATATTTGGGGAGGGGGGGGGGCTAGCAATCTGAATCCATGTCAGCAAGCCCAGTGTACATTCTTGATAACCTATAATTAAGTCACTACCTCTTTTCCAGAAACTGGTCTTACAGAACCTGTTACAGAGGCCTTAAAACTGTGAACAGTGCACTGCCCCGGAGGGAGGGTTATTAACGCTAGTGCCAGGCCAGACCATCAGATATGCTCCCAAGACCCCCAACACCTGGAGCCTTTTCACAAAACCCTCGAAAAGACCAGAAGCATAATCCATATTTGCAGGACAAAGACCCCAGAAAGATATAAAAGAGAAGCCCCTGCATGTTACTTTACTCAGATTTGGGAAGTTATTCCTCTGGGTCTGCTGGCATAAATAAACAGTGTCAATACTTTTTTCTAAAAGCGTTGCTTGGTTTTTCTTTGGTCTTCTGCAACAGTAAAAGGTTTCGAGTGTTTAGCTATCAACTCCAACAAGATGTAGCTTGCATGCACCGCCACTTCACTTTCTTATGATACTTTAGTAGACATGAATTGTTGTTTTTTTTCAGTCCCAACTTGAGCTCTTTCAACTTTTCTTGTCTCATTAATCCCTTGTAATTATCATATTTTGATTTATGTTGTTCATAGTGATGATTAATATTGTATAACTTTGGTACACTAATAGCATTATTACACAGATTATTTTATTTTTTACTTCACAGCAAAAAATACTCCAATTCCTACTTTTCTTGGAAATTTCAATGTTTGTCAGCAATTTTTCATTTATTTTTACTACCACTTGATTTTGATAGAGACATGCTGAATACAAAGGGCTGAAATAAATGAGTCATAGTTAACATAAAATAATAGAACATTTTAATAAAAATTAATATATTTTCTTGTTATACATATCAATTTGAACAACATAAATCAAAATATGATAATTACAAGGGATTAATGAGACAAGAAAAGTTGAAAGAGCTCAAGTTGGGACTGAAAAAAACAACAATTCATGTCTACTAAAGTATCACAAGAAAGTGAAGTGGCAGTGCATGCAAGCTGCATCTTGTTGGAGTTGATAGCTAACTTACCAGACACTGAATAACTGCACAAATTAATATGCATAAAACAAATAAACCTATTTTTCTTGTTCTCTGAAAGTAAAATATTTCCTGTTGAGCACACCAAACACGTCAGTCCAAGACTAATGATGTGGCAATTGGCTGCTAAAATATTCACTGCTAGTATTAGTGGAGAGAAATGGTGCTCCTGTGCATAAGGGAAATGAACGCAACACAATTTTAGTAATCAGTCATTAGTGAATGTTGTAGTTAATTATTAATAATTATGTATATCAGGATATTATAAAAATTAAGTTATGAAATTTTTATTAAAACATTTCTTACTGGTACATACTGTTATATTGGCTGGGCCACAAAAATATTTGTTGTGTTTCACATGTGGCCCATGGGCCATGAGTTTGACATGCTTGCTTTAGAGGATCTGCCATGGAGCATTGCATTGGCTGCAAGATAGACTACAGGAGGGAAAGAATGTCACTGTGCAAATGGTCCTGAAGAAGCAGAGGCACAGGTTTTGGAACTTATGCACACAGTGACCCAGAAATTTCTCCAAGAGTACTTATTCAACTTCTTCAGTGTTTTCTGGTGGGGCCTGGATGCCAATGAAGATGAGGAAGTCGACTTCAGCACTCATACTTTGCACACCTTTGTTGTCCCAAGAGCTTTGTTATACTTTACCAGAAAAGCACTTGAAACCGAGCAAGAGGGGATGATCAGGGAATGCAATAACTGGGTTTATAGCGAAGTCACGAGAACAAGGTGGCTGAACTCCCAGGCAGAAGATATTGATTGTTGAAACAGGATAATTGGTGTATGTGGGTACCCAGGTAAACAGCCTTCATTTACAATAACCAAAACTTAACCACAAGTTACTTACAGTCTTAACATGTGTCTCTTCCTGGTAGTCTCAGTATAAAACTATGCCCAAATGTACTTAATAATGTATTCCACCTAGCACTCTGGTACAGTAGTGTAAACTTTTTCAAGAAGGCAGTGAATTCTCTAAGCATGATAATTCCTATTATGAATCCACTAGAGGCCTGGTGCATGAAATTCATGCACGGGGGTGGGGGGAGGTGTTCCTCAGCCTAGCCTGTACCCTCTCCAATCTGGGACATCCCTCTCTCAATGCAGGACTGCTGGTTCCCAACCACTCGCCTGCCTGCCTGCCTGATTGCCCCTAACCGCTTCTGCCTGCCAGCCTGATCACCCCCTAACCACTCTCCTGCCAGCCTGATCGATGCCTAACTGCTCCCCTGCTGGCCCAATTGCCTTTAATTGCCCTCCCCTGGTGACCTGATCACCCCTAACTGCCCTCCCCTGCTGGCCTGGTCACCCCTAACTGCCCTCCCCTGCCAGCCTGGTTGCCCCTAACTGCCCTCCCTTGCAGGCCTGGTCCTCCCCAACTGTCCTACCCTGCTGACCTGGTTGCCCCCAACTGCCCTCCCCTGCAGGTCTGGTTCCCCCCCCCCAACTGCCCTCCCCTGCAGGCCTGGTCCCTCCCAACTGCCTTCCCCTGCAGGCCATCTTGTGGTGGCCATCTTGTGTCCACATGGGGGTGGCCATCTTTGACCACATGGGGTGGCCATCTTGTGTGTTGGCATGATGATCAATTTGCATGTTACCTCTTTATTATATAGGTTGGCTTTTGTCAAGTTAGTATTACTTTGTAGCCATGTAAAATGACCAGAACTGATAACTGAGATATATCTGTTTAGAGATTTTTTTTTTCTTGGGAAAAGCAAAGTGAAATTGCCTCCTCTTCCCCAGCCCTCTTGCTGAGTGGGTTTAGTCTGCTTACAATAGCTGTGCCTTCATCTCTTTGTTAGAAAAATGCAACAAGTTATACTAAAATGCACCTACTTTATCATTTGAGAAACTACTAGCATAAGAATAAACATTTTCATCAAATACATATTTATTATTATTAACTGGTAGCTTGTTTACAGTTTCCTGTATTTTTTAATCCTCACCTGAGGGTATGCTTTTATTGATTTTATTTTTTAGAAAGAGAGGAAGGAAGATAGAGACACAGAGAGAGAAGAGAGAAACATCAATGTGAAAGAGAAACATCCATCAGTTGCTTCCCATAAGTGTCCCAATCAGAAATCAAATCTGCAACCTAGGTATGTACCCTGACCAGGAATAGAATCCCCAACCTTTTGGTGTACTGCATGATGCTCCAACCAACTGGGGCTAGGGCTAGGTTCCTGTATTTTATGTGATATAGTGATATAATCAGAAACTCAGTTGTATTATTGCTTATCAGTGAAGTATAGTTAAAAATATTTTTTCCTAATGCCTGCCATAAATAGTATCATGTACTTCTGCAAAGTGGTATTAAAATGTGCATGTTCTCTTCTGGAATGTTCCTGTCTCATAGACATTAGTTACATGAGTAGTTTTTTGCTCATATTTGTTCATTTCAAAATAAAATTAATGCAAATATTAAACAGTGTGTTTCTTCTGAGGGTTTTGGAGTTAAAAGATTTGGTCTTGCCCTTTAAAGTGCCAGCTGGAGGCTTTGGTTGTGAGTTTCTAGCAAGTCAGACTTACCTTTCGGACATAGTATGCACTGTGCCTAGGGCCCACTACACTTTTAAGAGTCCAAAAAAAGTTTTAATTTTTTAAAAAATCAGAAGGAAAATGAATATTATAATAATAATAATGTGTATATAGTAATTAATTTAACCTGGGTTATATTTGTCTCATACCAAAAAAAATGTAAAATATAAATTGTGTATACTATATGAAATGTCATAGAGGAAAGGGCCCAAGAAGGCAAAGCTGCCTAGATTCCAAGAAAATCATAATGAGGCTCTGGGTCACACCATTAGAAAGAGGTG
Organism: Eptesicus fuscus; assembly: GCF_027574615.1. NCBI lineage: Eukaryota > Metazoa > Chordata > Mammalia > Chiroptera > Vespertilionidae > Eptesicus > Eptesicus fuscus. Next base: position 56,046,584 of record NC_072473.1, on the reverse strand, counting down.
AAGGAGGGAGGGTATGGAGTGGTTGAGAGGGTTGATAATGTGACACAGAAGGAAAAAAGAGGGAGGAAAGGAAGGAAGGAGAGAGACAAGCAGTGATGGGTTCATTGGGGAACAGGGAATGGAGGGTCTCTGTGTTTTAGAAGACAGTGAATGGCCTGATTGACTAGAGGAGAGAGGGTTAATAGAACACTGGAAAAGGAGTAGTGGGCTAAGAGCCCAATTGGGACCTGGCCTGTCAGAAGTTGGAGTGGGCTTGGCAAAGGAGAGGGAAAAGAAGGGAAGAGGATAGAGCAGGGAGAGGATACAAAAAGGAGGTGGTGAGAGGCCTGACAAGCAGAGAAGAGGATGAAATGGTAAAGCTTATTAGAGATGGAAGACCATTCTTTTGATTGGAGGTTGTGAGGTTCAGGTTTTATGGTTTTGATACATTTTGCAAAAATGTGTCCAGGAAGAGGGACACAAAGAGGAACTCTTTATTTTTTTAAAAATTTATTTATTGATTAAGGTATTAGATATGTGTCCTCATTCCCCCATTACCTCCACAACACAGCCACTCATGCCCTCACCCCCCTGTTGTCTGTGTCCAATGGTTAGGCTTATATGCATGCATAAAAGTCCTTTGATTGATCTATCCCCCTTACCCTGATGGTCTAATCAATGTTTCTCTGTCTCTGGATCTGTTTTTGTTCATCAATTTATTTTGTTCATTATATTCCATAAATTAGTGAGATCATGTGATATTTATCTTTCTCTGACTGGCTTATTTCACTTAGCATAATGCTCTCCAGTTCCATCCATGCTGTTGCAAATAGTAAGAAGTTCTTTTTTACTGCATCGTAGTATTCCATTGTGTACATGTACCAGTTTTTTAATCCACTCATCTGCTGATGGGCACTTAGGCTGTTTCCAAATCTTAGCTATGGTGAATTGTACTGCTATGAACATAGGGGTGCATATGTCCTTTCTAATTGGTGTTTCTAGTTTCTTGGGATATATTCCTAGAAGTGGTATTACTGGGTCAAGAGGGAGTTCCATTTTTAGTTTTTTGAGGAAACTCCATACTGTTTTCCACAGTGGCTACACCTGTCTGCATTCCCACCAGCAGTGCAACAGCGTTCCTTTTTCTCCTCATCCTCGCCAGCACCTGTCATTTATTGATTTGTTAATAGCCATTCTGACAGGTGCGAGATGGTACCGCATTGTAATTTTGATTTGCATCTCTCAGATAATTACTGACTTTGAGCATGTTTTCAGATGTCTCTTGGCCTTCCTTCAGTCTTCTTTAGAAAAGATTCCGTTTAGGTCCGTTGCCCATTTTTTGATTGGATTGTTTATCTTCCTTTTGCTAAGTTATATGAGTTCCCAGTAAATGTTAGAGATTAAAACCTTATCGGTGAAAACATTGGCAAATATGTTCTCCCGTTCAATGGGCTTTCTTGTTGTTTTGTTGATGGTTTCCTTTGCTGTGCAAAAGCATTTTATTTTGATGTAGTCCCATTGTTTATTTTCTCTTTAGTTTTGTGAACGAAAGAAGCCATCTGCTAACCTGACAAGCTCAGGGGAGGCCTGTGTGGCAGTCTTGAAAACTCAGAGACCTAAAATAACCACAAAAGATGGTCTGAAAATTAAATATTTAACTACAAACAGGTTATAGTGGGCAGTCATTCCTAAGCTGATATCTTCCCTGACAAAGATCAACTTAGATCTTCTTTACTGAGCCCATTTGCCTTTTTGCCTCTAAGATAACATATCTGTGAGATGTCTGGGTAACTTGTAACTTCCTTTTTACCCTGGGCCCCTCAGGGCACAACAAATGGCACCGGGACATTCCCTCATTGTTATTGTTATCAAGTTAATTGTCAACTGTTAATTACGTTAAAGTATCCTGTATCCATCTCTGTAAGAGAAGCACATGTCCATCATTTCGCTTTTCACCCTATCCCAGAGGTTTCCCCGCTTTGCTTTGTCCCACCTCCCTAATCTATCACCAATGGATTTCATGTAACTCACCTACGTCCCTTTCCTTTGATTTCAATGTATAAAAATAGATGTAACCCTGCATTCTCCGGAGCATTATCTCAATTCATTGAGGTTCTGCTTCCCGGCATATGTCGACAGTTTGGCTCAAATAAACTCACTAAAATTCTTTACAGGTTTCAATGGTTTTTTCGTTAACAGTTTCCATTGCCCCAGGGGCAGTATCAGTGAAGAAATTGCTTCGGCATATGTCTGAGATTTCGCTGCCTGTGGATTCCTCTAGCATTTTTATGGCTTCCCGTCTTATGTTTAAGTCCTTTAACCATTTTGAGTTTATTTTTGTGTATGGTGTAAGTTGGTGGTCTAGTTTCATCTTTTTGCATGCACCTGTTCGATTTTCCCAACACCATTTATTGAGGAGACTGTCTTGACTCCATTGTATGTTCATGCCTACTTTGTCAAATATTAATTGGGCACAGTGTTTTGGGTTGATTCCAGGGTTCTCTATTCTATTCCATTGATCTATATGTCTGTTCTTGTGCCAGTACCAGGCTGTTTTGAGAACAGTGGCATTGTAATACACCTTGATATCTGGTATTGAGATGCCACCTACTTTGTTCTTCTTTCTCAGTATTGCTGTAGCTATTCGGGGTCTTTTTTTATTCCAGATGAATTTTTGGAGAGTTCGTTCTAGTCTGTGAAATATGCATTGGTATTTTGATGGGGAGTGCATTGAATCTATAGATTGCTTTGGGTAGTATGGACATTTTGATGATGTTGATTCTACCAATCCATGAACATGGTATGTTCTTCCATCTGTTTATGTCTTCCTCTATCTCTTTTTCAATGTCCTGTAGTTTTTCGCATATAGGTCTTCTACCTTCTTAGTTAATTCCTAGGTGTGGAATCCCTTGTCACGTCCTGTGTGATTCAGGGTTCCCGTTCAGGTCTGGTTTCTGGAGAAGGCCGCAATCAAAATGAAAAGAAGCTAGAAAAGAATCAATTTGGGTAAATGGGGGGCCAGGCGGGAGCCCACCTCTAGTGGGAGGACTACTCACTGCTCTGGCCTTTGCCATCCCTTTTATTGGGGTTCTGAGATACACCCATATCCTTTAGGCAGGAAATTCCAATAATAGACAATCAGCAAAAATTTACATATGATTAACAGGTGAGAGTTGCTTTAACTACCAATGTCTCAACTAAACAATGAGTGACTAGCTCTGACCATTCAGAGCGATTAAGGTTGACCAAAGCATTCCGGATTCCCTTTTCACATTTAACTTCCAATGTCTCAATGTTCGGTTTCCGGCACTAGGTATCTTAATTTTTTTGGTGCGATGGTAAATGGGATTGCTTTTTAAATCTCTCTCTATATATAAGTTCCCTATTGGTTTATAGAAAATCCATAGATTTCTTGGCGTTAATTTTGTATCCTGCTACATTGCCGAATTCATTTATTAAGTCTAATAATTTTTTAATGGAGTCTTTAGGGTTTTCTATGTAAAGTATGATGTCATCTGTGAATAAGAACAGTTTTACTTCTTCTTTTCAAGTTTGGATACCTTTTATTTCTTATTTTAGTCTGATAGCAATGGCTAGTACTTCCAGGACTATGTTGAACAAGAGTGGTGAGAGTGGGCATTCCTGTCCTGTTCCTGTTTTTAGGAGAAATGGTTTTAGTTTTTGCCCATTGAGTAGGATGTTGGCTGTGGGTTTGTCATATATGGCTTTTATTATGTTGAGGAATGATCCTTCTATTCCCACCTTGTTGAGAATTTTTATCAAGAAAGGGTGTTGGATTTTGTCAAATGCTTTTTCTGCATCTATTGATATGACTATGTGATTTTTATCTCTCAATTTATGTGATGTATCACGTTTATTGATTTGCGGATACTGTACCATCCTTGCATCCCCGGGATAAATCCTTCTTGGTCATGGTGTATGATCTTTCTAATGTACTGTTGGAGCCATTTGCTAGAATTTTTTTGAGGATTTTAGCATCTATGTTCATTTGGCCTATAATTCTCTTTCATTGTGTTGTCTTTATCTGGTTTTGGTATTAGGGTGATGCTGGCTTCATAGAATGAGCTTGGAAGTGTTCCTTCCTCTTGAATTTTTTGGAATAGTCTGAGGAGGATAGGTTTTAGTTCTTCCTTGAATGTTTGTTATAACTCCCCTGTGAAGCTGTCTTGCCCTGGGCTTTTGTTTGCTGAAAGTTATTGTATGACTGCTTCAATTTCTTCCATAGTTATCGGACTATTGAGAATTTTAGAATCTCCCTGATTGATTTTTGGAAGGTTGTATTTTTCTAGGACTATGTCCATTTCCTCCAGGTTATCTAGTTTGTTGGAATAGAGTTGTTCATAGTATTTTTAACAATCTTTCGTATTTCTGTGGGGTCTGTTATTTCACCTCTTTCATTTCTGATTTTGTTTATTTGGGTCCTCTCTCTTTGCTTCTTGGTGAGCCTGGCTAGATGTTCATCAATCTTGTTTATCCTTTCAAAGAAGCAGCTCTTGGTTTCATTGATATTTTGTATTGTTTTTTCGTCTCTATGTCATTTACTTCTGCTCTGATCTTTATTATCTCCTTCCTTCTGCTCATTCTGGGCTTTTCTTGTTGCTCTCTCTAATTCTTTGAGTTGTAGAGATAGATGATTTATTACCATTTTTTCTTGTTTTCTGAGGTACGCCTGTAGAGCTATAAACTTCCCCCTCAGGACTGCTTTCATTGTGTCTCATATATTTTGGATTTTTTTTTTATTGTCATTAGTTTCCAGGATGTTTTTGATTTCTTCTTTGATCTCATTGGTAACCCAATCATTATTTAATTGCATGCTATTCAGTTTCCAAGTGTTTGAGTTTTTTGGATTGTTTTTATTGTAGTTTATTTCTAATGTTATGCCATTGTGGTCTGAGAAGGTGCTTGGTATGATTTCAATCTTCTTGAATTTGGGGAGACTTTACTTGTGACCCAATATGTGGTCTATTTTTGAAAATGTCCTACGTGCACTTGAGAAGAACGTGTATTCTGTGGCTTTGGGGTGAAATATTCTGAAGATGTCAATTAAGTCCATCTGATCTAGTGAGTCATTTAGGATTGCTGTTTCTTTGTTGATTTTTTGTCTAGAGGATTTATCCATTGATATCAGTAGTGTATTAAAATCCCCTACTATGATTGTATTGTTGTCGATCTCTTCCTTGATATCTTCCAGAGGTTTTTTATGTATTTGGCTGCTCCTGCATTGGGTGCACATAAGTTTATCAGGTTATATCCTCTTGGTGTATTGATCCCTTTAGGATTATGAAGTGGCCTTCCTTATCTCTTGTTATGACCTTCACTTTGAGGTCTATTTTTTCAGATATAAGTATTGCTACCCTGCTTTTTTTTTTTTTTTCACTTCCACTTACCTGAAATATATTTTTCCATCCCTTCACTTTCAGTCTGTGTGAGTCCTTCGTTCTGAGGAGGGTCTCTTTTAGACAGCATATATATGGGTCATGTTTTTTTATCCATTCACCTACTGGATGTCTTTTGGTTGGAGCATTTATTCCGTTTACGTTTAAAGTTATTATTGAAAGGTACTTGTAGCCATTTCTATTTTTTGTGCCTGTGTTCCTTCTTACCTTTTTATTTCTTCTTTTTACATCATTCCCTTTAGCATGTCTTGCATTGCTGACTTGGTAGTGATAAACTCCCTTTGCGTTTTTTTGTCTGTGAAGCTCCTGATTTCCCCTTCAATTTTTATTGATAGTCTTGCTGGATAGAGTATTCTTGGATTCAGTCCCTTGCTTTGCATCACTTTGTATACCTCCTTCCATTCCCTTCTAGCTTGATGTGTTTCTGTTGAGAAATCATTTGATAATCTGATAGGGGATCTTTTGTAGTTAACTCTCTGTCTCTCTCTTTCAGCCTTTAAGATTCTCTCTTTGTCATTAACATTTGCCATTGTAATTATGACATGTCTTGGTGTGGGTCTTTTGGGATTCATCTTGCTTGGGACTCTCTTTACTTGTGTAACTTTTTACTTCCCCATATCCAGAAAGTTTTCTGTCATTATTTCTTCAAATAAATTTTCTAATCCTTGCTGCTCTTCTTGTCTTTCTGCCAGCACTATTATACGTATCTTACTTCATTTCAAGTTGTCCCAAAGCTCCCTTAGGCTCTCCTCCTGCTTCTTAATTTTTTTTCTCCAGTTGCTGTTCAGAATGGGTTTGTTTCTGAACTTTATCATCTAACTCAATAATTTGGTCCTCTGCTTCTTCTAGTCTACTGTTGAAAGCTTCCATGGTGTTTTTGATTGTTGCTATGTCACTTTTCATTTCTCCCTGAATTTTGCATAGGTTTTTTATTTTATCATCCATCCACTGTATGAACTGTATGACCATTACTCTGAATTCTTTTTCTGTCATGTTGCATATTTCTGTTTCACTTATTTCCTTTCTTGGCTATTCCTTCTTTCCTTTCCTCTTTAAATTGTTTCTTTGTCTCCCCATTCTGACTATCATCAGAAGGTTCAAAGGTTGAGTTGCGGGGCCTGAGCTGTGTGCTGTGGGAGCTTTGCACCCCCCAAGTGTCACTGAAGAGCTCTGACACCAAGACATGTGGCTGCTGTGGGTTGGTGGAAGCCACGCTCGCCCAGGATCAGAGTCACAGGCACTTAGTGCGGCCTCATGTGTGCTCCTAGAATCAGGGACCCTGCCTGCATCATGCTTTAACAGAGACCCCACTGGCATGTGCCAAAAACCAGAGTCCCCTAGTGCGTGTCAGAAGTCAGAGACCCCTTGTGTCTGTGATGAGAATCGAGTATCAGAGTCTCTGTTGCTTGGTGCAGTCTCGTGTTGAGAATCAGGGTCCCTGTGTGCACATGTGCCAAGAATTGGAGTCACTGGCTCTTAGTATGAATGCACTGGGAATCAGAGATCCCAGACACACGTGATGAGAAACAGAGTCTAGTCACTGGTGCTCAGTGCTGCCTCTTGCATGGAGATTCAGGGTCCCCAAAGTCAGGTGGCACTGCTGCCCATTGTGGGTGTGGGTTCTGGTCACGTGGGTGTGCACTGCTGGGAACAAACTCCCCGTGTTCATGCACCCAGGCTCAAATTCAGCACTGCCTCCCTGCCTGGGTGCAGAGTCTGGTTGCGGGAAAGAAACTCCCTGAGTTCGCATGTCCAGGTTCAAATTCAGCGCAGCCTCCTTGCTTGGGTGCAGGGTCTGGTCGTGGGAAACCAACTCCCCGGGTTTGCACCCCCAGGCTCAAATTCAGCACTGTCTCCCTGCATGTGCGTGGGATCTGGTAATGGAACACTATCTCCCCAAGGTCACACACCCAGGCTCAAATTCAGCAAAGCCTCCCTGCCTGGACATGGGAAACAAACTTCCCTTGTCCGCACACCAAGGCTCAAATTCACTTAGAGCTGCCACTGCTGTGTGTGGGCAGAAAGCCTGTTTGTGCTGAGAGGGTCTAGCAGTTCCTATGCCACTGCCGCGGGGCCAGCAGGGAGGGGAATTGGCTCTGTGATTCACAGAAATCTGCAGCCGGGGTGCCTGGAGTCTTGGTGTCCCTGGGTCTGCAGCTGTGGTTGCAGGTCTTTTACCAGAGTGGCTATAGGGTCCCAATTTACGACTGAGACTAGATTGGGTAGTGGCGAGGCTAGGATCCTAGTCTCAAGCAGTTCTGTTCTTCAAGGTGGCGCAGTCTTTGTGCCAGTGGTGTCCTCCCTGGAGTTTTTGTGGTGGCAGCGGGGTTTTTCCATCTAAAACTGCCTGGATTGGCAGCCCCTTGGAATACCTGCAGGATCTAACTGTTCCTATTTAACTCACCCACACAACAACACACGTCCACAGACTCCTCTATTGCTCCCTCACTCTCTCACACACTCTCCCTCCCTACCTTCTTGCCAGTTGCCATCTTCCCCCCTCCCAAAGAGGAACTCTTTAATCATGTTCTTTCATTGCCAAAATATATATGCATTAATTTGCTTTATTTTATTCCACAAACACTTTATATTGTACTATTACTATATGCCAGAAACTGTTCTAAGCCTTCAAAGTACTAACCTCTATAATATTTCTTATTTATGTATTTATTCATATCTTTATTGTTGAAAATATTACATAAATCCTCCTTTCTCCCATTGACCTCTTCCAGCCAGCTCCCGCCCACCCTCCAGAACCTCACCACCCCACTATCTGTGTCCATGGGTTATGCATAAATGCATACAAGTTCATTGTTTGATCTCTTCCCACCTACCCACCCTCCTCTGCCTTCCCTCTGAGGTTCTTGAAGATCAATAGTATGTTCTATGCTTCTATGACTCTGGGTCTATTTTTGTTCACTGTTTATTAATATGTATTTTATAATTGAAAAGTAGTTGTTTTAATTTTATAAAAATAGTAATTGCAGGAAGGAAGGCCACAGCAGGGCAGAATTAATTATAATACAAACTAATACTTTCTTCCAAACCCCATTTTAATTACTACCAAGCATATAATTTTGTATACTGTTTAAAAGATGAAGCCATTATAACATTGTTTTCCTGTATTTTAATATACATATTAAAAGTATAATTATTAATGATCATGTAGTATTCCAATATATGGGAACAAAATTTTACTATTATTTTAATGTTAGTTTTGATTACTAATTTACATAATGAAGTGGGCAAATGTTCTGTTTTTTAATATTAAGACTTTCACCCAAGTTCTTCTTTTTTTTTTTTTTTACTTTAACTTTAATCACCAAGTCTTTTACAAACTCAGTGAAGAACTAAATGGCAAGTCAGAAGCAGGAGTCATATATCACTTACTAGCCAAGGGTTTGGTCACAAATATACTAGAATGTAGCTTGATTATTCCCAAATGAAGCCACAAACCTTAAAGATGGTATTTTCCTACTCAACATGTATATAAAACCCTTCATCTTCCTTCTGCACACACACAAAAAATGTAGCATATATCTTACTCAGTTTTTTAAAACCTGAAAGAGCTTAAATAATAGAGTTCTCTTGAGCCCTTTTAGGAGAATGATAAACTTTAGGCCACCACAAATGAATGGAGGATCTAGTGCATTTTTACCAATAGCAAACATTAAATCAACTTAACTATAAGACTAAGACTGAAACAAGCATATGTATTATGGTTTAAACAGAAAACAAATTTAAATGTATGAACACTATCAATGTAGACAATGTAACTAGAAAAAGTTAGGACTAGGAGGGAAATTTCTTACTTTAGAGCTGGGGATTAAAAAAAATCTGACAAGGTAAGTAATAGACACATAAATATACATTCAAATAATGACCTAAGAAAAACAATATAATCAACAAAAATTGAATAGTAATTTCCCCCATCATTGCTCTTTGATGTATTCCAATGAACAACTAAAATGAGTCAGTATATACTTTTTAATGGAATCAGCAATTAATATGTAACAACTAAAACAGACAAAAATTCCAAATTACCAAAAGAATGTTTTAAAACTAAACTAATAAAATAAAGACTGTATAATAAGGGGAAAAAAGAAATAAAAGTAGGAAGCCTGACACATATGGTTAGTCAAGTAAGATATACTATTTGACTGTTCCCATGTCTGGAAAATGCTTCCTTAGATATCCTCTTTGTGGATATCTCTCACTTTCAAATCTTTGCTCCAATATCACTGTTTCAATGAGGCCTACCTTAATCACCTTATTTTAAATTGTATGTGCTTCACATAGTACCATTAAGTTCCCCTTACCCACCTTTGACTTTCCCCATAAAAAAATAGTACCTTTTAACTCACTATACAATTGACTTATTATTATTTTATTTATTTATAATTTAAAATTTTAAATTACAGTTTACATTCAATATTATTATTTTTCTTTTAAAAAATCTTTATTGAAAGATCCAAGATGGCGGTGTAGGTAAACATTTTAACTGTTGCCGTCCACAACAATTTCATAACTACAACTAAGAGACAAAACGTTTATCACCCAGAACCACGGGAAAAGCTGGCTGACTGGAGGCTCGACAACTAGACAGAAAGAGAAAAGAGCATTCAGGGCACAAACACTAAAAAACTGAGGTATGGGGGCGCATATGCGATACAGGCTGGTAGCGGAGCCCAGTTGGCGAGCTGGCGGTGGAGCCTGGTTGGCAGCGGGCATTGCTTTCTTTGGCCTGAAGAGAGACAAGCTCCCGATCTCTCTGAAATCAAGTTTCTGGGGAGAAACTGGCTGTCTGCCATCGGGTTGGAAAGTGAGGGTGGCTTGCTTGTAGAGCTGTGTGCAAGAATAACCGTTTGCTGTGCCAGGGCATGAGATGTGGGGACGTGGTCGAGACGGCTCACGGCCAGCCATCGCTGTTTGCCATGCCCTAGCCTAGTGACGCCCTGAGACTCTGCCCCGCACAATCTACCAACATACCCAAGCTCCAAGCAGCAGCTTTTGCATATGAATGGCCTTCTCTATTGAAGTTTAACCCTAGTAAACTTGCAACTCGGTACAGACAGCTCCAAAGCCTCCAAGCTCCAAGCAGGGAGGAGAGGACTGTGGTTCTCACTTAGGACCTGCAGGGAAGCCTCAGACAGTAGCTGACCTGCACCCCATTGGAGATCCAGAAGCCAATGCACCTAGTGGCCAGTGTGAGACACCAGATTTCAACTCCTCACATCCGTAAGTGACACATTCAGGAGGCAGGATCAACGAGCACCAAAGCCCCACTGAAACAAGTCCTGTACCATAAGTGTGTCTCCAGCGCAGCAGTTCTCCCATTATAGACACAGCTGGTCCTCACAGCCAATTGGCCTGGAGGTCAATTCCTCCCAGTGTACCAACAGCAATCAAGACTTAACTACACCAAGACTTTGCACTCAGCCCACAAAGGGGTGTACCAAGAACGAACACCTCGGGTGATTGGGGAAGCTGAGCTACTGGCCCCTATAGGTCACGTACCACACAAAGCCACTCCATCAACATAGGGAGGCAGAGACAGAGATAAACGTCGATTCATTGCCTCCCACACTTGCCCCGACTGGCGCCAGGGACTGAGTCTGAAACCGAGGTACGTGCTCTTGACTGAAATAAGAGCAGAGACTCGAGGAGAAAAGATGGCGGCGGAGGTGAAAGGCTGATCTGTTGCCTCGCATGGCAGTTTCGGAAATACAACTGAAACATGGACTGCTGAGGGTGGCGACTGCTGCTCGCGTCTCCCCAGACCGGGCAGCTGCTCCCCTCAGTCATTACCGCAGCCGGGGCCATGGGCTCGTGGGGGCCGCGGCTGCTGTGGCGGCGGCCGCGGACTCCACGCAGCGGCTCTCGGTGAAGAAAGAGACCATCTTTCTGCAGGAGGGGCTCACCCGCGCCACCGACCTGGCCGAGCTGCGCACTGAGATCCTCGGGGCCCCGGACGCCGCCAACACCAATTTGGAGGATTCTTAAGAGATCTCATCTTACTTTCAAGTCCTCTAGCCATTTTGACGGAGGAGAATCAAGAGGATGGCTGGGCCGCGCGCAGCGGTTTCAGGGGCGCGACTGGAGGACAGAGCGTCTGCAGCCCAGAACTACAGGAGAGATTTACAGCTAAGAGGGAAGAGGAAACCAGCGAAATCGGAGGGGACAAGGTACGGAGGCGCATGGATCGGGCTGGTGGTGGGGGAAAGGGGCTTTTGTTCCAAACATAGGGGAGATTAGCTCTCCATCACCCTGAAATCCAGCTTCTGGGGACCCGCGGGAGACCCAGATGCCTGCGGGGAGAGGCGGGACTCTTGCGGAGGTGCGCCCAGCAATCAGTGTTTGCTGCGCTAGAGCGCGGAACGAGGGGACTTAGAAACTTGGAAGGCAGAAGGAGCAGATTCGCAGCCATTGTGGCTCGCCGCACCATGGCCTGTTGGCGCCCTGAGACCCCGCCCCACCCTGGGACCCGTCCCGCCCTGAGACCCGCCCCGCCCTGGGACCCGCCCCGCATGTTTTGAAGACCCGCCCCGCAAGTCTTGCAGGCACACCTATGCTCCAAGCAACGGCTTATGCATGGGGGTGGCCTGCCCTCTGGCAGCAGACCAGATAAACTGCTGTTCTAGTCGGACTGCTCCAGGGCCACTCAGACAGAAGGAGGAAACTACAGTTCTTGCTGTAATCCCTGCTGAGTGCCTAAGGCAGTGGCTGATCTACGCCCCATTGGGGACCCAGAAACGAGGGCATCTGGTGGTCTGTGGGAAATGACACCAGACTTCAACCACGCACATAAGGGACAAATCCAACAGGCAGATTCAGTGAGCGCCAAAGCCTTGCTGCACCAAGACCCGGCCCATAGAAGAGTCTCCTGCACAGCAACTCTTCCTTTATAGACAAAGAGAGCCCTCCCGGTGGCACCAGCAACAATCAAGACTTAACTATACAAGGGAGGACCGGGATGGAGGCATAGGGCGGAGGCCTGGATGTTGCCTGCCACAACAGCTTTGAGGCTGCGACGGGAGAGCGGAACAGACACCACCCAAAATCACCGTAGGGCTGGCTGAGTGGATGCTCTGCAGCTAGAATAAGAGGGGTATGCGGGATGATGCTGATGCAGATGACCCAAGGACCACACTTTGGGAACTGCGGCTTGGGCGACGCAGGGGCGACCTGGAGCGTGCTCAGCGCGGACCCCCCGGCGGTCTCTGGCTGAGGGGGCGGCTCCACTTGCTGCCGAGCACGGATAGACGGGCCCCTGTGAGACGTGGGGTGGGGGACTCCGCGCTTGCTGGCCTCCGAGTCCTTCAGGAATTTCGATGCCCCGGGGGTGGCCGGGTGCGCATGCTCGGCGACCGGCCGCCGCTGCGGACCCAGGAGCCGGCGCGGTGATGCCGGGCCGGCCCGCCGCCACGCACCGGGTGCACCGGAACTTCGCCGAGCAGCCGCCCGACGAGTTCTGCGGCAGCCGTCCTGGAGCTCTGGCAGAATGGCCAGAGGGGTTACTGGGGGGGGGTTGACTGGCGGGAGTGGGATCGGGAGGACGGGGCCCCACTGGAACCTGGGTGTGGGAGGGGTTGCGCGCCTCTGGGCTCGGGAGTGGTCGCGTGCCTCCGGGCATGGGTGGGGCCTTGCATCCCTGGGTCTGGGTGGGGCCACGTGCCCCTGGCTCCAGGTGAGGCCGGATTCCGGGTCCGGGTGAGGCCAAGTGCCCCTGGACCCGGATGACGCTGGGTCACGTGCCCGGGTGAGGCCAAGCGCCCCTGGGTCTGGAAGAGGCCAAGCGCCCCTGGGTCCGGGTGAGACCATGTGTCCCTGGATACGGGGGAGGCCTCGTGCACCTAGGTCCAAGTGAGACCACGCACCCCTGGGTCCGGGCGAGATCATGTGTCCCTGGATCCGGGTGGGGCCTCGTGCATCTAGGCCCGGGTGGGGCCGCGTACCCCTGGGCCTGGGGGAGGCCAGGCGTCCCTGGGTCCGGGTGAGACCGTGTGTCCCTGGATCCGGGTGAGGCCTCATGCGCCTAGGCCCGGGTGAGGCCACATGACCCTGGGTCTGGGAGAGGCCAGGCGTCCCTGGGTCCGGGTGAGACCATGTGTCCCTGGATCCGGGTGAGGCCTCGTGCACCTAGGCCTGGGTGAGGCCACGTGCCCCTGGGTCTGGGAGAGGCCAAGCGTCCCTGGGTCCGGGCGAGACCATGTGTCCCTGGATCCGAGTGAGGCCTCGTGCACATAGGCCCGGGTGAGGCCACGTGACCCTGGGGCTGGGAGAGGCCACGCACCCCCGGATCCGGGCGAGACCATGTGTCCCTGGATCCGGGTGAGGCCTTGTGCACCTAGGCCCGGGTGAGGCCACGTGCCCCTGGGTCTTGGGGAGGCCAAGCGTCCCTGGGTCCGGGTGAGACCATGTGTCCCTGGATCCGGGTGAGGCCTCGTGCACCTAGGTCCAGGTGAGGCCACGTGCCCCTGGGTGTGAGAGAGGCCACGCGCACCTGGATCCGGGCGAGACCATGTGTCCCTGGATCCGGGTGAGGCCTCGTGCACCTAGGCCCGGGTGAGGCCACGTGCCCCTGGGTCTGGGAGAGGCCAAGCGTCCCTGGGTCCGGGCGAGACCATGTGTCCCTGGATCCGGGTGAGGCCTTGTGCACCTAAGCCCGGGTGAGGCCACGTGCCCCTGGGTCTGGGAGAGGCCAAGCATCCCTGGGTCCGGGTGAGACCATGTGTCCCTGGATCCGGGTGAGGCCTCGTGCACCTACGCCCGGGTGAGGCCACGTGCCCCTGGGTCTGGGAGAGGCCAAGTGTCCCTGGGTCCGGGCGAGACCATGTGTCCCTGGATCTGGGTGAGGCCTCGTGCACCTAGGCCCGGGTGAGGCCACGTGCCCCTGGGTCTGGGAGAGGCCAAGCGTCCCTGGGTCCGGGCGAGACCATGTGTCCCTGGATCCGGGTGAGGCCTCGTGCACCTAAGCCCGGGTGAGGCCACGTGCCCCTGGGTCTGGGAGAGGCCAAGCATCCCTGGGTCCGGGTGAGACCATGTGTCCCTGGATCCGGGTGAGGCCTCGTGCACCTACGCCCGGGTGAGGCCACGTGCCCCTGGGTCTGGGAGAGGCCAAGCGTCCCTGGGTCCGGGCGAGACCATGTGTCCCTGGATCCGGGTGAGGCCTCGTGCACCTAGGCCCGGGTGAGGCCACGTGCCCCTGGGTCTTGGGGAGGCCAAGCGTCCCTGGGTCCGGGTGAGACCATGTGTCCCTGGATCCGGGTGAGGCCTCGTGCACCTAGGTCCAGGTGAGGCCACGTGCCCCTGGGTGTGAGAGAGGCCACGCGCACCTGGATCCGGGCGAGACCATGTGTCCCTGGATCCGGGTGAGGCCTCGTGCACCTAGGCCCGGGTGAGGCCACGTGCCCTTGGGTCTGGGAGAGGCCAAGCGTCCCTGGGTCCGGGCGAGACCATGTGTCCCTGGATCCGGGTGAGGCCTCATGCACCTAAGCCCGGGTGAGGCCACGTGCCCCTGGGTCTGGGAGAGGCCAAGCATCCCTGGGTCCGGGCGAGATCATGTGTCCCTGGATCCGGGTGAGGCCTCGTGCACCTACGCCCGGGTGAGGCCACGTGCCCCTGGGTCTGGGAGAGGCCAAGCGTCCCTGGTTCCGGGCGAGACCATGTGTCCCTGGATCCGGGTGAGGCCTCGAGCACCTAGGCCCAGGTGAGGCCACGTGCCCCTGGGTCTGGGAGAGGCCAAGTGACCCTGGGTCCGGGCGAGACCATGTGTCCCTGGATCCGGGTGAGTCCTCGTGCACCTACGCCCGGGTGAGGCCACGTGCCCCTGGGTCTGGGAGAGGCCAAGCGTCCCTGGGTCCCGGCGAGACCATGTGTCCCTGGATCTGTGTGAGGCCTCGTGCACCTAGGCCCGGGTGAGGCCACGTGCCCCTGGGGCTGTGAGAGGCCAAGCGTCCCTGGGTCCGGGTGAGACCATGTGTCCCTGGATCTGGGTGAGGCCTTGTGCACCTAGGCCCGGGTGGGGCCACGTGCCCCTGGGTCTGGGAGAGGCCAAGCGTCCCTGGGTCCGGGTGAGTCCATGTGTCCCTGGATCCGGGTGAGGCCTCGTACACCTAGGCCCGGATGAGGCCACGTGCCCCTGGGTCTGGGAGAGGCCAAGCGTCCCTGGGTCCGGGTGAGACCATGTGTCCCTAGATCCGGTTGAGGCCACGTTCCCCTTAGTCCGGGTGAAGCCGTGCCCCTGGGTTCGCCGAGACCAAACCAGAGGGAGTCGGACCTCCGTTACCACCATTTGTCCACCATCCAGAGCTGAGGGGTCAGTGCTGACATGTACAGATAAGGAACTGGTGGACATTGAAATTGGGTCTCAAAAGAACTGTTGGTCCAGAAAGAAACTCACTACAGACTGATTCATTTGCCTGTCAACATAACTATTATTGCTCGTCTCACATTCAGTTCTCATAAGTATATATCTAGTGACATATGATCTCGCTCATCTAGGGGAAATGATGAACAACATAGACTGAGGAACAAGAACAGAACCAGAAGCAAGGAGGCATCGATGGGACTATGGGGCCTCAGAGGGAGGATAGGGGTGGGTGGGGAGAGGGGGAGAGTTCAACCAAAGGACTTGTGTGCATGCATATGAGCCTATCCAACGGTTAAGTTCAACAGGGGGTTGGGGCATGCGTGGGGAGGGGGGGGATGGGAATGGGGGGATGAGGACAAATATGTGACACCTTAATCAATAAAGAAATTAAAAAAAAAAACATAGGGAGGCAGCCAAAATGAGGAGACACAGAAGCATGTCACAAATGGGAGACATGGAGGAAAGTAAACTACTGGACGACACAGTGTTCAGAACCACATTTATAAGATTACTCAAGAATCTTCTAAAAATCATTGAGAAACTTGAAAAGACCTCCGAGGAACTTAGTGAGACCTTCAAGGACCTTAATGAGAATGCCAAAAAAATGGAAAAGGACCAGTCAGAAATTAAGCATACACTGTCTGAAATAAAGAATATACAGAAACTCAACTGTAGATCAATGTACCCCAAGAGTCAAACCAAAGATCTGGAATATGAAGAATCAAAAAACACTCAACCAGAGAGGCGGAAAGAAAGAAGAATCCAAAAGTGTGAGGATAGTGTAAGGAGCCTCTGGGACGGCTTTAAGTGTACCAACATCCGAATTTTTGGGGTGCCAGAAGAAGAGAGAGAGCAGGATATTGAAGGCCTATTGGAAGAAATAATGTCAGAAAACTTTCCCTACCTGGTGAAAGAAATAGACTTACAAGTTCAGGAAGCGCACAGAACCCCAAACAAGAGGAATCCAAAGAGGACCACACCAAGACACATCATAATTAAAATGTCAAGGGCAAAAGACAAAGAGAGAATCTTGAAAGCAGCAAGAGAAAAAGGTAGTTACCTACAAGGGAGTACCCATATGACTGTCAGCTGATTTCTCAACAGAAACTATGCAGGCCCGAAAGGAGTGGCAAGAAATATTCAGTGATGAACAGCAAGAACCTACAACCAAGGTTGCTCTACCCAGCAAAGCTATCATTCAGAATTGAAGGTCAGACAAAGAGCTTTACAGACAAGAAAAAGCTAAAGGAGTTTATCACCACCAAACCAGGATTACATGAAATGCTGAAGGGTATTCTTTAAGAAGAGGAAGAAGAAGAAAAAAGTAAAGGTAAAATTTATGAACAACAAAAAGACATCAAATACATACATACCAACAAGTGAATCTAAAAATCAAGTCAATAAAAATTCTGAAGAACAGAATGGACTGGTGAATATAATAGAAGCAGGGACATAGAAAGGGAGTGGACTGACAATTCTCAGGGGGAAGGGGGTCTGAGGGGTGCGGGAAGAGATTGGACAAAAATCTTACACCTATGGATGAAGACAGTGGCGGGGGGTAAGGGCATGGGGTGGGGTGGGGAATCAGGTGGAGGGGAGCTATGAGGGGGGAAAAAAGAGGAACACCTGTAATAATCTGAGCAATAAAGATTTATCATAAGAAAAAAATAAAAATAAAAAGTCTTTATTGTTGAAAGTATTACATAGATCCTCCTTCTTCCCCCCATTAACCTCTTCCAGCCTGTTCCCATCCACACCCCACCCCCAGGCACTCACCACCCCATTGTCTGTGTCCACAGGTTATGCATATATGCATACAAGTTCATTGGTTGATCTCTTCCCACCCACCCTCCCCTGCCTTCCCTCTGAGGTTCAACAGTCTGTTCATGCTTCTATAGCTGTGGGTTTATTTTTAATTATCAGTTTATTTGGTTAATTTGATTCCACATATGAGTGAGATCATGTGATACTTACCTTCCTCTGACTTGCTTATTTCGCTCAGCATAATAATCTTCAGGTCCATCCATGATGTTGTAAATGGTAAGAGTGCCTTCTTTTTATTGCTGCATAGTATTTCATTGTGTAAATGTACCACAGTTTTGTTTTTTTAATCCACTCATCTGCTGATGGGCACTTAGCCTATTTTCAAGTCTTAGCTACTGTAAATTGCACTGCTCTGAATATAGGTTTCTTAGGATATATTCCTAAAAGTTGGATCACTGGATCAAATGAGTGTTCCATTTTTAATTATTTGAGGAAACTCCATATTGTTTTCTACAGTGGTTGAACCAGTCTGCATTCCCACCAGCAGTGTACTAGGGTTCCCTTTCTTCACAACCTCACCAATACTTGATGTTGATTGATTTATTGATGATAGCCATTCTGACAGGTGTGAGATGATACCTCATTGTTATTTTAATTTGCATCTCTCTAATGGTTAGTGACTGAGCATTTTTTCATGTCTCTTAGGCATCTGTATGTCCACTTTGTAGAAGTGTCCATTTAGGTCCTTTGCTCATTTTTTAATTGGATTGTTTGTCTTCCTTTTGTTAAGTTGTATGAATTCCCTATATATTTTGAAGAGTAACCCCTTATAAGATGTATTATTGTCAAATATGTCCTCCCATGTAGTGAGCTCGCTATCAATATTATTAAAATGTATGGACATTTTAATGATGTTGATTCTACCAATCCATGAAAATGGTATTTTCTTCCACTTGTTTGCCTCTTACTCTATCCCAGTTTTCAACATCTTGTAGTTTTCCAAGTAGAGGTATTTGACCTCCTTGGTTAGTTTATTTCTAGGTGTCTTAATTTTTTTTTTTTTTTTTTGCTGCAATGATAAATAGGATTATTGTTTTTTTCACTTTCTCTTTTTGAGAGTTGATTATTGGTGTATAAAATGCCATTGATTTCTGAGTATTAATTTTGTATCCTTCTACGTTGCATAATTCATTTATTAACTCTAGTTGTTTTTTGGTGGAGTCTTTAGAGTTTTCTATGTGCAATGTCATGTCATCTGCAAATAATGAGAGTTTTATTTTCTCCTTTCTAATTTGGATGCCTTTTATTTTTTCTTCTTATCCAATTGCTGAGGCAAGTACTTTCAGTACTATGTTGAATAATAGTGGTGATAGGAGACATTTCTGTCTTGTTCCTGTTCTTAGGGGTAATAGTTTTAGTTTTAACCCACTGGGTATGATGTTGGCTATAGGTTTGTCATATATGGCTTTTATTATCTTCAGTTATGATTCCTCTTTTCCCAAATTGCCAAGAGTTTTTATCAAAAGTGGATGTTGGATTTTGTTGAATGCTTGTACTGCATCAATTGATATGACTGTGTGATTTTTGTCTTCCAATTTTTTTATGTGATGTATCACATTTATTGATTTGCAAATATTGTACCGGCCTTGCATCCCTAGAATAAATCCCACTTGGTCATGGTGCATGATCTTTTTAATATATTGCTGAATTTGATTTGCTAATATTTTGTTGAGGATTTTAGCACCTATTTTCATCAGAGTTGTTGGCCTGTAATTTTGTTTCATTGTAGTGTATTTGGTTTTGGATTGAGGATAATGCTAGCCACCTAAAAAGAGCTTGGAAGTGTTCCTTACTCTTGAAGTTTTTAGAATAGTTTGAGGAGACTAGGTGTTAGTTTTTCATTGGATGTTTGTTAAAACTTCCCAGTGGAGCCTTCTGGACTAAGACTTTTTTTTTTTTTTTTTTTTTTTTTTTTTTTTTTTTTTTTTACAGCTTCAATTTCATCAGTAGTTATGGGCCTATGCAAGTTTTCTGATTCTTCTGGATTAAGTTTTGGAAGATTGTATTTTTCTATGAATTTGTCCATTTCGTCAAGGTTATCCAGCTTGTTGGCATATAGTTGTTCGTAGTATTTTTTTTAATGATCCTTTGTATTTCTGTGGGGTCAGTTGTTACTTCACCTCTTTTATTTCTTACTAGAGGCCCAATGCACGAAATTCGTGCATAGAGGAGGGGTTGCCTCAGCCCAGCCTTCACCCACTCCAATCAGGGACCACTTGGGGGATGTCCGACTGACGGTTTAGGCCTGATCCCACAAGATTGGTGGTCAGGCACCCCTCTCACAATCTGGGACTGCTGGCTCCTAACCACTCACCTGCCTGCCTGCCTGATTGCCCTTAACCCCACTGCCTGCCTGCCTGATCACTCCTAACCTTTCTGCCTGCCTGATCACCCCTAACTGCCTCTGTCTGCCTGCCTGATTGCCCCTAACCTCTTTGCCTGCCTGCCTGATCACCTCTAACTGCCTATGCCTGCCTGATCGCCCCTAACTGCTCTCCCCTGCTGGCCTGATCGCCCCTAACTGCCTCTGCCTGCCTGATAGCCCCTTACTGCCCTCCCCTGCCAGCATGACCTCTCCCCCAACTGCCCTCCTCTGCTGGCCAATTTGGTTCTGATTGGTCAGTTTCTATGCCAGTCAGTGTCCAAAGCTCCACCTCCTAGGCAGCCATTGGTTTCTTACATTCACCCAGATTTGGTTCTGATTGGTCAGTTTCTATGCCAGTCAGCATCTCTGGGCCTATCTACGGGGCCTTATCAGAAAAGCGGGGCTGATCAGCAGCCCCGGTGGAGGCCTGGAGAGAAATGGAGATGTGGCTGTTGGCCAGGCTGAGAGAGAAAGAGAGGCAAGTTCTGATCAACGGCTGCCACAGAGCCTATGGATCAGACCCTGCCTCTCTCTCTCTGCAGGCCTCTCTCTGGGCCTGATCCACAGCCCCCTAGGCAGTCAGTGCTGGGTCCACTGACTTCCTGTCTGGTCAAGCCTTCGGTTGTAACAGTTGTTACAACCCTGGCTCTTTATTATATAGATTTTGTTTATTTGGGACCTCTCTCTTTCTTTCTTGATGAGTCTGGCTAAAGGTTTATCAATTTTGTTTATCTTTTCAAAGAACCAGCTCTTGGTTTCATTGATCTTGTGCATTTTTTTAGTCTCTATGTCATTTATTTCCACTCTGATCTTTATTATTTCCTTCCTTCTACTTACTTACTCTGCAATTTCTTGTTGTTCTCTTTCTAATTCCTTAATATATAGGGTTAGATAGTTTATTAGAAGTTTTTTGAGGTAGTGCTATCTATGAACTTCCCTCTCAGGACTGCTTTTACTGTGTCAAATAGATTTTGGATTGTTGTGTGTTCATTTTCATTTGTTTCCAGGATGTTTTTTATTTCTTCTTTGATCTCCTTAGTAGACCATTCATTGTTTAATAGTATGCCATTTGGTGTCCATGTATTTGATTGTTTTTGAGCATTTTTATTGTAGTGGATTTCCAATGTCATGCCATTGTGGTCTGAGAAGATGCTTGATATGATTTAAAGCTTCTTGAATTTGTAGAGACCTAGCTTGTGTCCTAAAATGTCAGTTGAAAATGTTCTATGTGCACTTGAATGGAATGCATATGTTGAAAATGCATTCCATTGCATTTGAATGGAATGCATATTCTATAACTATGTGCACTTGAATGGAATGCATATTCTATAACTTTGGGGTGGAATGTTCTGAAGATGTCAGTTAGTTCCATCTGTTCTAGAGCGTCATTTAGGATTGCTGTTTCCTTGTTGCTTTTTGTCTAGAAGATTTATCCAGTGATGTTATGGGGTATTAAAGTCCTCTATTATGGTGATATTTCTGTTGATCTCTCCCTTGATATCCTGCAGAACTTTTTTTTTATATATGTAGATGTTGATGTTCCTTCGTTCCTTTCTATTTCTTTTTTTTTTTTTTTTTTTACAGCAGTCCCTTTAGCATTTCTTGTATTACTGGCTTGGTGGTAATAAACTCCCTTAGCCTTTTTGTTTTTTTTGTCTGCAAAGCTCCTGGTTTCCCCTTCAATTTTGAATGATAGCCTTGGTGGATAGCATATTCTCGGATTCATATCCTCCTTGCTTTGTATCACTTTGTATATTTCATTCCATTCCCTTCTGGCCTGACATGTTTCTGTTAAGAAATCAGTTCATAGTCTAATGGCAGATCCCTTGTAGGTAACTTTCTGTCTCTCTCTGGCAGCCTTTAAGATTCTTATTTTGTCATTAATGTTTGCCAATTTATTTTTATTTATTTATTTTTTTTTTATATATATATTTTTATTGATTTTTTACAGAGCGGAAGGGAGAGGGATAGAGAGCTAGAAACATCGATAAGAGAGAAACATCGACCAGCTGCCTCATGCACACCCCCTACTGGGGATGTGCCCACAACCAAGGTACATGCCCTTGACCGGAATCGAACCTGGGACCTTTCAGTCCGCAGGCTGATGCTCTATCCACTGAGCCAAACCGGTTTCGGCAACGTTTGCCAATTTAATTACAATGTATCTTGGTCTTGATCTTTTGGGGTTCATCTTGTTTGGGACTCTGTGCTTCTTGGACATGTGTGACCTTTTCTTCCCAAATTCAAGGAAGTTTTCTGTCATTATTTCTGAAACAGATTTTCTCTTCATTGCTCAGCTTCCTCTCTTTCTGGCACCCCTATTATACAGATGTTGTTTTGTTTTGTGTTGTCCCAAACCTCCCTTAGACTCTCCTGCTGCTTTTTAATTATTATTTTTAATTATTATTTAATTATTTTTCCAGTTACTACTCTGCTTGGGTGTTTTTTTTCCTACCTTGTCTTATAACCCACTGATTTGGCCCTCAGATTTTTTTTAGCCTATTGTTGAAACCTTCCATTGTGTTCTTTATTTCAACTATGTCATTCTTCATTTCCTCTTGATTCTTACACATGGTGAATTTTCCACCCATATGTTTGAGCATCCATATAACCATTACTCTGAATTCTTTCTCTGACAAATTGCTTGCCTCCATTTCATTTAATTGCCTTTCTGGTGATTCCTCCTTTCCTTTCATATGGGGCTTTTTTTTTGTCTCCCCATTTTCTCTGTTCCCTTGTAATAGTTTCTATGTATTAGATGAAACTGCTATGCCACCCATATTTTTTTTAATTGGTCTTATGTAGTAGATGTTTTGTGAGACCCAGTGGGGGTAATCTTTTAGGTCTCCCGGGATGTGTGTTCTAGGGAGCTCCCCTACATGAGATATTTGGGTTCTCTTGATGTAGTTGGGTCTTGAATGTTATTATCTTGTTTGTAGATGAAGTCTCCTCTCAAGGTGTCTGCTTATGTGGTTTGCTCCCTGCCATGTCAAGCCAAGTGTTCTGGAGGTGCTGACCAAACTGCACAAAATACAACATGAAAAGACATGATACAGAAGGAACAAAACACGAATGTATACAAGACACCTATAACCCCAATAAAAGTGACCACCAGAGAAAATAGAATTAGGAAAGAGAAAAGAGAGCAAGAATGATAGCAAAAAAAAAAGAAAAACAGAGATAATTGGTTGATGCAGAGCTTAAATACAGAAAATGAGGTTAAGGAATTGGAGGACTAGGGGAAGTACCACAGTTTATAATAGAGGAGGGATCAAAGAAATGAGAAGACAAGAAGGAAAGTAATTACGTAAATAAAAAATTAAAAAAGAATTTTAAAGGAGACTAGAGGAGAGAATAGTTAGGCCTAAATTTAGGAAGTGAGAAAAGTTAAAAAATTAGGAGAAGAAAAGAGCAAGAGAAGAGAGGACAACACTGAGTAGTGAAGAAAAAGAAAAGAGAATGGGAAATGGAGTAGTAGCAGGGAGAAAAAAATAGATATATTAATAAACCAACAGAGACTAGAATAATAACACATCAATAAAGCAGATAAAGAAGGTCAATTTTTAAAAGGGGGAGAAAAGAAAGGAAGGGAAAAACTAAATTGGAGAAAGGAGAAGAAAAATGGGAGGGAAAAAGGAGAAGAGTAGAAGCAAAAGGTTCAAAAAATAAAACAATTTAAAAAATAAAATAAGTGAAGTATCATTCACTTCAGCTGAGTTTTAATGCCTTATGGAAGCTGGTTTAGGTCCCCACTCCTCTGTACTGTCTTCCAATTCTAGGCTTCTTATTAAGTACTTAGGTTCTAACTACTGTCAGGCACTGTCTTTTGGCTTTTAGCATTCTGCTTTAAGCTTCAAGCGATCCACATGTCCTCTGCTTATATCTGTCTCCACAAGACTTGGCTGCAACAGGCAGGGCCAATCTGCACTCTGCCTGTTCACCAACTGTGAATCATAATCACTTAAGTGTCTGTTTCTCACTGCGCTTTATGTGGGGTTGGTGCTGTTTTGCTTTCAGGGAATAAGATGGGTGTTTTTTTCCTGTCCCAGAGCTACTTCTCTGTGAGTGGCCCAATATATTACTCTGCACTTTGTTGGACAGAGATCCTTGTATTGAGACCAATGTGGTTGGCTGGCACACTGGAGCTTTTATCAGTCTGGTTCCCAGAATAGTGGGGAGGATGGCCCCTCTTCCAATCCAGTCACTGAGGGCTCCTTGAGCCTACTCAGACCCATAAGATTGGCCTCTGCCTTTGTTTACTATGTAAAGCTCCAAATGCAAGGTATGGCAGGCTGTATCTCCTCCCTGGGGCTACTGGGAGGGGCTAGCTTTTTGGGGGATAAATGGCCACTTAGGTTTAGAAGTCTAAGAACATGCCAATGCAGGACTGCTGGCCACATATTCCTGCCCTGCTTCCCTCTCCTGTCTCTCCTCAAGTCCATGACTTCATCCCAGTGCCAAAGTCTCTGGTGAGTGATTTTAATTGAAAAGTCCTATGTTCTGGGTTTAGAGAATAAATACAAATATAAAACAAAAGAAAAACAACAATGAAACTGTGGCTTTCTCTCCCCCCAGCACCATGCTGCTTTCCCTTCATGGTACAACCTTTCCCAGCTGTGGTCTCAGGTTCAAACACCCTGGCAGCCAGTAGCCCTGAGTCTTTTCCTTTTCACAGTTGGATGTTATGCCTGCCACTAAGGGATGGGGCTTTGGTGCTCACCCTGGTCCAGGCTTCTATTTTTCTGAGGGAACTGAATCTCCCATAATGCAGCTTCCACCACTCACTCATGGCCTTCCAGCCTGGTCCAATGGCCTGATGCCCCTCTGAAGCCCTTGCCACCCTTCCTACTGGTCTCCAGGCTTTTTCTGCCCTTCCTTGTTGAAGGCTTCCTCCTCAGCTGGGCCTAATTTGTTGATTCTGGGTGAATGTTCTCCAATTTAAGTGTATTTTTAGTCTGACCCCAGGATGAGGTACATGACACATCTGTCTATTCAGCTGCCATTTTTTTCTTCCATGTTGGTGAATTTCTCATCTAGACGTTTGAGCATCCTTATTACCATTGCTTTAAATTCTTTATCTGACAAATTGCTTGCCTCCATTTCATTTAGTTCTTTTTCTGTCGATTCCTCCTTTTCTTTCATTTGGGGAATGTTTTTTTGTCATAGTTTCTATGTATTAGATAAAACTGCTATGCCACCCATATTTTTTTGAATTGGTCTTATGTAGTAGATGTCTTTTGGGATCCAATGTGACAATCTCTCAGGTCTCCTGGACTGTTCTAGGGAGGTTCCCTACATGATATATTTGGGTTCTCTTGGTGTAGTTGGGTATTTAATGTTATTGTCCTATTCATGGATGGAGTCTCCTCTCAGGGTGTCTGATCATGTGGCCCACTCCCTACCATGTCATCCAAAACATTCTGGAGGTGCTGACCAAACTGCACAAAATATAACATGACAAGAAGGAACAGAACACAAATGTACACAAGGCACCTATAATCCCAATAATAGTGACCACCAGAGAAAAGGGAAATAGGAAAGAGAAAAGAGAGCAAGAATGATAGTGAAAAAAAGAGAGAAAAAAAGAATATGGGAAGAAAACAACAACAAAACAAATAAATAAACCAAAAAGCACAAACAAAAAACACCAAGAAAAGGGAGAGAGGGGCAGAATCTGTAGATGCAGAGCTTAAATAAAGAAAATAAGTTAAATCCCAAAAAACTAGAAACACCAATAAGAAAGGATGTATGCAACCCTATGTTCATAGCAGCAAAATTTACCATAGCTAAGATTTGGAAACAGCCTAAGTGCCCATCAGCAGATGAGTGGATTAAAAAACTGTGGTACATCTACACAATGGAATACAAAGCTGCTGGAAAAAATATGGAATTCTTACCATTTGCAACAGCATGGATGGAACTGGAGAGCATTATGCTAAGCAAAATAAGCCAGTCAGTGAAAGAAAAATACCACATGATCTCACTCATTTATGGATAATAAAGAACATTATAACCTGATGAACAAAAAGGTAGATACAGAGGCAGAGAAGCATCAAACAGACTGTCAAATTACAGCGGGAAGGCTGGGGAGTGGGGGGAGGTAAGAGATCAACTGAAGGAGTTGTATGCATGTATGTAAGCATAACCAATGGATGCAAGACACTGGGGGGTGAGGGCATGTATGGGAGTGAGGGGGGGCAATAGGGGTGTATGGACACATATGTAATACCTTAATCAATAAAAAAAATTGAAAAAAAAAGAAAAGAAAAAAAGGTGCATCTAAAGCACCAAAAAAAATAAAAATAAAATAAGCCAGTCAGAGAAAGATAAATATCAATAGCACATGACCTCACTCATTTGTGGAATATAATAAACAACATAAACTGATGAACAAAAACAGATCCAGAGACAGAGAAGCATTGAACAGACCATCAAACCTCAGAGGCAAGGTAGGGGAGAATGGGGATAAAGGGGAGAGATCAACCAAAAGACTTATATGCATGCATATAAGCCTAACCAATGGACACAGATACCAGGGGGGTGAGGGCGTGAGTGGGGGGGGGTTAGGGAGTAATGGGGGATAGGGACACATATGTAATACGTTAATCAATAAAAAAAGAGAATAAGTTAAGAAATCTGATGAATAGGGGAAGGACCATGGTTTAGAATAGAAAAGTAGGGAAAGAAATGAGAAGACAAGAAGAAAAATTTTTTTAACAACAGCTTTTTTATCCCCTCATCTACTGATGGGCACTTGGGTTGTTTTCATATCTTAGCTATTGTAAATTGTGCTGCTGTGAGCATAGCATTGCATACATTCTGATTGGTGTTCAGCATTGTTTAGGATATATTCCTAGAAGTGGGATCACTGGGTCAAATGGCTGTTCCATATTTAAATTTTTGAGGAAACTTTATACTGTTTTCCATTATTGCTGCACTAATCTGCATTCCCATCAGCAATGTACTAGGGTTCCCTTTTCTCCACATCCTCTCCAGCACTTGTCATTTGTTGATTTATTGATGGTAGCCATTCAGAAAGGTGTGAGGTGATACCTTATTGTCATTTTAATTTGCATCTCTCTGATCATCAGTTACTTTGAGCATTTTTTCATATGTCTCTTGGCAATCTGTATGTGCGCATTGGAGAAGTGTCTACTTAGGTCCTTTGTTCATATTTTAATTGGATTGTTTGTCCTCCTTTTGTTAAGTTGTATGAGTTCCTTATATATTTTGGATATCAACACTTAGATGTATCATTGTCAAATATGTTTTCCCATAAAGTGGGCTCCCTTTTCATTTTGTTGATAGTTCCTTTGGCTGTGCAGAAGATTTTTATTTATTTATTTAATAATTCTTTATTGTTGAAAATCTTACATATGTTCCCTTTCCCTCCTCTCCTTTGACCCCCTCCAGACTGCCCCTGACTTCCCCCCTCCCCAAGCCTTCAGCACCCTATTGTCTGTATCCATGCATTATGCATACAAGGTCTTTGGTGAATTACCTCCAACCCACACACCCTCCTGAGCCTTCCATCTGAGATTCTTCACTCTGTTCCATGCTTCCATGTCTCTGGATCCACTCCGTTCATTGGTTTATTTTGTTACTTAGATTTCAAATATGAGTGCGATCATGTGATACTTATCTTTCTCTGACTGACTTATTTCACTTAGCATGATACTCTCCAGGTCCCTACATGCTATCTCAAAGGGTAAGAGATTCTTTTTTTTACTACTGCATAGCAGTCATAGTATAAATGTACCACATGTTTTTTATCCATTCATCTACTGATGAACTCATGGGCTGCTTCCAGATCTTAGCTATTGTAAATTGTGCTGCTATGAACACAGGAGTTCATACATTCTTTCTGATTGGTGCTTCCAGTTTTTTAGGATATATTCCCAGAAGTGGAATCACTGGGGCAAATAGCAGTTCCATATTTAATTTTTTGAGGTAATTCCATACTGTTTTCCATAATGGTTGCACTAGTCCTCATTCCACCAACAGTGTACTAGGGTTTCCTTTTCTACACATCCTTGCCAGCATATGTCATTTATTGATTTGTTGATGGTAGCCATTCTAACAGGTGTGAGGTGATATCTCAATGTCGTTTTAATTTGCATCTCTCTGATGATCAGTGACTTTGAGCATTTTTTCATATGTCTCTTGACCATCTATATGTCCTCTTTTGAGAAGTGTCTATTTAGGTCCTTTGCTCATTTTTTATTGCATTGTCTGTCTTCCTTTCATTAAGTTGTATGAGTTCCTTATATATTTTGGATATTAACCCTTTATCAGATGTATCTTTGTCAAATATGTTCTCCCATACAGTGGGCTCTCTTTTTGTTTTGTTGATGGTTCCTTTGCTGTGCAGAAGCTTTAGATTATGATGTAGACCCATTTGTTTATTTTATACTTAGTTTCTTTTGCCTTAGGAGATGCATTGGTAAAAATATTGCTATGAATGATGTCTGATATTTTGCTGCTTATGGTTTCTTCTAGGATTTTTATGATTTCATGACTTACATTTATGTCTTTTATCAATTTTGAGTTTAGTCTTGTATATGATGTAAGTTGGTGGTTTAGGTTCAATTTTTTGCATGTATCTGTCCAATTTTCCCAACACCATTTATTGAAGAGACTGTCTTGACTCCATTGTATGTTCATGCCTCCTTTGTCAAATATTAATTGAGCATAGTGGTTTGGGTCGATATCTGGGTTCTCTATTCTGTTCCATTGATCAATATGTCTGTTCTTGAGCCAGTACCAGGCTGTTTTGAGAACAGTGGCTTTGTAATACAGCTTGAAATCTGGTATTGAGATCCCTCCTACTTTATTCTTCTTTCTCAGGATTGCTGCAGCTATTTGGGGTCTTTTATGGTTCCATAAAAATTTTTGGAGTATTTCTTCTAGATCTTTGAAATATGCTGTTGTTATTTTAATAGGGATTCTATTGAATTTTTAGATTGCTTTGTGTAGTATGGAAATTTTAATGTTGTTGATTCTACCAATCCATGAACATGGAATATTTTTCCACTTGTTTGTATCTTTTTCTATCTCTTTTTTCAACATCCTGTAGTTTTCTAAATATAAGACTTTTACCTTCTTGGTTCAATTTATTTCTAAGTATCTTAATTTTTTTCTTATAATGGTAAATGGAATTGTTTGTTTAGTTTCTGTTTCTGAGAATTCATTATCCTATATAATAAAGAGCTAATATGCTAATTAGACTGAACAGCAGAACGACCGTCAGGATGACCTTCCAGATGAAGCCAGGTCTGGCAGGGCCAGCCTAGGCTGTGAGGGACTGTGAGGGCTGGCCAAGGCTGCAAGGGCTGGCCAATACAGCCAGGGCTGCGAGGGTGGAGCCCCTCACAACAATTTCGTGCATCAGGCCTCTAGTTGATATATAAAACAGCCATCAATTTTTGGGTGTTGATTTTGTATCCTGCTACATTGTCAAATTCATTTATTAAATCTAGAAGTTTTTTGGTGGAGTCTTTAGGGTTTTCTCTGTCATCTGCAAATAATGAGAATTGTATTTCCTCCTTTCCAATTTGGATGCCTTTTACTTCTTCTTTTTGCCTGATAGCTGTGGCTGGGACTTCTAGTACTATATTGAATAAAGTATGATGTTCGCTGTAGGTTTGTCATATATGGCCTTTTTCATGCTCCCTCTATTCCCACTTTTTTGAGAGTTTTTATCTAAAATGGGTGTTGGGTTTTGTTGAATGCTTTTTCTGCATCTATTGATATGATCATGTGATTTTTGTCTTTCAGTTTGTTTATGTGATGTATCACGTTTATTGATTTGTGAATATTGTACCAGCCTTGCATCCTTGGAATAAATCCCATTGGTCATGGTGTACAACCTTTTCAATATATTGCTGGATCCAATTTGCTAATATTTTGTTGAGGATTTTAGTATCTATGTTTATCAGGAATAATAGCCTTTATTTTATTTTTTAAATTATTTTATTGATTAAGGTATCACATATTTATCATCAACCCCCCCCCCATTCCCATCCCAAAACCCCCTACACGCATGCCCCCATCCTCCTGTTGTCCGTGATCACTGGTTAGGTTCATATGCAAGCACACAAGTCCTTTGGTTGATCTATCTCCCTTGTCCACACCCTCCCCTACCTTCCCTCTGAGGTCTGACAGTATGATCAATGCTGTTCTTGTTCTTCAGTCTATGTTGTTCATCTTTTCCCCTAGATGAGTGAGCTCATGTGATACTAGGAGTACACTTATAGGAACTGAAAATGAGACAAGCAATAATGGTTATGCTGATAGGCAAATGAATCAGTCTATAGTGAATCTCTTTCTGGGCCAACAGTTCTTTTGAGTCCCGATTTCTATGTCCAACAGTTGTTTATGTGTACATAACAGCAATGATATTTCAGTTCTGGATGGTGGACAAATGGTGGAAATGCAGGTCTGACCCTCTCTGGTTTGGTCCTGGGCAATCTGCAGTGTCGCACATCTGCTGACTGCTAGTATGGCAAGGCATGGTCAGCGTCTTCCATCTCTGGACTGTTTCTCTTCTGACTTCATGACTGGAGCACTCCTGTCAATTCCTCTCTGTTGCAGTAATCCACATGGTCTCGGAGTTGTTTTCTGAAAATATACAAACATATTCTTGACCAAAAGTTAATAAGGGGATATTTTCTATAAATTTGACTTGCGATCCTTTTTCATTTTTTTGCACAAACGATTTTCCTTTGGCTTGTTTTGAAACCATGTATGTTTTACCTGGGTGTCTTGCTGTTAGCATTACAAATGAAAGTTAATTTTCTAAAGTAAAAATTTTGTAGATGTAATTTATTTACAGGATATTTTTCCTTACATGATATTCTTCTACTATCCCCCCTTTTTTGGTTTAAATATTGGGAGACTTTTGAAAATTTTATGCTGTAATCTTGATAGCTTTTAAGTTTTACTTTTTTGCACTAAAATGTGACTGCTTTAGGTTCATTATATGTTATGCAATTTTACCATGAGATTAACTACCAATAAAAATTTTAGTTAACACTTTAGGCAATTTTACCATGAGATTAACTACCAATAAAAATTTTAGTTAACACTTTAGGAACAGCTTTTTTGTCCAGTACAATTGATTTTTCTAGAGTATTTGCTTATTTTGATTGGCCAATTTAAATTAGTCTGAAAACTTGACTACTATTTTACTGTCAAATTTAATACTCTAACAACCATCTTGTTTTACCCTGTAATTATTAGTGGAGAGGATTATTTGCCTTCCTGAGTAGGCCCTGAGCATTCCTGGTGCTAGGCTGGATTTAGATATCATAGACCCCAGTTTCCTGGATCATGGGTGCAAGACATCTCCATCAAGTCTTGTTTTAGTGAGAGAGCATCTGCTGTCGGCCAAGTCTCTGTTACCTGGGTCCTGATTTGAGCTGGGCATGTGAAGCTGAGCAGCCATGGGGGCAGGAGATCTCCTTCAGCAGGAGTGAGGGTTCAGGCCCCTGCAAACTTGGGGGGGGGTGAAGGTCTGTGCCCCACCTCTGTTGACCCCCAAGTTCTCTCCTGATGGCCCCTATGCGACTGTGCCTGTCTTAGGTTGTTCCTTCCCTGAGGAATCTTACCCGTCTCTGGCTAACCAGCCATCCTCTGGGGCCAAGCAGGGTGATGTGACGTTTAGTTCTGTCTCCTTGGTCGCCTATGCCCCCATGGCCTCCACACCCAGCACCTGCCTTGGGATCCCCTCGCCTGATGGCAAGGTCCCAGCACTGATCACATATCTTGTGGAACCCAGGTTTCTTTTCCAAGGAGGCCCAGCTCACCCCACTGGGCAAGAGACAGGTCCATGGTACCAGCCATCACAAGGTTTCAACCTTGGCATGAACAGAAGCTCAGGCAACAACTGTGGACAATTGGATTGTGAGAAGCGGGTCCCTCTTGGCCAAAAGGGCAATAGGGGCCAATTTAGAATGCTCAGGTGCCTTCCCAGGGGGCCCTCTACACAGTGGAAGGGATTAAACCCTTTCATGTCCTTTTTAAATTGCTTCCAGACATTCAAAGAATTAGTTTGTAAGTTTGTTTGGGGTAATTGTATAATATGCTGTTGTAATTCTAAAATATCTAGAGATGTGTTACGTTTGTCTCCAAGCACCAAACAGATGATTACTTCCCCCCCCCCCACGGGTGCGAGGAACTATTATAAGTAATGGGGGTGATCCAAATCTGGGAAAAATTTTAATGACAGTGTAGAATAATATCATGTAAGGATATTATTTGTTCTAGTCCATGGCAATTCCCTTTCAAACTGGCTATTTCTTTTTGTATAGACAAGGTCTTAGTTACATTTTCTGCACCTCTACTGTGGGCAAGTAGTGATAGTAGTGATACCCTTTCTTTGGTGTCCACACAAGCCAGAAACCTCTCTTTAATTGTACACACAAAAGGGATAATAGCCTTGAGGAGGAGAAAAAATGGTGACAGAATAGAGTCGTGTTTGGAGGCTGGTCCTGGGGCGGAGAGTAGGAGCAGCAGAGGCTCGCAGAGGGAGTGTATGTGGGCAAGCCAAGGGACAGCTAAACTCCAGGAGAAGGCGGGGGAGTGCTGGGCAGTGTTCCACTGACCGGGCAGCACCCACAGGGGCTGGGTCCCCTCCCAGAGCTGCGGGCTCACCAGGCACCTCGCCATCTTGCAAGGAAAGGAGGATTTTATTGGAAACCTGACTTTCCGCGACAACTGCAAACACTGAATGGCTGCGAGCACCAGAACACCGGCCCCCTATCGGCGCAAACATTCAGATTTAAAGGAACTATTCACTGTACCATGGAGAGGTCAGATTTCGCCTGAAATAAGGTGTGGTTTCTAATCCCCGCGGTGGGTGAGGGAAGCGCTGGGTGAGGGAAGCGTGGCAGCCACAGGACCGGCAGGAATTGGGAGGTCTGTGCCTAGAAAAATCGGCGGCAGTTGGAACTGCCGTGATCCGTGAATGTGGAGGGGGATCCTCTGAGCTGCTAACAGAAGTGACCTCTTGAAAGCAACTCATTTTAATCTGACAAGGAGGGTCAGACTAAGAATTTTCAAAGGAGTGCAGGATCCTCAGTCTGGCGCACAGACTCACTGTACGCACACTTGGGCTCTTTCCGACTCTAATTACTAAGCCCAATACATAGGAAAACCCAGGTGGAAAGGCCCTGAAAGACTGCAGGGGGAAGTTGTTTTTTCGGAACCTGGGGAGCAGAGCTGGGTTTGACCATCGGAGAGGCAGCTCTGAGGCACACACCTCTACAAGCTCTGAGGCGCACACCTCCACAAACCGGTAGTGAGTGCCATAGAGGGGGAAAAAAAAAAAAAGCTAGAGAGGCCCGGAAGTCAATTCAGAAACACTACCACCCAGGGGCTGAAACGCTAATTGTCTCTGGTGTAATCAAAAATAAATATGAGAAATTAAGACACGGCCGGCTTAAAAAGCAGGACTGGCTTACAACACTGAGGAGCCGTGGAATGAAGATGAACTGAAATACTGCCCAGACTGGGAAACAGGCGTACCAAACAGAATAATAGAGGAAGTGAATGACAGCCGCTACTGCACATTTTAGTCTTCCTATTTTTTAATTTTAAATTCTTTTTTCAATTTTTTTAATTTTTTATTCTCATTTTTTTATTTTCATTTTTTTGCATCTTTTACTTAAGAAACTAAATTTTTTTCTTTTTCCCCACTCGATTTTCATCTTTTCAATTAATACATTTTTATTTTCAATCAGCATTATTATTACTATTATTTTACTTTTTTTTAAATGTCATTTGATTTTCTCTTTCTTTTATTTTTGAATTAGTGTCCTACATTCTATTTGCATCTTTCCCTTACAATTGTTTTACCCTATCTCAAAGCTAACATTATGCCATCACTCTCCTCCTAACCTTTCCCCTTTTGGTCTCCTGTTTATCTTAACCCTTTCTGGCTTTAGATTTCTCTACTTTTTCAGTTTACTCTCTGCTAAAAGTTCACCCTACTTATATATCTAATTCCCAACCCCCTGCTCCAAATCCATACAAACCTCTCTATGCTACCTAAAAAAAAATATTTTTCTCTCTGGCCTTTTGTTGTTGTTTGCTTGAATGTTGATTAGATTGAATTTTTATGCTTTTTTATGAGATTGTTTTGATTATTCTTTTTGTTGGTTTGGTTGGTTCTTTGGTTTGCTTTGTTTTTGTTTGTTTTTTACTTTTGTTTTCCCTTGCCTCACTTGATATTAGCTGGTGTTGCAGTTTGTATTAATCTCCAGGCTCGTGTTGCTGGAATATGCTGGGAATAGTGGTTGTTCTAGTGGAGTTTACTCCCCATATATATAGTTTGTTCCCCTTTTCTCTCATAGTATCGTTCTTGTTTCTCTTACTTTTTTTTCTTTTCTTTTTCTTTTCTTTTCCTTTTTTTTTCTTTCTGCTCTTTTCCCAAGTTCAGATTCACACTCTTTTTTGTTGTTGTTGTTCTTACTTTTTACTCTCCCTCTTCCACTCCTATTCCCTAATTTGTCTTTATCTGGTGGTCACCTTTATTGGAGGTTATTAATATCGTGAATACAATTCTGTTCAGTGCCTTATCTGTTGTGCCTGGTTGTGTTGTATTTTGTACCTTTAAATCAACGCCAGAGAGAGAGATCTATATAACCAGACATCCGGAGAAGAGAGACCATGGGGAGAAAAAGAAATAGCCCCCACAGAAAAGAAAAGCAGGCATCACCAGAAAAGGAAGTAAACGATTTAGAGGCAAACAACCTATCAGAGAAAGAATTCAGAGAAATGGTCATAAGGGGGCTGAAAAGGATGGAAGACAAATTCGACAATATGAGTAAGAACCAAGAAGAAATGAAAAATGACATCGCTGCTGTAAAGAACTCAATAGAAAGCATCAAGAGTAGACTAGACGAAGCAGAGGACCGCATAAGTGAGCTAGAAGACAAGATGGAAAAAAATACCCAATTACAACAGCTTCTAGAAACAACAATTAGAAAGATTGAGGAGAGCCTAAGGGAACTTCGGGACAACACAAAACAAAACAACATCAGGATAATAGGGGTACCAGAAGGAAAGGAAACTGAGACAGGAATAGAAAACCTATTTGAAGAAATAATAACAGAAAACTTCCCTGATATAGGGAAGAAAAAACCCACACAAATCCAAGAAGCTCACAGAGTTCCAAGCAAAATGAACCCCAAAAGACCGACGCCAAGGCACATTATAATTAAGTTGGCAAACACCAACAACAAAGTAAGAATCTTAAAAGCGGCCAGAGAGAGACAGACAGTTACATGCAAAGGAACCCCCATCAGACTAGCAACTGATTTCTCAACAGAAACTCATCAGGCCAGAAGGGAATGGAATGAAATATACAAAGTCATGCAAAGGAAGGGTCTAAATCCAAGAATACTGTGCCCAGCAAGGCTATCAATCAAAATTGAAGGTGAAATCAGGAGCTTCACAGACAAAAAAGGACTGAGGGAGTTTATCACCACCAAACCAGCAATGAAAGAAATGCTAAAGGGTCTGCTGTAAAAAAAAAAGAAGAAGAAAGAAATAGGAAGCAAAGAAGGAACACAGGGGTATAGAATAAAAATGGCGACAAATAAGTACCTATCAATAATAACTTTAAATGTAAATGGATTGAATGCCCCAATCAAAAGACACAGGGTAACAGATTGGATAAGAAAACAAAACCCATATATCTGCTGTCTACAGGAAACACACCTCAAAAAAAAGGACGCATACAGACTGAGAGTAAAGGGCTGGAAAAAGGTTTTCCAGGCGAATGCAAATGAAAAAAAAGCTGGGGTAGCAATACTTACGTCTGACAAATTAGATCTCAAAGTGAAGGACATAACAAGAGATAATATAGGCCACTTCATAATACTAAAAGGAGAAATCCAACAAGAAGAAATAACTCTGGTAAACATATATGCACCCAATACAGGAGCACCAAGATACATTAAAAAACTCCTGGAAGATATCAAAGGAGAGATTGACAGCAATGCAATCATAGTAGGAGACTTCAATACCCCACTATCACCATTGGACAAATCCTCTAAAAAAAAAATCAGCAAAGAAACATCAATCCTAAATGACTCACTAGAAGAGATGGAATTAATCGACATCTTCAGAACATTTCACCCCAAAGCCACAGAATACACATTCTTCTCAAGTGCACATGGGTCATTTTCAAAGATAGACCATACGTTAGGACATAGGCAAAGTCTCTCCAAATTCAAGAAGATAGAAATCATATCAAGTATCTTCTCAGATCACAGTGGCATAAAACTGGAAATCAACTACAATAAAAACAACCCATAGAAATCAAACACTTGGAGACTAAACAGCATGCTATTAAACCATGACTGGGTTACCAGAGAGATCAAGGAAGAAATAAAAAACACCATGGCAACAAATGACAATGAAAACACAACAATCCAAAATCTATGGGACACAGCGAAAGCAGTCCTTAGAGGGAAGTTCATAGCTCTACAAGCCTACTGCAAAAAACAAGAAACAATGGTAATAAATTACCTAACCCAACAACTCAAAGAGTTAGAGAGAGAGCAACAAGATAAGCCCAGTGTAAGCAGAAGGAAAGAAATAATAAAGATCAGAGTGGAGATAAACGACATAGAGACCAAAGAAACAATACAAAAGATCAACAAAACCAAGAGCTGGTTCTTTGAAAGGATAAACAAGATTGATGAACCTCTAGCCAGGCTCACCAAGAAGCAAAGAGAGAGGACCAAATAAACAAAATCAGAAATGAAAGAGGTGAAGTAACAACAGACCCCGACAAAATACAAAGGATTGTTACAAAATACTACGAACAACTCTATTCCAACAAACTGGACAACCTGGAGGAAATCGACATATTCCTAGAAAAATACAACCTTCCGAAACTCAATCAGGAAGAATCTAAACAGCTCAACAGGCCAGTAACTATGGAAGTAATTGAAGCAGTCATCAAAAAGCTTCTGGCAAACAAAAGCCTGGGGCCAGACGGCTTCAAAGGAGAGTTTTACCAAACTTTCAAGGAAGAACTAAAACCTATCCTCCTCAGACTATTCCAAAAAATTCAAGAGGAAGGAACACTTCCAGGCTCCTTCTATGAAGCCAGCATCACCCTAATACCAAAACCAGATAAAGACAACACAATGAAAGAGAATTACAGGCCATTATCCCTCATGAACATAGATGCCAAAATCCTCAACAAAATTCTAGCAAATCGGCTCCAGCAGTACATCAGAAAGATCATACACCATGACCAAGTAGGATTTATCCCAGGAATGCAAGGATGGTACAATATCCGCAAATCAATAAACGTGTTACATCACATAAACAAATTGAGAGATAAAAATCACATAGTCATATCAATAGGTGCAGAAAAAGCATTTGACAAAATCCAACACCCTTTCTTGATAAAAACTCTCAACAAGGTGGGAATAGAAGGCTCATACCTCAACATAATAAAAGCTATATATAATAAACCCACAGCAAACATCATACTCAATGGGCAAAAGCTAAAACCATTTCCCCTAAGAACAGGAACAAGACAGGGATGCCCACTCTCACCACTCCTGTTTCACATAGTACTGGAACTATTAGCTATCACAATTAGGAAAGAAGAAGAAATAAGAGGCATCCAAATTGGAAAAGAAGAAGTGAAGCTCTCCTTATTTGCAGATGACATGATATTTTACATAAAAAACCCAAAAGATTCCTAAAAAAAACTAATAGACTTAATAAATGAATTCGGCAATCTAGCGGGATACAAATTAACACCAAGAAATCTATGGCATTTCTATACACCAATAATGAACTTACAGAAAGAGAGACTAAAAAAAGCAATCCCATTTACCATTGCACCAAAAAAATTAAGATACCTAGGAATAAACTTAACTAAGGAGGTAAAAGACCTATACGCAGACAACTACAGGACACTGAAAAAAGAGATAGAAGAAGACATAAACAGATGGAAGAACATACCATGTTCATGGATTGGTAGAATCAACATCATTAAAATGTCCATACTACCCAAAGCAATCTACAGATTCAATGCACTCCCCATCAAAATACCAACAGCATATTTCACAGACCTAGAAAGAACTCTCCAAAAATTCATCTGGAATAAAAAAAGACCCCGAATAGCCACAGCAATCCTGAGAAAGAAGAATAAAGTAGGTGGGATCTCAATACCAGATTTCAAGCTGGATTACAAAGCCACTGTTCTCAAAACAGCCTGGTACTGGCACAAGAACAGACATATTGATCAACGGAACAGAATAGAGAATCCAGATATCGACCCAAAACACTATGCTCAATTAATATTTGACAAAGGAGGCATGAACATACAATGGAGTCAAGACAGTCTCTTCAATAAATGGTGTTGGGAAAATTGGATAGATACATGCAAAAAAATGAAACTAGATCACCAACTTACACCATACACAAAAATAAACTCAAAATGGATACAGGACTTAAACATAAGACGGGAAACCATAAAAATACTAGAGCAATCCACAGGCAACAAAATCTCAGACATATGCCAAAAGAACTTCTTCACTGACACTGACCCTAGGGCAATGGAAGCTAAAGAGAAAATTAACTAATGGGACTACATAAAAATAAAAAGCTTTTTTACAGCAAAAGAAACAATCAACAAAACAACAAGAAATCCCATTGCATGGGAGAACATATTTGCAAATGCTATCACTGATAAAGATTTAATCTCCAACATCTACAGGCAGCTTATGCAACTTAATAAAAGGAAGATAAATGATCCAATAAAAAAATGGGCAACAGACCTAAACAGAATATTTTCAAAAGAAAACAGAAGGAAGGCCAAGAGGCACATGAAAACATGTTCAAAGTCACTTATTATCCGAGAGATGCAAATCAAAACAACAATGAGGTACCATCTCACACCTGTCAGAATGGCTATCATCAACAAATCAACAAACGACAAGTGTTGGCGAGGATGCAGAGAAAAAGGAACTCTTGTGCACTGCTGGTGGGAATGCAGACTGGTGCAGCCACTGTGGAGAACAGTATGGAGTTTCCTCAAAAAACTGAAAATAGAACTCCCATTTGACCCAGTAATCCCACTCCTGGGAATGTATCCGAAGAAACTAGAAAAACCAATCAGAAAGGATATATGCACCCCTATGTTCATAGCAGCACAATTTACAATAGCTAAGATTTGGAAACAGCCTAGTTGCCCGTCAGCAGACGAGTGGATCGGAAAACTGTGGTACATCTACACAATGGAATACTATGCTGCCATAAAAAAGAAGGAATTCTCATCATTTGCAGCAACCTGGATGGAATTGGAGAACATTATGCTAAGTGAAATAAGCCAGTCAATGAAAGAAAAATACCACATGATCTCAATCATTTATGGATAGTAAAGAACATTATAAAGTGATGAACAAAAAGATAGATACAGAGACAGTAAAGCATCAAACAGACTTTCAAATTACAGGGGGAAAGGTAGGGAGAGGTGGGGGAGATATGAAATCAAACGAAGGACTTGTATGCATGCATATAAGCATAAACAATGGACGCAAAACTCTGGGGGGTGAGGGCATGTATGGGTGTGGGGTGGGGGGGGTAATGGTAAGATATGTACACAAATAATACCTCAATTAAAAAAATGTAAAAAAAAGGGATAATAGCCTTTAATTGTCTTTCTTTGTAGTGTTCCTTTTCCTTTTATTTATTTATTTATTTGTTTATTTTATTGTCTAAAGTTTTACATATGTCTCTTTTTCCCCTAATTGACCCCCCCCCCAGCCATTCCCACCCCAGGAAAGCCCCCACTGCCTCAGTTTCTGTGTCCATTGGTTATGCTAATAAGCATGCATATAAGTCCTTTGGTTGCTCTCTAACCTCCCCCTCCCTTACCATTTGTCTCTGGATCTGTTCTTGTTCATCAAATTATGCTGATCATTATATAGCACATAAGAATGAGATCATGTGATATTTATCCTTCTCCGCCTGGCTTTTTTGGCTTAGCATAATGCTCTCCAGTTCCATCCATGTTGTTGCAAAATGGTAAAAGTTTCTTCTCTTTTACAGCAGCATAGTATTCCATTGTGTAGCTATATCACAGTTTTTTAACCTTTTGAACTTGGATGTCGAGTGTGACTTGACACGGTTAGCATTAGAATAAAGGAATCGAGAAAAAAGCAAGTGAGTGCAAAGGTTTAATACAGTCATCTGCTGATGGGCACTTAGGCTGGTTCCAAATCTTTGTTATTTTAAATTGTGCTGCTATGAACATAGGGGTGCATATATCCTTTTTGATTGGTGTTTCTGGTTTCTTGGGATATAGTCCTAGAAGTGGGATTACTGGGTCAAATAGGAGTTCCATTTTTAACACCAGTCTGCATTCCCACCAGCAGTGCAGGAGGGTTCCTTTTTCTCCACATCCTGGCCAGTACTTGTCGTTTGTTAATTTGCTGATGATAGCCATTCTGACAGGTGTGAGATGGTATCTCATTGTTGTTTTGATTTGCATTTCTTAGATGATTAATGACTTTGAGCATGTTTTCATATGTCTCTGAGTCTTCTGTATGTCCCCTTTCAAAAAGTGTCTATTTATGTCCTTTGCCCATTTTTTGATTGGATCATTTATCTTCCTTTTGTTAAGTTGTATGAGTTCTCTGTAAATTTTGGGAATTAAACCCTTATCAGAAATATCATTGGCAAATATGTTTTCCCATGCAGTAGGCTTTCTTGTTGTTTTGTTGATGACTTATTTGCTGTGCAGAAGCTTTTTATTTTGATGTAGTCCCATTTGTTTATGTTCTCCTTTGTCTCCATTGCCCTAGGACAGTGGTCGGCAAACCGTGGCTCACGAGCCACATGCGGCTCTTTGGCCCCTTGAGAGTGGCTCTTCCACAAAATACCATGTGTGGGCGTGCATGTGCAGTGCAATTTATACTTTATGGCCCATGAACAGTAATTGGTTTTCAGCTCTCAAAAGAAATTTCAATCATTGTTCTGTTGATATTTGGCCCTGTTGACTAATGAGTTTGCCGACCACTGCCCTAGGAGCTGTGTCTGTAAAGATATTGCTACAACGTATGTCTGCTATTTTGTTGCCTATGGAGTCTTGTAGAATTTTTATTGTTTCCTGTCTTACATTTAAGTCCTTTAGCCATTTTGAGGTTTTCTTGTGTGTGTATGCTGTAAGTTGGTGATCTAGTTTCATTTTTTTTCCCATGTATCTGACCAAATTTCCCAGCACCACTTATTGAAGAGACTGTCTTAACTCCATTGTATGCTCTTGCCTCCTTTGTCAAATATTAATTGAGCATAATTGCTTGGGTTGATTTCTGAGTTCTCTGTTCTGTTCCATTGGTCTATATGTTTGTTCTTGTGCTAGTACCAGACAGTTATGAGAACCGTGGCTTGGTACTATAGCTTGATATCTGTTATTGTGATCCCTCCAACTTTGTTCTTCTGTCTCAATATTGCTGTAGCTATTTGGGGTCTTTTTTTATTCCAGATGAATTTTTGGAGAGTTTGTTCTAGATTTTTGAAATATACTGTTGGTATTTTAATGGGGATTGCATTGAATCTGTAGATTGCTTTGGTTAGTATGAACATTTTAATTATGTTGATTCTACCAATCCATGAACATGGTATGTTCTTCAATTTGTTTGTCTTCCTCTATCTCTTTTTTCAATGTCCTGTAGTTTTCTGAGTACAGGTCTTTTACATCCTTAGTTAAGTTTATTCCTAGGTATCTTAAATTTTTGGTGCAATGGTAAATGGGATTTTTTTTTTTCGTTTCTCTTTCTGTGAGTTCATTATTGGTGTATAAAAAGGCCATATATTTCTGGGTGTTAATTTTGTATCCTGCTACATTGCCAAATTCATTTATTAGGTCTAGTAGTTTATTGATGGAGTCTTTGGGGTTTTCTATGTATGGTATCATGTCATCTGCAAATAAGGGCAGTTTTACTTCTTCTGTTCCAATTTGAATGCCTTTTATTTCTTCTTCTTGTCTGATTGCTATGGCTAACATTTCTAGTACTGTATCAAAAAGAAGTGCTGAAAATGGGCATACCTGTATTGTTCCTATTCTGAGGGAAAATGAGTTTAGTTTTTTCCCCATTGAGTATGATGTTGGCTGTAGGTTTGTCATATAAGACTTTTATTATGTTGAGGTATGATTCCTCTATTCCCACTTTGCTGAGAGTTTTTATCAAGAAAGGGTGTTGGATTTTGTCAAATGCTTTTTCTTCATGGATTGATATGATTATTTGATTTTTGTCTCTCCATTTGTTTATGTGATGTATCACATTTATTGTTTTGCAGATATTGTACCATCCTTGCATCCCCGGAATAAATCCTACTTGGTTATGGTCTATGATCTTTCTAATGTAATTCTGGATTTAATTTGCTAGAATTTTGTTAAGCATATATGTTTATCAAGGATATTGGCCTATAGTTCTCTTTTTTTGTGGTGTCTTTATCTGGTTTTGGATTTCGGGTAATGCGGGCTTCACAGAAAGAGCTTGGAAGAGTGCCCTCTTATTGAATTTCTTGGAATAGTGTGAGGAGGATATGTTTTAGGTCTTCTTTGAATGATTGGTAGAACTCCCATGTAAAGCCGTCCAGACCAGGGCTCTTTTTTTGCTGGAATATTTTTGATCACTGCTTCAATTTCTTCGGTAGTTATCGGCCTATTCAGGTTTTTTTATTCTTCCTGATTAATTTTTGGGAGTTTGTATTTTTCTAAGAATATGTCCATTTCCTTTAGATTGTCCAGTTTGTTGAAATAGAGTTGCTCAAAGTATTTTTTCATATTCTTTTGTATTTCTGTAGGATCGTTTGTTACTTGACCTCTTTCATTTCTAATTTTGTTTATTTTGGTCCTCTCTCTTTGCCTCTTGGTGAGCCTGGCTAGAGGTTCATCAATCTTGTTTATCCTTTCTGTCTCTCTCTGGCAGCCTTTAAGATTCTTACTTTGTTGGTGTTTGCCAATTTAATTATGATGTGTCTTGGTGTCAGTTTTTTTGGGTAATATTTTTGGGACTATGTGAACTCCTTGGACTTGTCTGAGTTTTTTTCTTTCCAATATCTGGGAAGTTTTCTTTCAATATTTCTTCAAACAGGTTTTCTATTCCTTGCTCAGTTTCCTCTCCTTCTGGCACACCTATTATGCGGATGTTGTTTCGTTTTGTGTTGTCCCAAAGTTCCCTTAGGCTCTCTTCCTGTTTTTTAAGTTTTTTTCTAGATGCTGCTCTGCGTGGGTATTTTTTTCCTACCTTGTCTTCTAGCTCACTATTGCAGTCCTCCACTTCTTCTAGTCTACTGTTCATGCTTTCTATTGAGTTCTTTATTGCAGCGTTGTCATTATTCATTTATTTTTGGTTCTTCATTTCCTCCTTGTTTTTACACATATTGTTGAATTTGTCTTCCAAACATTTTAGCATCCTTATGACCATTGCTCTGAATTCGCTCTCTGACATATTGCTTGCCTCCATTTCATTTACTTCCTTTTCTGGTGAATCCTCCTTTTTTTTCGTATGCGGGCTGTTTCTTTGTGTCCCCATGATTGCTTCTCTCAGGGTGTGTAGTTATTTAGCTC
This sequence comes from Eptesicus fuscus, assembly GCF_027574615.1. Classification (NCBI taxonomy): domain Eukaryota; kingdom Metazoa; phylum Chordata; class Mammalia; order Chiroptera; family Vespertilionidae; genus Eptesicus; species Eptesicus fuscus. The sequence goes on along the minus strand of NC_072473.1, from coordinate 56,003,016 downwards.
TCTCTCTCCTGCTTTGACTTAAAGGCACACAATACAACACACCAAGACATAACAAACAGGGCACCCAACACAAATGTATTCACGATTCCAATAACTCCCAAAAAATGTGACCACCAGAGAAGAGAATTAGCGGAGTGAAAAGAGTGGAAAAATGATGCTGAGAAAAGGAAAAAAATGTAAGAGAAAAGAAAGAGAAGAAAAAAGTAGGGAAAAAATATATGTATATGTGGAGAAAACTCCAAAAAATTAACAACTAATTCAAAAAGTCAAAGCAAATGTGCAGACTCGCGTCTTTTTCTCCTGGCACTACGCAGTTGATATAGAAATTCAGGTTCCCTGCTGTGCCCGTTTCTCCCTCCAGCCTGGATCCCAGATCTCACCTCTTTCTAGGCAATATCTGACCTTTCCTTCCATGGACTGCCTCAAAAGCTGTGTTTAATTCACCAATTCTGGGTGGGTGTTGTTCGATTCAGCTTTTCCTTCTATCTGTTCTGTGAGAAGGCACAGTGCCTGTCCACGTATTAGGCGCTGCTTTGTCTCCCCCTGGACAGACTTTTTAGGTGCCTGAAGTCGGAGAGGCTGGAGTACTGGTTTTCGTGGGTTCGCAGCCTCACAGCTGAGGCAGCTGGTCCCTGGGAATTGTGGTTATAGGGTCCCTGGAGGTATCCTAGGTCTCCCTGGTTGCAGGTAAGGCTGGGCTTCCTATCACAGCCGCTCTCCCCTTCAAGATGGTGCAGTCTTTGTAACAGAGCTGGCTTCTCCAGGAGGGATTTTGGTAGCAGTAAAGGCTGCCCAGCCAGGGAAGCCCAGTCCTCCAGTCTCCAACAGTCCTGTGGGATATAGCTGTCACTCTCTCACAAATACAGACACTCCCTGCACTCTCCATTTGTTCTTTCACACACTATCTTGCAGCCTGCCATCCCATCAGCAGCCATCTTTTTCTGTAGTGTTCTTATGTGATTTTGGAATGAGGGTAATGCTGGCCTCATAAAATATCTTGGAAATGTTCCTTCCTCTTGGATTTTTTTGAAATAGTTTGAGTAGTACATGTGTTAGTTCTCCTTTGAATGTTTGGTGAAACTCCCCTGTAAAGCCATCTGGACCAGGCTTTTGTTTGCTTGGAATTTTTTTTTATTGTTGCTTTATTCCTTAGTTATTATTGGCCTATTCATGTTTTTTGATTCTTCCTGATTCAGCTTTGGGAGATTGTATTTTTCTACGAATGTGTCCATTTCATCGACACTGTCTAGCTTGTTGGCATGTAGTTGTTCATAGTATTTTCTTACAACCCTTTTTATTTCTGTGATGTTGTTGGTTACTTCTCCACTTTTGTTTCTTATTTTACTTATTTGGGTCCTCTCTCTTTGTTTTGTGATGAGTCTGGCTAATGGTTCATCAATCTTGTTTATCCTTTTGGAAGAACCAGCTCTTGGTTTCATTGATTTTTTTTTTATTTTTTAGTCTCTATGCCGTTTATTTCTGCTTTAATCTTTATTATTTCCTTCCCTTAATCTCTCCAAAAGATAGTATAATATTGCTACAGACTTTGATCATTTTGCTATCAGAAAAGCATTCCTCTTCCAGAAAGTTTTCCTTCACCAAGTCTCTGGAAATTTTCTGTGGCACAGAAGGGCTCCCCAACTCCTACTCCCAGAGATTTCATCCTCGCCTTGTCTATCTCTCTCTCTGTCTCTGCCCGGCACTCGTGGAACTCAATATTCTTGAATATGTTTATATTTGTATTGTGTTCTAATATGTGGTCTACCTTTGAGAATGTTCTATGTGCACTTTGGAACAATGTATATTCTGTAGCTTTGCAATGAGTTGTTCTGTAAATATAAGTTAGATACATCTGATATGGTGTGTCATTTAAGGCCTCTGTTTCCTTGTTAATTTTTTGTCTGAAAGATATATCCATTGATGTCAGTGAGGTGTTGAAGTCTCCTACTATGATTGTATTGTTGTCAATTTCTCCCTTAAAGTCTGTGAAGATTTTTTTTAATGTACTTTGGTGCTCCTATATTCAGTGCATATATGTTTACATGGGTTATATATTATCTACACTAATAAAAGAGAAACATGCAAATTGACCATCCCTCCACTATGCCCACCAGCCAATTAGAGCGAGTATGCAAATTAACCCAACAAATATGGAGGTTAATTTGCATACATAGGCTCCGAGTGGCCTAGGACCATGCCCCCCAGGCCAGTGCCCACAATGCAGGGCTGGCTGCTGGCCTGGGTGGTGTGCGGACCTGGGCTGGGAGGTGTGTGGACCCAAGCTGCACAGCGGCCACTGGGTCTGCACGTCCCCCAGCCTGGCACCCACAATGTCGGGCTGGCTGCCGGCCTGGGGGGCATGCCCCCTGGGCTGTGGGGACATGCCCCTAGCCCAGTGGACACAAGGCAGGGGGTCCTCTGTGCATAAGCTGAAGAGGAAACACCTTTTATTTTCTTTAAAAAATATATTTTATTTTTTACAGAGAAGAGGGGAGAGGGATAGACAGTTGGAAACATCGATCAGCTGCCTCCTACACATTCCCCACTGGCAATGTGCCCCCAACCAAGATACATGCCCTTAACAGGAATCAAACCTGGGACCTTTCAGTCTGCAGGCCGACGCTCTATGCACTGAGCCAAACCAGTTCAAGCATAAACACGTTTTCTGACCACTTATTGGCTAAGCTCCTGTAAGCCGCCACTTGCAATGTTCTTGGTAACTTGGGTAATAAGAATCCAAGAAGGTGATCTAAGGTTTTTCCACCACACTCCTGGAGGAAAAAAAGAATGTACGCTGTTGGAGGGGCTAAGAAATGTCATATCCTGCCCTAGCTGGTTTGGCTCAGTGGATAGAGCCTCGGCCTGACCACAGGGTCCGGGTTCGATTCTGATCAAGGGCATGTACCTAGGTTACAGGCTCCTCCCTGGCCAGGGCCCAGGTCAGGGCTCATGCAGGAGGCAACCAATCAAAGTGTCCCTCTCACATTGATGTTTCTCTCTGTCTCTCCCTCTCTCTTCCACACTCTCTAAACATCAATGGAAACATATCCTCAGATAAGGATAAAAAAGAAAGAAAGAAATATCATATCCTATGAAAGAGACATCTTGAAAATGCCTAAATAAAGTTGTCATTTTTTCATGGTGAAGGGACTGGAGTCCGTGTTGATGAAAACACCTTGGCGGCTGCAGTGGCTGGCAGTGGCTGCAGCAGCAGGGTGATGGGGCTGGCACCTTCCCCTGGTCAGCCTGGTCGCCTTCCGCAGAGGAAGGCCAGACTGTGGCTTAGGGGAGCGGGCCTAAGCCATCAGTAGGACATCCCCTGAGTGCTCCCAGTCTGTGAGAGGGGGCAGGCTAGGCTGAGGGACCCTCCCCCAGTGCATAAATTTCATGCACTGGGCCCCTAGTTTTGGAATAATTCCCTTTAGTATTATGAAGTAGCCTTCTTTGTCTATTGTTATGGCCTTCATTTTGAAGTCTATTTTGTCTGATATGAGTATTGATACCCCAGCTTATTTTCCTTTCCATTTGCATGGAATATTTTTTCAATCCCTTCACTCTCAGTCTTTGAGTATTGTTTGTTCTGAGGTGGGTCTCTTGTAGACACAAATATGGGTCATGATTTCTTATCCATTTAGTCACCCAATGTCTTTTGACTGGAGCATTTAATCTATTTAAATTTAAGGTTATTATTGATAGGTATTTATTTCTTTCCATTTTTATTTTATTTATGCCTATGATCCTCTCTCTCTCTCCTTCTTCTTCTTTTTTTTTTTTGCCTTTTTTTCTTTTTCTTTTTTTTTTCCAATTTTTTTTATTAAGGTATTATATGTGTACATATTTTACCATTGCCACCCCCCACCCCACTCCCATATATGCCCTCACCCCCCAGAGTTTTGCATCCATTGGATATGCTTATATGCATGCATACAAGTCCTTTGATTGATCTCTTATCTCCCCCACCTCTCCCTAACTTTCCCCCTGTAATTTGACAGTCTGTTTGATGCTTTACTGTCTCTGTATCTATCTTTTTGTTCAAGTTTATAATGTTCTTTATTACCCATAAATGAGTGAGATCATGTGATATTTTTCTTTCATTGACTGACTTATTTCACTTAACATAATGTTCTCCAATTCCATCCAGGTTGCTGCAAATGATGAGAATTCCTTCTTTTTTATGGCAGCATAGTATTCCATTGTGTAGATGTACCACAGTTTTCTGATCCAGTCATCTGCTGACGGGCACCTAGGCTGTTTCCAAATCTTAGCTATGGTGAATTGTGCTGCTATGAACATAGGGGTGCATATATCCTTTCTGATTGGTGTTTCTAGTTTCTTCGGATATATTCCCAGGAGTGGGATTACTGGGTCAAATGGGAGTTCCATTTTCAGTTTTTTGAGGAAGCTCCATACTGTTCTCCACAGTGGCTGCACCAGTCTGCATTCCCACCAGCAGTGCACGAGGGTTCCTTTTTCTCCACATCCTCGCCAACACTTGTCGTTTGTTGATTTGTTGATGATAGCCATTCTGACAGGTGTGAGATGGTACCGCATTGTTGTTTTGATTTGCATCTCTCGGATAATTAGTGACGTTGAGCATGTTTTCATGTGTCTCTTGGCCTTCCTTCTGTCTTCTTTTGAAAAGCTTCTATTTAGGTCTGTTGCCCATTTCTTTATTGGATCATTTATCTTCCTTTTATTAAGTTGTATAAGCTGCATGTAGATGTTGGAGATCAAACCTTTATCAGTGATGCCATTTGCAAATATGTTCTCCCATGCAGTAGGCCTTCTTGTTGTTTTGTTAATGGTTTCTTTTGCTGTGAAAAAGCTTTTTATTTTTATGTAGTCCCATTTGTTAATTTTCTCTTTAGCTTCCATTGCCCTAGGGTCAGTGTCAGTGAAGAAGTTCTTTTGGCATATGTCTGAGATTTTGCTACCTGTGGATTGCTCTAGTATTTTTATGGTTTCCCGTCTTATGTTTAAGTCCTGTATCCATTTTGAGTTTATTTTTGTGTATGGCGTAAGTTGGTGATCAAGCTTCATTTTTTTGCATGTATCTGTCCAATTTTCCCAACACCATTTATTGAAGAGACTGTCTTGACTCCATTGTATGTTCATGCCTCCTTTGTCAAATATTAATTGAGCATAGTGTTTTGGGTCAATATCTGGATTCTCTATTCTGTTCCACTCATCTATATGTCTGTTCTTGTGCCAGTACCAGGCTGTTTTGAGAACAGTGGCTTTGTAATACAGCTTGAAATCTGGTATTGAGATCCCTCCGACTTTATTCTTCTTTCGCAGGATTGCTGTGGCTATTCGGGGTCTTTTTTATTCCAGGTGAATTTTTGGAGAGTTCTTTCAAGGTCTGTGAAATATGCCATTGGTATTTTAATGGGGAGTGCATTGAATCTATAGATTGCTTTGGGTAGTATGGACATTTTAATGATGTTGATTCTACCAATCCATGAACATGGTATGTTCTTCCATCTGTTTACGTCTTCCTCTATCTCTTTTTTCAGTGTCCTGTAGTTGTCTGCGTATAGGTCTTTTACCTCCTTAGTTAAGTTTATTCCTAGGTATCTTAATTTTTTTGGTGCGATGGTAAATGGAATTGCCTTTTTAGTCTCTCTGTCTGTAAGTTCACTATTGGTGTATAGAAAGGCCATAGATTTCTTGGCGTTAATTTTGTATCCTGCTACATTGCCAAATTCATTTATTAAGTCTATTAGTTTTTTGACGGAGTCTTTCGGATTTTTTATGTACAATATCATGTCGTCTCCAAATAAAGACAGCTTTACTTGTTCTTTTCCAATTTGGATGCCTTTTATTTCTTCTTCTTGTCTAATTGCAATGGCTAATACTTCCAGTACTATGTCAAACAGGAGTGGTGAGAGTGGGCATCCCTGTCTTGTTCCTGTTCTTAGGTGAAATATTTTTAGTTTTTGTCCATTGAGTGTGATGTTTGCTGTGGGTTTATCATATATAGCTTTTATTATGTTGAGGTATGAGCCTTCTATTCCCACCTTGTTGAGAGTTTTTATCAAGAAAGGGTGTTGGATTTTGTCAAATGCTTTTTCTGCATCAATTGATATGACTATGTGATTTTTATCTCTCAATTTGTTTATGTGATGTATCACGTTTATTGATTTGCGGATATTATACCATCCTTGCATTTCTGGGATAAATCCTACTTGGTCATGGTGTATGATCTTTCTGATGTACTGCTGGAGCCGATTTGCTAGAATTTTGTTGAGGATTTTGGCATCTATGTTCATGAGGGATATTGGTCTGTAATTCTCTTTCATTGTGTTGTCTTTATCTGGTTTTGGTATTAGGGTGATGCTGGCTTCATAGAAGGAGCTTGGAAGTGTTCCTTCCTCTTGAATTTTTTGGAATAGTCTGAGGAGGATAGGTTTTAGTTCTTCCTTGAATGTTTGGTAAAACTCTCCTGTGAAGCCATCAGGCCCCGGGCTTTTGTTTGCCGGAAGCTTCTTGATGACTGCTTCAATTTCGTCTATAGTTATTGGCCTATTGCGCTCTTTAGATTCTTCTTGATTGAGTTTTGGAAGGTTATATTTTTCTAGGAATATGTCCATTTCCTCCAGGTTGTCCAGTTTGTTGGAATAGAGTTGTTCGTAGTATTTTGTAACAATCCTTTGTATTTTGTCGGGGTCTGTTGTTACTTCACCTCTTTCATTTCTGATTTTGTTTATTTGGGTCCTCTTTCTTTGCTTCTTGGTGAGCCTGGCTAGAGGTCCGTCAATCTTGTTTATCCTTTCAAAGAACCAGCTCTTGGTTTTGTTGATCTTTTGTATTGTTTCTTTGGTCTCTATGTCATTTATCTCCACTCTGATCTTTGTTATTTCCTTCCTTCTGGTTACACTGGGCTTTTCTTGCTGCTCTTTTTCTAGCTCTTTGAGTTGTAGGGTTAAGTAATTTATTACCATTGATTCTTGTTTTTTGCAATAGGCTTGTAGAGCTATGAACTTCCCTCTCAAGACTGCTTTCACTGTGTCCCATAGATTTTGGATTGTTGTGTTTTCATTGTCATTTGTTGCCATGATGTTTTTTATTTCTTCCTTGATCTCTATGGTGACCCACTCATGGTTTAATAGCATGCTGTTTAGTCCCCAAGTGTTTGAATTCTTTGGATTGTATTTATTGTAGTTGATTTCCAGTTTTATGCCACTGTGATCTGAGAAGACGCTTGATATAATTTCTATCTTCTTGAATTTGAAGAGACTTTGCCTGTGACCCAGCATATGGTCTATCTTTGAAAATGACCCATGTGCACTTGAGAAGAATGTGTATTCTGTGGCTTTGGGGTGAAATGTTCTAAAGATGTCAATTAATTCCATCTGGTCTCGTGATTCATTTAGGATTGCTGTTTCTTGGCTGATTTTTTGTTTAGAGGATTTGTCCAGTGGTGATAGTGGGGTATTAAAGTCTCCTACTATGATTGTATTACTATTAATCTCTCCCTTGAAATCTTCCAGGAGTTTTTTTATGTATTTGGGTGCTCCTATATTGGGAGCATATATGTTTACCAGAATTATTTCTTCTTGTTGGATTTCTCCCTTTAGTATTATGAAGTGGCCTTCTTTATCTCTTGTTATGGCATTTACTTTGAGATCTATTTTGTCAGATATAAGTATTGCTACCCCAGCTTTTTTTTCATTTCCATTTGCCTGAAAGATATTTTTCCATCCCTTCACTTTCAATCTGTGTGAGTCTCTTGTTCTGAGGTGGGTCTCTTGTAGACAGCATATATATGGGTCGTGTTTTTTTATCCATTCAGCTACTCGATATCTTTTGATTGGAGCATTTAGTCCATTTACATTTAAAGATATTACTGAAAGGTATTCGTTTGTGGTCATATCTATTTTTGTGTCTATATTCCTTCTTACCTGTTTATTTCTTCTTTTTACAGTATTCCCTTTAGCAATTCTTGCATTGCTGGTTTGGTAGTGATAAACTCCTTGAGCCTTTTTTTGTCGGCAAAGCTCCTGATTTCCCCTTCAATTTTGATTGATAGTCTTGCTGGATATAGTATTCTGGATTCAGTCCTTTGCTTTGCAACACTTTGTATACCTCCGTCCATTCACTTCTAGCTTATTGTGTTTCTGTTGAGTAATCATTTGACAATCTGATGGGTGTTCCTTTGTAGGTAACTCTCTGTCTCTCTCTTGCCGCCTTTAAGATTCTCTCTTTATCATTTATATTTGCCATTGAAATTATGACATGTCTTGGTGTGGGTCTTTTGGGGTTGATCCTGCTTGGGACTCTCTGTACTTGCGTAACTTTTATCTTTCCCATATCCGGGAAGTTTTCTGTCATTATTTCTTCAAATAGATTTTCTAATCCCTGCTGCTCTTCTTGTCCTTCTGGCAGCCCTATTATACGCATGTTACTTCGTTTCATGTTGTCCCGAAGCTCCCTTAGGCTTTCCTCCTGCTTTTTAATTTTTTTCTCCAATTGCTGTTGAGATTGAGCTTGTTTCTGTACCTGATCTTCTAACTCACTAATTCGGTCCTCTGCTTCTTGTAGTCTACTGTTGAAACTTTCCATGGTGTTTTTGATTGTAGCTATATCACTTTTCATTTCTTCCTGATTCTTGCATAAGTTTTTGATTTTCTCATCCATCCGATGTATAAATTCCACGACCATTACTCTAAACTCCTTTTCGGTCATGTTGCAAGCTTCAGTTTCACTGATTTCCTTTCTTGGAGACTCCACATTTTCTTTCCTCTGTGAGTTATTTCATTTCCCCATTCTGGCTATCACCAGAAAGCTCAAGCTTCCGTTTGCGTGGACCTGGGCCGTGTGCTGTGGGGACTTCACTCCACCCGAGTTTCACTGAAGTGCTCTGACACTAGGACATGTGGCTGCCTTTGGTTGGTGGGAACCAGACTTGCCCAGGGTCAGTGTCCCCAGTGTTCCGTGTGGTCTCGTGTGCACACTTAGATTCAGGGGCCCTGTCTGCACCACACTGTTGGTATGTGCCGAAAATGAGATCCTTAGCATGTGCCAGGAGTCAGAGTTTCCCTGTGTCTGCACCAAGACTAGAGTGTCAGAGTCTCTGTTGCCTTGTGCGGTTTCTCGTTGAGACTCAGGGTCCCTATGTGTGCATGCACCAACAATTGGGGTCGCTGGCTCTTAGTGTGAATGCGCTGTGAGTCAGGGATCCCAGGCAGCTGTGTCCGGCGTGCCAAATTCCCTGAAGTGGAGCTGAGACCTGTGTGTGCTCTCTCTACTGAGCCAAACCAGCTAGGGCGCACACTCTTGATTTCCTGAAGGTGAGCTGGCTCTGTGCACTCTACCGGAGTCCCGGAAGGGGGGCGGAGTCTGTCCTGCGCGCCAAATTCCCCAAAGGGAAAGCCCCTCTGTGCAAGCACTAAGATTCCCTGAAGGGAGAGCTGTGACCCGCAAGCCAAATTCCCCCAAATTCTCCGAAGGGGTGCCCTCTGTGCGCACTGACAGATTTCCCCAACAGGGAGCTGATTCTCTCCTGTGCGCTCGTGCGCACGCGCAAAATTCCCTGAGGGGGAGCGAGTCCCTGTGCAAAGCTCTGAGGCTTGGGCGAGAGGCGGATCTATCAGTTAAAATGGCGCTGTCTGCGCGCCTGCGGGGAGGGGGTAGGCTCTTTGACTCACGGAATTCTGCCGGGACGTCTGGATTCTTGTTGTTTGTTGGTCTGAAGCTGTGATAGCAGTTCTCTGTCCCCAGTGGCTGCAGGGTCCTGGTTTGTGTCAGAAGCCAGGATCCGAGTCTCAGGCAGCTCTGTTTCTCAAGATGGCGTGGTCTCCGTGTCCGCAACAGCCGCGGAGATGTGTCCACTTTGTGGGCGGGCCTTTTCTTCTTCTTTAAGCAGCCCCTTTAACAATTCTTGCATTGCTGGTTTGGTGGTAATGTACTCCTTTAACCTTTCTTTATCTGGAAAGATTTTTATTTCACCTCCAATTTTAAATGTATGGGAAGCCATTGCATGCCAACACTTTCATGAGCATGCGCCAAGGAATGTGGGAGGCCAATGGACCTTGAGCATTAGCAGGGCTTATGCTAGGCACCAATTGTTCGTGTTGAGGTAGTGGTGGCTCAAGGCAATTTCCTGACCTGATAGCCCCCAAGGAAATGTTTACTGTACCTTACTGACCTTTACTGACCTCTGCTACTTGCTTTCTGTGCTTTACTGAGGGCAATATGTGTATCTAAAAGCGAATAAAAGTGGTCTAGGCCAGGACTCAGTGTGTCTCTTCAAGAAAGAGGCTCCACCTGGTCCCCACCCCTTAATAATTCATATTTTTGTCTAGCATTTTCATTTGTGCATCGGCCCCTCCTTCAAATCCTGAACCTTGCCATGCAGGTCATGGCAATTGGTACCTCAAACAGGGACTGAAGAAGAAGATTCACCTGAAGTGAAAAAGAAAAGTGGAAACTCACTGGCATACAAAGCCTGTGCCAGTTTCAGAGTCATGACTGTAAGTGGACATTTCTGGAAATCAGCCAGGTTATAATAGGGAAGAATTTGAGTAAAGGGGAAAAACATTATTGTAGACTTTTTAGCTTGTATGCTTAAGGATAAAGAAATTAAAGTGTCAGAAAGTATTCTTTTACAGGTTTTACATATTATCATACAGTATAATCATTGGTTTCCTGATGCTAGAACATTAGACCTTGATCTCTGGAAACAAGTAGGTAGGAATTTAAGAAGAAATCAGGCTCAAGGAAAATGAGTGCCCTTGTCATCTTTAACTATGTGGACTCTTGTTCGAACTGTATATTTCACACTTCATATTGAGGATCAAAAGCCTATAGAACACCAGGAGGATTTGTTACTGCCCCCTCCTCCTCCTTCTGAAGTAGAGCCTATAAATCCTTTATTACCTAAGGCCCCATAACCTCTGCCTCCAGTGTGGGAAGGTTCATCAACTAGAGAAAATGGGGCTAACAGTCCATTTACAAAAGGACTCCTTAATGCTTTGTCTGAAATTACCATATGATGTCTAGGGACTGGCAGATTTTTAGCTAAAATTACTTTAGACGCCAGTCGATGCTATGGAGAGCAGAATATGATGAAATCTGTGAACAACAGGCTGTTTGTGGGTGTTCACTAGACTCCACATGGGAGCCCTCTGGGCTGCAATCTGGCTGTAAGTCCCAGGCAATGTAAAACATCTGAAAGATCCATGAAAAGAACTCTGATCTATTAAGTCTTGTATGTTTGTTATGCGTGCTTATAAATATCATATATGAGTGTCTGTTGATTATTGTTTTATCTGTCTTTGTTGTTTGGTATAATTTGTTTATTGTTAGTTTATTAAGCATTCCTCTGATTTATCTTCATAGAAAAGAAACAGTAGGTGACCGGACCATTACTGAATTTCCCCAGAACAAACAGGATGTGGGGGTGGGGAAAGAGAATATGAGCTGTACACATGGCCGATAACACAGGTCCTAGAAAGATTCCCCTAGACCCGTGGTCGACAAACTGCGGCTCACAAGCCACATGCGGCTCTTTGGCCCCTTGAGGTGGCTCTTCCACAAAATACCACAGTCTGGGTGAGTCTATTTTGAAGAAGTGGCATTAGAAGAAGTTTAAGTTTAAAAAATTTGGCTCTCAAAAGAAATTTCAATCGTAGTACTGTTGATATTTGGCTCTGTTGACTAATGAATTTGCCAACCACTGCCCTAGACAATGGGAGGTAACTAAAAAAGTCCCCAGCCCATTTATTGTAATCCTGTAAAATGGGCGCCCACTCTTGGGAGTATTATTAAAAGTCTCATTTTTGCCATGTTTTTGTTTCCCAGTCTGTCATTTGAAATTTAAATAGATAAGCCATTTCTCACAATTTGAGGATGCGTCCGGGACTTCTGTACCCATAAAAAGAAAAAGGCTAGTTTAAGAGAAGGCATGCCCCACCTTATTTTGGGTGGCCTCTTGGCTTAAGCCAATCTCTTCATGGATGCTATAGAATAGGCCCAAGATTATTTTTCTTTGAAAGATGGCAAAAATGACACAAGGAAAATATATAGGCTGGGTTTGGGAAACAAGATTAATGTTTTCATAATAATGAGCAGTTCTTGAATAATAATGGACCACATTCAAAGGTTGACTCCCAGTTCCCCGGAGAACTCCTGTTTTTTTAAAAAAATAATGATAATGATAATAATAATATAGTTATTAAAATGAAGGACATACTAAAGCTCTTTCAGTGGTGATTATATATGCCTAAACATAGTTTTCCAACGTCTTTGATAATTTAAAACTTTGGAATTTGCTTAATTAACTAATAAAAAGTATTAAATATCTAGGTATTTTGAAATAATAGGATACTGAAATATTAATCTAAGTTTGCCTCATATGAAAAATCTAAAGGATAAATTTGAATCTATTACTTGAATATGTCCTGTGTTTTATTTGAAATATCTCTTAAAATATGAATATATTACTAATCTGAGAAATTCTAAGTATTTAACTTGCCACCTAAAATTTGAGGCTTCTAAGAGTTAAAAGTTCAAAGTAAGTTGGGAGAAATTATGTGGTTGTGATAACAGAATGCATAAAGTATAGAAATTCATTTTTGAGGAAAATAATTGTTGCATTTTATTTGAAAAATTAGTAAATCAAAATATATTATAGTCTTTACTAGTGGCCCAGTGCATGATATTCATGCACATTAAAAGGGAATCAATTAGAGGAAATATTTTAATATTGCTATTTGCCCTCTCTCTATAATAGAAGTGTCAGAGATGAAAGAAAATTAGTAAAATGTATATGAAAATCTCCTTCCTGTCAGAGTCTGGGGCATGCTGTAGGAACCAGAGTCAAGTCCCTGCACACCTGTGCATGCCTCAAAATCATGTGAGACCCAAACCCAGTCGGCCCCACCCCTGTCAAGCCCTGCAGGGTGGGGGGCACAGCCTCAGGTCCCAAGGCTTGGTGCTGGGATGGGGAGCATGGCCTCAGGTGCCCTGTCCCTGGCGCTGGGGCAGAGGTGCGGCCTCGATTCCCCTGGCATGGCCTCAGGTCCCCCGGCCCTGGCGTGAGGGCACGAGGGTGCAAGGGTGCGAGGGTGCGAGGGCGTGAAGACCATTTGCATGTTATTTCTTTATTATATAGGATGTATATGTGTGTTTGTGTATTACATGTGGTAAAATTTCAACCTAGGATATAATATTTTATTAGCCTGATTAAAAAAGAGGATTAATTCTATAGTCTAAACCAAATTTGTAATAATAAAACCAGTATAAATTTAATTTATGTCTTTTAGAATAATTATAAAAAGTGTGTAATATAATCTTTGGGTTATGTATATTTGATAGTCTATCCAAGTTAAATTTCAAGACTTTAACTGAGAGATAGCTTTTGGACATTTCAAGGACCCTGGAATGATTCCAGGATTTATTCCCTCTTCTTAAAAGAAATACTTTCAAACTAAATTAGGCCAAACTAATATATTTTAAATCACTTGGGAAGCGTTGTCAAATAAAAATTAATAACTGTGTTCTGTTTATATACACATATTTTAAATGTTATAGAGATTTCAGATTCTACGCTTGGCAGAAAACCAGAATATTCAGCAGTGGAATTTCAAGACATAATGCCTCAGACCCCCACCGAGCCTGCTCTTAAGATTAGTAGGGGGGTGAGGTGGCACCTATGCTTCATAGGTCAAATATATGTTTGTTTACTTTGTTTTTTCAATAAAGGTGCATACTTAAATTACTTAGTAATTTAGCTTTTCACAATATAATCAAAATCTCATATAAACTCATTTATAAAATTAAGATACCTAAGAATAGACCTATACGCGGAAAACTACAGAACACTGAAAAAACAGATAGAGGAACATGTAAACAGATGGAACAACATACCATGTTCATGGATTGGTAGAATCAACATCATTAAAATGTCCATACTACCCAAAGCAATCTATAGATTCAATGTACTCTCCATTAAAATAATAATGGCATATTTTACAGACCTAGAAAGAACTCTCCAAAAATTCATCGGGAATAAGAAAAGACCCCGAATAGCCACAGCGATCCTGAGAAAGAGGAATAAAGTAGGAGGGATCTCAATTCCAGATTTCAAGCTGTATTACAAAGCCACTGTTCTCAAAACAGCCTGGTACTGGCACAAGAACAGTCATATAGACCAATGGAATAGAATAGAGAATCCAGATATCGACCCAAACCACTATGCTCAATTAATATTTGACAAAGGAGGCATGAACATACAATGGAGTCAAGACAGTCTCTTCAATAAATGGTGTTGGGAAAATTGGACAGATACATGCAAAAAAAATGAAACTAGATCACCAACTTACACCATACACAAAAATAAACTCAAAGTGGATACAGGACTTAAACATAAGACAGGAATCCATAAAAATGCCAGAGGAATCCACAGACAGCAAAATCTCAGACATATGCCGAAAGAACTTCTTCACTGATACTGCTCCTAGGGCAATGGAAGCGAAAGAAAAAACAAACAAATGGGACTACATCAAAATAAAAAGCTTTTTCACAGCAAAAGAAACCATCAACAAAACAACAAGAAAGCCCACTGTATGGGAGAACATATTTTCAAAAGTTATCACTGATAAAGGTTTAATCTCCAACATCTACAGGCAACTTATACAACTTAATAAAAGGAAGATGAATGATCCAATAAAAAAAAAGGCAACGGACCTAAATAGAATCTTTTTGAAAGAAGACAGAAGGAAGGCAAGAGACATATGAAAACATGCTCAAAGTCACTAATTATCCGAGAGATGCAAATCAAAACAACAATGCAGTACCATCTCACGCCTGTCAGAATGGCTATTATCAACAAATCAACAAACTACAAGTGTTGGCAAGGATGTGGAGAAAAAGGAACCCTCCTGCACTGATGGTGGGAATGCAGACTGGTGTTGAAAATGGAACTCCTATTTGACCCAGTAATCCCACTCCTAGGAATATATCCTAAGAAACTAGAAAAACCAATCAGAAAGGATATATGCACCCCTATGTTCATAGCAGCACAATTTACAATAGCTGAGATTTGGAAACAACCTAGGTGCCCGTCAGAGATGATTGGATCAGAAAACTGTGGTACATCTACACAATGGAATACTATGCTGCCATAAAAAATAAGGAATTCTTACCATTTGCAGCAACCTGGATGGAACTGGAGAAAATTATGCTAAGTGAAATAAGCCAGTCAATGAAAGAAAAATTCCACATGATCTCACTCATTTGTGGATAATAAGGAACATTATAAACTGATGAACAAAATGATAGATACAGAGGCAGCAAAGCATCAAACAGACTGTCAAATTACAGTGGGAAGGTTAGGGAGAGGTGGGGGAGATAAGAGATCAACCGAAGGACTTGTATGCATGCATATAAACATAACCAATGGACGCAAAACACAGGGGGATGAGGGCATGAATGGGAGTGGGGTTGGGGGGGGTAATGGTAAGATATATACACATATAATACTTTAATAAAAAATGGAAAAAATGAAGAAATGAGGGAAACTTTAATAATTCAAACACCAAAAAACACCAAAAAAACCTCATTTATATGAGAAGCCAATCCTATATAATAAAAGAGGACTATGCAAATTAACCATCACTCTGCTACACCCACCAGCCACACCCACCAGCCAATCAGGAGCAAGTATACAAATTAACCCAACCAAGATGGCTTCGGCCACAGAGAGAGCAGGAGGGAGGCTTGGGTCACCCCGGCGATGGAGGAAGCCAAGCTTTCCGCACACCCTGGCTGGCCCAGGCCTCCACTCAATACTACAAAATTTAAATTATAGAAGATAAATAAATCCCAACAGAAATGGTTGAGGCCACAGAGCAAGCAGGAGGCTTGGCTCTGCTCCAGGCTACAAAATTTCTATTGTAGAAGATAAATAAATCCCAGATACCAGGGCCTCCGCTTGGGTTACCAGGGGGCATGGCCAGCCTGCAAACCACCACAGGCCCCTTGCCCAGGCCGCCCCACACCCCAAGGAAACCCCCACCCTGATCTGGGACACCCTTCAGGGCAAACCAGCTGGACCCCACCCATGCACCAGGCCTCTATCCTATCTAATAAAAGAGTAATATGCAAATTGACCATCACTCCAACACACAAGGTGGTTGTCCCCATGTGGTCAAAGATCCTGCCCCCATGTGGACACAAGATGGTCACCACAAGATGGCCAGCAGGTGAGAGCTGTTGGGAGGGACCAGTCCTCCAAGGGTGGGCAGTTGTGGGCGATCAGGCAAGCAGGGGAGGGTAGTTGGGAGGGACTACTCCTGCAAGGGAGGGCAGTTGGGGGCAACCAAGCCTGCAGGGAAGGACAGTTAGGGGTGACCAGGATGGCAGAGGAGGGAAGTTGGGGGCAAACAGGCTGGCAGGGGAGCAGTTAGACATCAATCAGGCTGGCAGGGGAGTGGTTAGGGGTGATCAGGCTGGCAGGCAGAAGCAGTTAGGGGCAATCAGGAAGGCAGGCAGGTGAGCAGTTGGGAGCCAGCAGTCCTAGATTGTGAGAGGAATCGGGTCTAAACAGGCAGTCGGACATCCCTCTAGGTGTTCCAGATTTGAGAGGGTGCAGGCTGGGCTGAAGGACAACCCCCCATGCATGAATTTCATGCACCGGGCCTCTAGTAGTTTATGAGCAATTGGTTCTAGTAAAGTCCAAAGTAAAATTTGCATATATATGCAAATGAACACAGCCAAAAAGAATACTCTTTAGAAGTAAATTTAAGCTTAGAAAGGAGAAATTTTTAAATCTCCTCCATACTATTTACAAAATAAACTAAAATTTATTATTCAAGCATTAAATCTCACCATTAATGAGACGCCATAAGTAAAAAGAAAGTTACTTTTACTTGAGATGTACGCATTGCAGTATTGGCTAGCATGTCTCTCTCCTACTTTCTTTTCTGAAAGGCAACCAAGTTGGTTGTTTTGTTTGAAAAAAAAGTAAGTCTTTAATGTAGTGATTTATGTCAAGTCCACAGAAAAGCAGACTTTGGCAATGTTTATCCAATTAGAAAAGAAAATCCTTAAATGGGGCTTAAAAATTGCTCTGCAAAAGGTACAGGAAAAAAAGCCTTTCAAATATCTAGGAACCATAATTGAAAACCAATGTATTAGGCCTCAGAAAGTATAAATATTAAAGAATTTCCTTAAGCCCTAAAATGACTTTTAGAAATTATTAGGAGACATTAATTGGTTAATAGTTATCTAAAAATCTCTATAAGAGAAATGACAAATTTATTCAATATACTTAGTGGATCCTGAGGGAGCTTTTATTAAGTGTATGCAGAGACCTATGAAATCATTTTCTGATTTTGTAACTCGCCTCACTCAAACAGTGAGATGGCAAATACAGCATTAAACAGTAGCTTGCAACCATCTAGAAAATATAAATGCCAAGCGGTTTGGGGCCATCAAGTAAATCCTATCTTCCCTAAACCAAGGACACTTAAGAGTAAATTATTTGCATTTTGCCTCCCTAAACAGAGGGTAAATAGCTTATGTCAATGTACTCAGGGAAACTGATAGCAGAAATCCAATTAGTGTCATTTACTGTCCACACCAAAGAACAAGTAAAGTTAGAAAATAAAACTTATTTCAGACTGATTTGTTTTTTGTTTTTTTTTTTTAATATTTTTTATTGAGGTATTATATGTGTACATATCTTACCATTACCCCCCCACCCCACACCCACACATGCCCTCCCCCCCAGAGTTTTGCGTCCATTGTTTATGCTTATATGCATGCATACAAGTCCTTCGTTTGATTTCATAACTCCCCCACCTCTCCCTAACTTTTCCCCTGTAATTTGAAAGTCTGTTTGATGCTTTACTGTCTCTGTATCTATCTTTTTGTTCATCACTTTATACTGATCTTTACTATCCCTAAATGAGTGGGATCATGTGGTATTTTTCTTTCATTGACTGGCTTATTTCACTTAGCATAATGTTCTCCAATTCCATCCAGGTTGCTGCAAATGATGAGAATTCCTTCTTTTTTATGGCAGCATAGTATTCCATTGTGTAGATGTACCACAGTTTTCTGATCCAGTCATCTGCTGACGGGCACCTAGGCTGTTTCCAAATCTTAGCTATGGTGAATTGTGCTGCTATGAACATAGGGGTGCATATATCCTTTCTGATTGGTGTTTCTAGTTTCTTCGGATATATTCCCAGGAGTGGGATTACTGGGTCAAATGGGAGTTCCATTTTCAGTTTTTTGAGGAAGCTCCATACTGTTCTCCACAGTGGCTGCACCAGTCTGCATTCCCACCAGCAGTGCACGAGGGTTCCTTTTTCTCCGCATCCTCGCCAACACTTGTCGTTTGTTGATTTGTTGATGATAGCCATTCTGACAGGTGTGAGATGGTACCGCATTGTTGTTTTGATTTGCATCTCTCGGATAATTAGTGACGTTGAGCATGTTTTCATGTGTCTCTTGGCCTTCCTTCTGTCTTCTTTTGAAAAGCTTCTATTTAGGTCTGTTGCCCATTTCTTTATTGGATCATTTATCTTCCTTTTATTAAGATGTATAAGCTGCATGTAGATGTTGGAGATCAAGCCTTTATCAGTGATGCCATTTGCAAATATGTTCTCCCATGCAGTAGGCCTTCTTGTTGTTTTGTTAATGGTTTCTTTTGCTGTGAAAAAGCTTTTTATTTTGATGTAGTCCCATTTGTTAATTTTCTCTTTAGCTTCCATTGCCCTAGGGGCAGTGTCAGTGAAGAATTTCTTTTGGCATATGTCTGAGATTTTGCTACCTGTGGATTGCTCTAGTATTTTTATGGTTTCCCGTCTTATGTTTAAGTCCTGTATCCATTTTGAGTTTATTTTTGTGTATGGCGTAAGTTGGTGATCAAGCTTCATTTTTTTGCATGTATCTGTCCAATTTTCCCAACACCATTTATTTAAGAGACTGTCTTGACTCCATTGTATGTTCATGCCTCCTTTGTCAAATATTAATTGAGCATAGTGGTTTGGGTCAATATCTGGATTCTCTATTCTGTTCCACTGATCTATATGTCTGTTCTTGTGCCAGTACCAGGCTGTTTTGAGAACAGTGGCTTTGTAATACAGCTTGAAATCTGGTATTGAGATCCCTCCTACTTTATTCTTCTTTCGCAGGATTGCTGTGGCTATTCGGGGTCTTTTTTTATTCCAGATGAATTTTTGGAGAGTTCTTTCAAGGTCGGTGAAATATGCCATTGGTATTTTAATGGGGAGTGCATTGAATCTATAGATTGCTTTGGGTAGTATGGACATTTTAATGATGTTGATTCTACCAATCCAGGAACATGGTATGTTCTTCCATCTGTTTACGTCTTCCTCTATCTCTTTTTTCAGTGTCCTGTAGTTTTCCGTGTATAGGTCTTTTACCTCCTTAGTTAAGTTTATTCCTAGGTATCTTAATTTTTTTGGTGCGATGGTAAATGGAATTGCCTTTTTAGTCTCTCTGTCTGTAAGTTCACTATTGGTGTATAGAAAGGCCATAGATTTCTTGGCGTTAATTTTGTATCCTGCTACATTGCCAAATTCATTTATTAAGTCTATTAGTTTTTTGACGGAGTCTTTCGGATTTTTTATGTACAATATCATGTCGTCTGCAAATAAAGACAGCTTTACTTGTTCTTTTCCAATTTGGATGCCTTTTATTTCTTCTTCTTGTCTAATTGCAATGGCTAATACTTCCAGTACTATGTCAAACAGGAGTGGTGAGAGTGGGCATCCCTGTCTTGTTCCTGTTCTTAGGGGAAATGTTTTTAGTTTTTGTCCATTGAGTATGATGTTTGCTGTGGGTTTATCATATATAGCTTTTATTATGTTGAGGTATGAGCCTTCTATTCCCACCTTGTTGAGAGTTTTTATCAAGAAAGGGTGTTGGATTTTGTCAAATGCTTTTTCTGCATCAATTGATATGACTATGTGATTTTTATCTCTCAATTTGTTTATGTGATGTATCACGTTTATTGATTTGCGGATATTATACCATCCTTGCATTCCTGGGATAAATCCTACTTGGTCATGGTGTATGATCTTTCTGATGTACTGCTGGAGCCGATTTGCTAGAATTTTGTTGAGGATTTTGGCATCTATGTTCATGAGGGATATTGGTCTGTAATTCTCTTTCATTGTGTTGTCTTTATCTGGTTTTGGTATTAGGGTGATGCTGGCTTCATAGAAGGAGCTTGGAAGTGTTCCTTCCTCTTGAATTTTTTGAAATAGTCTGAGGAGGATAGGTTTTAGTTCTTCCTTGAATGTTTGGTAAAACTCTCCTGTGAAGCCATCAGGCCCCGGGCTTTTGTTTGCCGGAAGCTTCTTGATGACTGCTTCAATTTCGTCCATAGTTATTGGCCTATTGAGCTCTTTAGATTCTTCTTGATTGCTTTTAGGAAGGTTATATTTTTCTAGGAATATGTCCATTTCCTCCAGGTTGTCCAGTTTGTTGGAATAGAGTTGTTCGTAGTATTTTGTAACAATCCTTTGTATCTCTGTCGGGGTCTGTTGTTATTTCACCTCTTTCATTTCTGATTTTGTTTATTTGGGTCCTCTCTCTTTGCTTCTTGGTGAGCCTGGCTAGAGGTCCATCAATCTTGTTTATCCTTTCAAAGAACCAGCTCTTGGTTTTGTTGATCTTTCGTATTGTTTCTTTGGTCTCTATGTCATTTATCTCCGCTCTGATCTTTGTTATTTCCTTCCTTCTGGTTACAGTGGACTTTTCTTGCTGCTCTTTTTCTAGCTCTTTGAGTTGTAGGGTTAAGTAATTTATTACCATTGATTCTTGTTTTTTGCAATAGGCTTGTAGAGCTATGAACTTCCCTCTCAAGACTGCTTTCGCTGTGTCCCAAAGATTTTGGATTGTTGTGTTTTCATTGTCATTTGTTGCCATGATGTTTTTTATTTCTTCCTTGATATCTCTGGTGACCCAGTCATGGTTTAATAGCATGCTGTTTAGTCTCCAAGTGTTTGATTTCTTTGGATTGTATTTATTGTAGTTGATTTCCAGTTTTATGCCACTGTGATCTGAGAAGACGCTTGATATAATTTCTATCTTCTTGAATTTGAAGAGACTTTGCCTGTGACCCAGCATATGGTCTATCTTTGAAAATGACCCATGTGCACTTGAGAAGAATGTATATTCTGTGGCTTTGGGGTGAAATGTTCTAAAGATGTCAATTAATTCCATCTGGTCTAGTGATTCATTTAGGATTGCTGTTTCTTTGCTGATTTTTTGTTTAGAGGATTTGTCCAGTGGTGATAGTGGGGTATTAAAGTCTCCTACTATGATTGTATTACTATTAATCTCTCCCTTGAAATCTTCCAGGAGTTTTTTTATGTATTTGGGTGCTCCTATATTGGGAGCATATATGTTTACCAGAATTATTTCTTCTTGTTGGATTTCTCCCTTTAGTATTATGAAGTGGCCTTCTTTATCTCTTGTTATGGCATTTACTTTGAGATCTATTTTGTCAGATATAAGTATTGCTACCCCAGCTTTTTTTTCATTTCCATTTGCCTGAAAGATATTTTTCCATCCCTTCACTTTCAATCTGTGTGAGTCTCTTGTTCTGAGGTGGGTCTCTTGTAGACAGCATATATATGGGTCGTGTTTTTTTATCCATTCAGCTACTCGATATCTTTTGATTGGAGCATTTAGTCCATTTACATTTAAAGATATTACTGAAAGGTATTTGTTTGTGGTCATATCTATTTTTGTGTCTATATTCCTTCTTACCTGTTTATTTCTTCTTTTTACAGTATTCCCTTTAGCAATTCTTGCATTGCTGGTTTGGTGGTAATAAACTCCTTAAGCCTTTTTTTATCTGCAAAGCTCCTGATTTCCCCTTCAATTTTGATTGATAGTCTTGCTGGATATAGTATTCTTGGATTCAGTCCTTTGCTTTGCAACACTTTGTATACCTCCGTCCATTCACTTCTAGCTTGTTGTGTTTCTGTTGAGTAATCATTTGACAATCTGATGGGTGTTCCTTTGTAGGTAACTCTCTGTCTCTCTCTTGCCGCCTTTAAGATTCTCTCTTTATCATTTATATTTGCCATTGAAATTATGACATGTCTTGGTGTGTGTCTTTTGGGGTTGATCCTGCTTGGGACTCTCTGTACTTGCGTAACTTTTATCTTTCCCATATCCGGGAAGTTTTCTGTCATTATTTCTTCAAATAGATTTTCTAATCCCTGCTGCTCTTCTTGTCCTTCTGGCAGCCCTATTATACGCATGTTACTTCGTTTCATGTTGTCCCGAAGCTCCCTTAGGCTTTCCTCCTGCTTTTTAATTTTTTTCTCCAATTGCTGTTGAGATTGAGCTTGTTTCTGTACCTGATCTTCTAACTCACTAATTCGGTCCTCTGCTTCTTGTAGTCTACTGTTGAAACTTTCCATGGTGTTTTTGATTGTAGCTATATCACTTTTCATTTCTTCCTGATTCTTGCATAAGTTGTTGATTTTCTCATCCATCCGATGTATAAATTCCACGACCATTACTCTAAACTCCTTTTCGGTCATGTTGCAAGCTTCAGCTTCACTGATTTCCTTTCTTGGCGACTCCACATTTTCTTTCCTCTGTGAGTTATTTCGTTTCCCCATTCTGGCTATCACCAGAAAG
This sequence comes from Eptesicus fuscus, assembly GCF_027574615.1. Classification (NCBI taxonomy): domain Eukaryota; kingdom Metazoa; phylum Chordata; class Mammalia; order Chiroptera; family Vespertilionidae; genus Eptesicus; species Eptesicus fuscus. The sequence continues at coordinate 55,980,375 of NC_072473.1, read as the reverse complement.
CTCAAGCTTCTGTTTGCGTGGACCTGGGCTGTGTGCTGTGGGGACTTCACTCCACCCGAGTTTCACTGAAGTGCTCTGACACTAGGACGTGTGGCTGCCTTTGGTTGGTGGGAACCAGACTTGCCCAGGGTCAGTGTCCCCAGTGTTCCGTGTGGTCTCGTGTGCACACTTAGATTCAGGGGCCCTGTCTGCACCACACTGTTGGTATGTGCCGAAAATGAGATCCTTAGCAAGTGCCAGGAGTCAGAGTTTCCCTGTGTCTGCACCAAGACTAGAGTGTCAGAGTCTCTGTTGCCTTGTGCGGTTTCTCGTTGAGACTCAGGGTCCCTATGTGTGCATGCACCAACAATTGGGGTCGCTGGCTCTTTAGTGTGAATGCGCTGTGAGTCAGGGATCCCAGGCAGCTGCATCCGGCGTGCCAAATTCCCTGAAGTGGAGCTGAGACCTGTGTGTGCTCTCTCTACTGAGCCAAACCAGCTAGGGCGCACACTCTTGATTTCCTGAAGGTGAGCTGGCTCTGTGCACTCTACCGGAGTCCTGGAAGGGGGGCGGAGTCTGTCCTGCGAGCCAAATTCCCCAAAGGGAAAGCCCCTCTGTGCAAGCACTAAGATTCCCTGAAGGGAGAGCTGTGACCTGCAAGCCAAATTCCCCCAAATTCTCCGAAGGGGTGCCCTCTGTGCGCACTGACAGATTTCCCCAACAGGGAGCTGATTCTCTCCTGTGCGCTCGCGCGCCAAATTCCCTGAGGGGGAGCAAGTCCCTGCACAAAGCTCTGCGGCTTGGGAGAGAGGCGGATCTATCAGTTAAAATGGCGCTGTCTGCGCGCCTGCGGGGAGGGGGAAGGCTCTTTGACTCACGGAATTCTGCCGGGACGTCTGGATTCTTGTTGTTTGTTGGTCTGAAGCTGTGATAGCAGTTCTCTGTCCCCAGTGGCTGCAGGGTCCTGGTTTGTGTCAGAAGCCAGGATCCGAGTCTCAGGCAGCTCTGTTTCTCAAGATGGCGTGGTCTCCGCGTCCGCCTATTTCAGACTGATTTGAATTGGCAAATTGGAATAAATGGATATTCAGAGGAACTTAATTTTCACCTACTAAAAACAAATTACTACAGTTTTTATATTACACCCCTATTATTATACCAAAAAATACTAGATAGGAACCTATTCCTGGAGCATTAACTGTTTTTACTGATGGTTCATCTAATGGTAAAGCTGCTTATCATGCAATAGATTAGAAGCTATCAAGGCTGCACTGCAGGATTTCCAAGAGCCTCTTAATATTGTTTCTGATTCTGCCTATGCTGCTGGCCTGGTAAACAGAATTGAGACTGCTCAATTAAAATGGCTCATTTACCAAACTCTTTTTATACTTTTAAACAGGTACAGAAAATTGTACAGCAAAGATAAGGCCCGATGCATGAAATTCATGCAAGGGCCTTGGCCCCGGCCCCTACCCGCTGCCACCTCAGCCCTCACCCGCTGCTACCATGGCAGGGGGCCATTGCTGCCTCTGCCTTGGCCCCTGCCCACTGCAGCTTTGTCCGGAAGGAAGGACGTTTAGAAGGATGTCCAGTCTAATTAGCATATTACACTTTTATTATTATATTTATCAGGGCTCATACCACCCTGCCTGGTCCTTTAACAAAAAGAAATTCATATGCCAATCAGTTAGTTGCTTTATTACAATAGGCCACAGAATCTCATAAGCTTTTACAGCAGCCTGCCAAAATGTTGTCTAAACAGTTCTCAATCACTCAACAGCAGGCAAAACAAATTATCAAGGAATGCCCCACTTGTGTGTTACATCTGCCTCAAGGGCCTAATACAGGAATTAACCCTCAAGGATTGATAAGGGACCAAATCTGGCCAATGGATGTAACACACTATACTCCTTTTGGATGCCTTGGGGCATTACATGTCTCTGTAGATATCTTTTCAAAGGTCCTATGGGCCACTGCATCTACAGGAGAAATGGAAAAACACGTCACTAATCATTGCCTAACTGCTTTTGCTGTCATAGGAATTCTAAAAATTATTAAAACTGATAATGGACCTGCATACGCAAACTGTCATTTCCAACAATTCTATAAAAAATGGAAAATTCAGCACATTATATGGGAATACCATACAATTCCCAAGGACAGGCAATTATAGAATGCAAACATCAGTGGCTAAAATCCTAACTTGAAAAAAAAAAAGGGGGAATAGTGATGTTGGAGAAATCTCCTGTAGGTAGACTACACCAAGCCTTAATTACTTTAAAATTTTTCACTTGTAACACTGATGGCAAGACACCAATGGAATTACACTGGTGTCATAATAAGCCAAAGGAAAAAGGTTTGGTTAGATGGAAGGATCCTGAGTCTGGTTTATGGAAAGGTCCCAACCCTTTATTAACTTTTGGTTGAGAATATGCTTGTGTATTTCCAGAAAACTCCTCCAAGCCCATGTGGATTCCTGCAAGGAACATCAAACTCCAACATAGAGCCATGGAAGGAACTGACCAAACTAATGAAGACCTTGCACTTGGAGACTCATCCTGTACCTGTGGCCGCAGACAAACTACTCTAGCCACAGATAGCAGTATCCCCGAGCAACACAGTGAAGATAAGGAATGGGAGGAGAATGAGACAGATGACAAATAGCCCAGAGATGACCTGGAGCAGTGGTCGGCAAACTCATTAGTCAACAGAGCCAAATATCAACAGTACAATGATTGAAATTCCTTTTGAGAGCCAAAATTTTTAAACTTAAACTTCTTCTAACGCCACTTCTTCAAAATAGACTCGCCCAGGCTGTGGTATTTTGTGGAAGAGCCACACTCAAGGGGCCAAAGAGCCACATGTGGCTCGTGAGCCGCAGTTTGCTGACCACTGACCTGGGGGATGGTAACAAAGACAGTTCAGAAAGCTGAGCGAGTTTGTGAGGAAACAAAAACCCTGAGAACACCTGAGAATGTTTTCCTTGCCATGCTAGCAGTCATCAGTTGTGCGTCTGCAGATGCAGAATGAAGAGTCTTAAAAGGACTCGAGCCCTACAGATGGCATACACCTTTTCAAGATTTATTAAGAAAACAAAGAGGGGGAGATGTGGGAAGCCACCGCATGCCAACACTGTCATGAGCATGCGCCAAGGAATGTGGGAGGCCAATGGACCTTGAGCGTTAGCAGGGCTTATGCTAAGCACTGATTGTTCATGTTGAGATAGCGGTGGCTTGAAGCGATTTCCTGACCTGATAGCCTCCAAATAATGTTTACTGGACCTTACTTGCCTTTACTTACCTTTGAAACTGTCTGCTACGTGCCTGCTGTGCTTTACTGAGGGCAAGATGTGCATCTAAAACTAAATAAAAGCAGACTAGGCCAGGAATCAGTGTGTCTCTTCAAAGAAAAAGGCTCCACCTGGCCCCCACCCCTTAATAATTCATATTTTTGTCTAGCATTTTCATTCGTGTGTCAGCCCCTCCTTCAGATCCTGAACCTCGCTGTTCAGGTTGCAGCAAAGTTGTAGCCTCTTTGGATACAGTAGTCTTGGATTTAAGCCCTTCCTTTTCGTTACTTCAAGTACTTCATGCCAGTTGCCTCTGGCCTGAAGTATTTATATTGAGAAGTCAGCTGACATTCTACTGGTTATTCCTTTGTGGGTAATTTTCTGTCTCTCTCCTGCTGGCTTTAAGATTCTTTCTTTGCCTTTAACATTTGTCATTTTGATTATGATGTGTCTAGATGTGGGTCTCTTTGGATTCATCTTGATTACAACTCTCTGTGCCTCCTGAACTTATGTGACATTTTCCTTCACCATGTTGGGGGAGTTTTCTGTCATTATTTCTTTAAACAGCTTCTCTGTTCCTTGCTTCTCCTCTTCCCCTTCTGGTCTTCCTGTAATGTGGATGTCATTATATTTCATGCTGTCTCAGCACTCCCTTAAGCTATCTTCCTGCTTTCTAATTCTTTTTCTATTTGCTGATCTAATCAGTATTTATTTCTACCTTGTCTTGCAAATTGCTGATTCGATCCTCTGCTTTATTCAATCTACTTTTAATACCTTCCAGTGTGTTCTTCATATCAGATATATCATTCTTCATTTCTGTTTGGTTCTTGTTCATGGCCCCTGTTAACCTTTTCATGCTCTTGTAATTTGCATTAAGTTCCTTAAGCATCTTTATAATCATTGCTTTGAACTCTATGTCTGATAGATTGGTTGCCTCCATCTCATTTAGTTCTTTTCCTGGAGGTTCCTTCTTTTCTTTCATTTTGGGGTTGTTTCTTTGACTCCCCATTTTATTTTTTTATTTTATTTTTTAATTTTTTTGGCGTTTTTATTTATTTATTTTTTAAATATTTTTATTGAGGTATTATATGTGTACATATCTTACTATTACCCCCCCCACCCCACACCCACACATGCCATCCCCCCCCAGAGTTTTGCGTCCATTGTTTATGCTTATATGCATGCATACAAGTACTTCGTTTGATTTCATAACTCCCCCACCTTTCCCAAACTTTCCCCCTGTACTTTGAAAGTCTGTTTGATGCTTTACTGTCTCTGTATCTATCTTTTTGTTCACCACTTTATAATGTTCTTTACTATCCCTAAATGAGTGAGATCATGTGGTATTTTTCTTTCATTGACTGGCTTATTTCACTTAGCATAATGTTCTCCAATTCCATCCAGGTTGCTGCAAATGATGAGAATTCCTTCTTTTTTATGGCAGCATAGTATTCCATTGTGTAGATGTACCACAGTTTTCCGATCCACTCGTCTGCTGACGGGCAACTAGGCTGTTTCCAAATCTTAGCTATTGTAAATTGTGCTGCTATGAACATAGGGGTGCATATATCCTTTCTGATTGGTTTTTCTAGTTTCTTCGGATATATTCCCAGGAGTGGGATTACTGGGTCAAATGGGAGTTCCATTTTCAGTTTTTTGAGGAAACTCCATACTGTTCTCCACAGTGGCTGCACCAGTCTGCATTCCCACCAGCAGTGCACGAGGGTTCCTTTTTCTCCGCATCCTCGCCAACACTTGTTGTTTGTTGATTTGTTGATGATAGCCATTCTGACAGGTGTGAGATGGTACCTCATTGTTGTTTTGATTTGCATCTCTCGGATAATAAGTGACTTTGAACATGTTTTCATGTGTCTCTTGGCCTTCCTTCTGTCTTCTTTTGAAAATATTCTGTTTAGGTCTGTTGCCCATTTTTTTATTGGATCATTTATCTTCCTCTTATTGAGTTGCATAAGCTGCCTGTAGATGTTGGAGATTAAACCTTTATCAGTGATAGCATTTGCAAATATGTTTTCCCATGCAGTGGGCTTTCTTGTTGTTTTGTTGATGGTTTCTTTTGCTGTAAAAAAGCTTTTTATTTTGATGTAGTCCCATTTGTTAATTTTCTCTTTAGCTTCCATTGCCCTAGGGGCAGTGTCAGTGAAGAAGTTCTTGTGGCATATGTCTGAGATTTTGTTGCCTGTGGATTCCTCTAGTATTTTTATGGTTTCCCGTCTTATGTTTAAGTCCTGTATCCATTTTGAGTTTATTTTTGTGTATGGTGTAAGTTGGTGATCTAGTTTCATTTTTTTGCATGTATCTGTCCAGTTTTCCCAACACCATTTATTGAAGAGACTGTCTTGACTCCATTGTATGTTCATGCCTCCTTTGTCAAATATTAATTGAGCATAGTGGTTTGGGTCGATATCTGGGTTCTCTATTCTGTTCCATTGATCCATATGTCTGTTCTTGTGCCAGTACCAGGCTGTTTTGAGAACAGTGGCTTTGTAATACAGCTTGAAATCTGGTATTGAGATCCCACCTACTTTATTCTTCTTTCTGAGGATTGCTGAGGCTAGTCGGGGTCTTTTTTTATTCCAGATGAATTTTTGGAGAGTTCTTTCTAGGTCTGTGAAATATGCTGTTGGTATTTTGATGGGGAGTGCATTGAATCTGTAGATTGCTTTGGGTAGTATGGACATTTTAATGATGTTGATTCTACCAATCCAGGAACATGGTATGTTCTTCCATCTGTTTACGTCTTCCTCTATCTCTTTTTTCAGTGTCCTGTAGTTTTCTGCGTATAGGTCTTTTACCTCCTTAGTTAAGTTTATTCCTAGGTATCTTAATTTTTTTGGTGCGATGGTAAATGGGATTGCTTTTTTAGTCTCTCTTTCTGTAAGTTCATTATTGGTGTATAGAAAAGCCATAGATTTCTTGGCGTTAATTTTGTATCCCGCTACATTGCCGAATTCATTTATTAAGTCTATTAGTTTTTTGATGGAATCTTTTGGGTTTTTTATGTACAATATCATGTCATCTGCAAATAAGGACAGCTTCACTTCTTCTTTTCCAATTTGGATGCCTCTTATTTCTTCTTCTTGCCTAATTGCGATAGCTAATACTTCCAGTACTATGTCAAATAGAAGTGGTGAGAGTGGGCATCCCTGTCTTGTTCCTGTTCTTAGGGGAAATGGTTTTAGTTTTTGCCCATTGAGTATGATGTTTGCTGTGGGTTTATCATAAATAGCTTTTATTATGTTGAGGTATGAGCCTTCTATTCCCACCTTGTTGAGAGTTTTTATCAAGAAAGGGTGTTGGATTTTGTCAAATGCTTTTTCTGCATCTATTGATATGACTATGTGATTTTTATCTCTCAATTTGTTTATGTGATGTATCACGTTTATTGATTTGCGGATATTGTACCATCCTTGCATTCCTGGAATAAATCCTACTTGGTCATGGTGTATGATCTTTCTGATGTACTGCTGGAGCCGATTTGCTAGAATTTTGTTGAGGATTTTGGCATCAATGTTCATGAGGGATATTGGCCTGTAATTCTCTTTCATTGAGTTGTCTTTATCTGGTTTTGGTATTAGGGTGATGCTGGCTTCATAGAAGGAGCTTGGAAGTATTCCTTCCTCCTGAATTTTTTGGAATAATCTGAGGAGGATAGGTTTTAGTTCTTCCTTGAATGTTTGATAAAACTCTCCTGTGAAGCCATCTGGCCCCGGGCTTTTGTTTGCCGGAAGCTTTTTGATGACTGCTTCAATTTCTTCCATAGTTACTGGCATGTTGAGCTGTTTAGAATATTCCTGATTGAGTTTTGGAAGGTTGTATTTTTCTAGGAATATGTCGATTTCCTCTAGGTTGTCCAGTTTGTTGGAATAGAGTTGTTCGTAGTATTTTGTAACAATCCTTTGTATTTCGTCGGGGTCTGTTGTTATTTCACCTCTTTCATTTCTGATTTTGTTTATTTGGGTCCTCTCTCTTTGCTTCTTGGTGAGCCTGGCTAGAGGTCCATCAATCTTGTTTATCCTTTCAAAGAACCAGCTCTTGGTTTTGTTGATCTTTTGTATTGTTTCTTTGGTCTCTATGTCGTTTATCTCCGCTCTGATCTTTATTATTTCTTTCCTTCTGATTACACTGGGCTTATCTTGTTGCTCTCTCTCTAACTCTTTGAGTTGTTGGGTTAGGTAATTTATTACCATTGTTTCTTGTTTTTTGAAGTAGGCTTGTAGAGCTATGAACTTCCCTCTCAGGACTGCTTTCATTGTGTCCATAGATTTTGGATTGTTGTGTTTTCATTGTCGTTTGTTGCCATGATGTTTTTTATTTCTTCCTTGATGTCTTTGGTAACCCAGTCATGGTTTAATAACATGCTGTTTAGTCTCCAAGTGTTTGATTTCTTTGGGTTGTTTTTATTGTAGTTGATTTCCAGTTTTATGCCACTGTGATCTGAGAAGATACTTGATATGATTTCTATCTTCTTGAATTTGGAGAGACTTTGCCTATGTCCTAACATATGGTCTATCTTTGAAAATGACCCATGTGCACTTGAGAAGAATGTATATTCTGTGGCTTTGGGGTGAAATGTTCTGAAGATGTCGATTAATTCCATCTGTTCTAGTGAGTCATTTAGGATTGATGTTTCTTTGCTGATTTTTTGTTTAGAGGATTTGTCCAATGGTGATGGTGGGGTATTGAAGTCTCCTACTATGATTGTATTACTGTCAATCTCTCCTTTGATATCTTCCAGGAGTTTTTTAATGTATCTTGGTGCTCCTGTATTGGGTGCATATATGTTTACCAGAGTTATTTCTTCTTGTTGGATTTCTCCCTTTAGTATTATGAAGTGGCCTTCATTATCTCTTGTTATGTCCTTCACTTTGAGATCTAATTTGTCAGATATAAGTATTGCAACCCCAGCTTTTTTTTCATTTCCATTTGCCTGGAAAACCTTTTTCCATCCCTTTACTCTCAGTCTGTATGCATCCTTTTTTTTGAGGTGGGTTTCCTGTAGACAGCAGATATCTGGGTTTTGTTTTCTTATCCAGTCTGTTACCCTGTGTCTTTTGATTGGGGCATTCAATCCATTTACATTTAAAGTTATTATTGATATGTACTTATTTGACGCCATTTTTATTCTATACCCCTGTGTACCTTCTTTGCTTCCTATTTCTTTCTTTTTTTTACAGCAGACCCTTTAGCATTTCTTTCAGTGCTGGTTTGGTGGTGATAAACTCCCTTAGTCCTTTTTTGTCTCTGAAGCTCCTGATTTCACCTTCAATTTTGATTGATAGCCTTGCTGGGTACAGTATTCTTGGATTTAGACCCTTCCTTTGCATGACTTGGTATATTTCATTCCATTCCCTTCTGGCCTGATGAGTTTCTGTTGAGAAATCAGTTGCTAGTCTGATGGGGGTTCCTTTGTATGTAACTGTCTGTCTCTCTCTGGCCGCTTGTAAGATTCTTACTTTGTCGTTGGTGTTTGCCAACTTAACTATAATGTGCCTTGGCGTCGGTCTTTTGGGGTTCATTTTGCTTGGAACTCTGTGAGCTTCTTGGATTTGTGTGGGTTTTTTCTTCCCTATATCAGGGAAGTTTTCCGTTATTATTTCTTCAAACAGGTTTTCTATTCCTTGCTCAGTTTCCTTTCCTTCTGGCACCCCTATTATCCTGATGTTGTTTTGTTTTGTATTGTCCCGAAGTTCCCTTACGCTCTCCTCAATCTTTCTAATTTTTGTTTCTAGAAGCTGTTGTAATTGGGTATTTTTTTCCATCTTGTCTTCTAGCTCACTTATGCGGTCCTCTGCTTCATCTAGTCTACTCTTGATGCTTTCTATTGAGTTCTTTACAGCAGCGATGTCACTTTTCATTTCTTCTTGGTTCTTCTTCATTTCTTCTTGGTTCTTACTCATATTGTCGAATTTGTCTTCCATCCTTTTCAGCCACTTTATGACCATTTCTCTGAATTCTTTCTCTGATAGGTTGTTTGCCTCTAAATCGTTTACTTCCTTTTCTGGTGATGCCTGCTTCTCTTTCCTGTGGGGGCTGTTTCTTTGTCTCCCCATGGTCTCTCTTCTCCGGATGTCTGGTTATATAGATTTCTCTCTCTGGCGTTGATTTAAAGGTATAAAATACAACACAACCAGGCACAACAGACAAGGCACTGAACAGAATTGTATTCACGATATTAATAACCTCCAATAAAGGTAACCACCAGAGAAAGACAAATTAGGGAATAGGAGTGGAAGAGGGAGAGTAAAAAGAAAGAACAACAACGAAGAAAAAAACAACAACAAAGAGTGTGAATCTGAACTTGGGAAAAGAGCAGAAAGAAAGAAAAGAAATAACAGAAAAGAAAAAGAAAAGAAAAAAAAAAGTAAGAGAGACAAGAATGATACTAAGAGAGAAAAGGGGAACAAACTATATATATGGGGAGTAAACTCCACTAGAACAACCACTATTCCCAGCAAATTCCAGCAACACGAGCCTGGAGATTAATACAAACTGCAACACCAGCTAATATCAAGTGAGGCAAGGGAAAACAAAAGTAAAAAACAAACAAAAACAAAGCAAACAAAAGAACCAACCAAACCAACAAAAAGAATAATCTAAACAATCTCATAAAAAAGCATAAAAATTCAATCTAATCAACATTCAAGCAAACAACAACAAAAGGCCCGAGAGAAAAATAATTTTTTAAAGGTAGCGTAGAGAGAGGTTTGTATGGATTTGGAGCAGGGGGTTGGGAATTAGATATATAAGTAGGGTGAAATTTTAGCAGGGAGTAAACTGAAAAAGTAGGGAAAATCTAAAGCCAGAAAGGGTTAAGATAAACTGGGACCAAAAGGGGAAAGGTTAGGAGAGTGATGGCATAATGTTAGCTTTGAGATAGGGTAAAGCGATTGTAAGGGAAAGATGCAAATCGAATGTAGGACACTAATCCAAAAATAAAAGAAAGAGAAAATCAAATGACATTAAAAAAAAAAAAGTAAAATAATAGTAATAATAGTGCTGATTGAAAATAAAAATGTAATAATTAAAAAGGTGAAAATCAAGTGAGGAAAAAGAAAAAAAATATTAGTTTCTTAAGTAAAAGATGCAAAAAATGAAAATAAAAAAATATGAGAATAAAAAATTTAAAATATTGAAAAAAGAATTTAAAATTAAAAAATAGGAAGACTAAAATGTGCAGTAGCGGCTGTCATTCACTTCCTCTATTATTCTGTTTGTTACGCCTTTTTCCCAGTCTGGGCGGTATTTCAGTTCAGCTTCATTCCAGGGCTCCTCAGTGTTGGAAGCCAGTCCTGCTTTTTAAGCCAGCCCTATCTTAATTTCTCGTATTTATTTTTGATTACACCAGAGACAATTAGCGTTTCAGCCCCTGGGTGGCAGTGTTTCTGAATTGACTTCCGGGCCTCTCTAGCTCTTTTTTCTTTTTTTTTTTTTTTCCCCTTCTATGGCACTCACTACCGGTTTGTGGAGATGTGCGCCTCAGAGCTGCCTCTCTGATGGTCACAAGCAGCTCTGGCCCAGGTTCCGAAAAAACACCTTCCCCCTGCAGTCTTTCAGGGTTTCCACCTGGGTTTACCTCTGTATTGGGCTTAGCAATCAGAGTCGGAAAGAGCCCAGGTGTGCGGACCGTGGGTCTGTGCCCCAGACTAAGGAGCCTGCACTCCTTTGAAAATTCTTAGTCTGACCCTCCTCGTCAGATTAAAATGAGTTGCTTTCAAGAGGTCACTTCTGTTAGCAGCTCAGAAGACCCCCCTCCTCATTCACGGATCACGGCAGTTCCAACTGCCGCTGATTTTTCTAGGCACAGACCTCCCGGCTCCTGCCGGTCCTGCGGCTGCCGCGCTTCCCTCACCCAGCGCCTCCCTCACCCACCGCGGGGATCAGAAACCGCAGCTTATTTCAGACAA